>NW_027069554.1:113624-207546 GCF_002906115.3 Quercus suber | reverse complement strand
AGATTCAAAAAACAAAAAAAAAAAAAAGCGAAAAAAAGAAAAAAAAAAAATATATATATATATATATACATATTTATTTATGCAGTTGTAACTTTACAATACATATTTGTATTTATATATTCATCTACTTTAATTTAGATGTTTATAACTTAATAATGAAATCTATAAGCAAGGTAATTAAAACAATCATATTTTTACAATTCAAAAAGTCACAATTTCTTTTTTTCAAAAAAGGCCTTTTACATTTCCTTGGAATTATTTTTAATTTTTTTTTAAACCTTTGACATACCACTAACCTAACCACTTCATACATTAAAAAAAAAATTAGGCTCATTATTACTTCCGTTAATATATTGTGGATATCTTAATTGATTGAGACCAAACTAGAGAAATGTCTTTCATATTTTCTTGAAAATTCAGAAGGGAAAAAAAAAAAAAAACTTTTTAACATACCACCAACGTAACTACATTTATAACTATTTAAGCCATCCATGATATCTATTTCTTATTGATAATCATAAAATTTACAACTAGCAAAGGAACATAAAATAAAAATAAAAAATAAATGAAGGAAGAAAAAAAAGAAATGAAATCGAATGTTAATTAATAATTGTTATTTGGAAAATAAAAAGTGGTAAAGAGGAGTAAAAAATAAAATAGAGATGACTATACAGAGGACATTGAAAACTTTATAGTGTAATAAAATCAACAATTAAATATAATAATAAAAATTTAAACTAAAACTAATCAAATTCTAACTAGGGATTATATATATATATATATATATATATATATATACATAACTTCATACACCATGACTTAAAAAAATTATTGAATGGTTCTACCTCTTATTTAATGTCTATGTTATGCAAATCATCAACCAATAAATATATGATAATGGTAAAAAATGTTATAGATAAGATTATGAAAAATATGATAAAACTATGTAAAAAAAAAAAAAAAAAAAAACTCTTTATAAAGTCTAGGGACTAAAATAGTATTTTATCTAAAAAATTATCACGCGCAACGCGCAGGTTTGCGACTAGTTTATATATAACATAACATAACAGGATAATTCGATGACCTATACATATTATCCAATAGACATTCTAAAAAAAATTTATTTAGCAAACTCCTACATTAATTTGTGATTCTTGTTTTTTTTCCCTTAAAAATCCAAGAAAGAAAACTCAAATTAGCAGCTTCTCGTACGATTTTATTTTCTAAGTGTGGTTGCAAATCTATAGATATAATAATAGGTGAAGCAGAGAGAAAATCTAATTAGATTTCAATTGGATTCTCAATTTTGCGCCACTTGTCCTAACCAAAACTAAAAAAAAAAAATCTAATTAGATTATAAATTTGACTCAAATTTTGTGTCATGTATCTTATCTAAATTTTCTAATTTTTGTGCCCAAATAAATGATGCATTAACATTTAACACGGAAGCCAAGAAAACCACAATGATAATGCTCATTAGCCTAAACAAGAACATCTTACCTGCACACTTTTATGGAGATTATAAATTGGACTCCAATTTCATGTCATGTATCTTATCTAAATTTTCTAATTTTTGTGCCCAAATAAATGATGCATTAATATTTAACACGGAAGCCAAAAAAACCACAATGATAATACTCATTGGCCTAAGCAAGAACATCTCACCTACACACTTTTATGGGTGATCTCAATAGAGTCTGGAGCTCTTCTAATCCACAACCAGAACCAAGGAGTCCAACGAGAAAGACTATAAAAGTAAAACATCATCTCCTCCTAATTCCATATCGTCATCTCATGTCTCCTCCTCTCTCAACCTCTACCAACTAGATCCACACACTACCCTCTCCTCCTCCTTACGGATTTCTCAGAGTAAGGCCGGGTTCAAACACAATGTTCAATCCCATTCTTCCTTGCTTCACACTCTCATACATTAGCGCTTCATTGGCGTTTCCAAGAAGATTCCAAGCTCAATTATCAGTTTTTATTTTTTAATGTCCCTTTATATATTTTAAATAATAAAATGCAATATTCTCTTTTTTCTTCATTGTAGCATCACTTAAATAATAAAATGTAATATATATATATATTTTTTTATTCTTTGTTTTATCTAATGCTATCCTATGTATGATAAACCAAAAAAAAAAAAAAAAAATATATATTTTTTTATTCTTTGTTTTATCTAATGCTATCCTATGTATGATAAACCAAAAAAAAAAAAAAAAAGACAATATAGCATTACTTAAATAATAAAATGGAATATATATTTTTTATTGTTTGATTTAATTCTATCATCCGTGTGATAAACCCAAAAAAACAAAAATAAAACAAAAACAAAAAAATTGGCCAATAGCATCATTACAATTAACCAGTCCCGTGCGGTAGCACGGGGTTACATACTAGAATATATAACCTATCAATTGAGTCATCACAATCGAAGGAGGACCACTTTTTAATGGAGTTTTGGAAACTGATTTTGCCGACTGAACTTCAAAAATGACGGTGAATCTTTTCTCAGAATGACACCAATCATAGGTGGTTAGTTATTATTGGTTCAAATTTGAAACTAATAGTAAGATTACTTTTTTGCCCCAACAATAATAATCAGTAACAACCTGCCACTTAGGATATGTTGTAAAATTGTTGTAAAAATGTTGTAGACATAGCATTTCTCATTGTTTAATTGTTGAAATTAACTTTGTTGTAAGAAAATAATTCTCATTGCCGTCCTTACTTTACGGCATAGATATAGCAAAACCTATTAGAGCAAATTATATTTGTTCACACCGTATTAATAAAATATCACATATAATAGATTTGGGTAAAATTTTATACTAAAATTAGGAATTATTTTCTAATCTATAAACCTATGATTTTTTTTATTGTTTTCCTCCAATAAATCATATTTAGATTAATTAGATTAGTATGATTTAGCTATTGTATAGAGTACATGATAATTCTATATCCATCTTATTTATGAATATATATAACTTGAGATAAGACATCATCTACATATTGTGCCTTGCAATTTTGATTATTAGGTGAAATATAATCAACTTTTTTATACTCTTATCATGTCAAAGTTATTTTGAATGATCATTCACTTGATATTAAGTTGACGATGTGCCACGCAATGTTTGGTACATTTTGAAATAAATTATCTCTTATGATCTATGTATAATACTTATTATGTGTTAGTATTTGGGGAATAATTAACTTCAATTATATAGGATGTGATTAGAAAGAGCGGAAATGTTAAATTAAATAAGTATAATTAGCCAAAATGCCTTGTAACTGTATTGGCACCTCCTTATGCACAAAGTGCTTGGGGGTGAAAGAGGGAAATGGTTCAAACTGTGGGGTTAGCAGTATGTTGTAATTATCTCTAAAAAAAATTTAAATTAAGACTATAAACCTATAGAATGAATTGACAAATATTTAATAATTCAACAAATCTAAGCATAAAGCTATTTTTGTATATTTTTGATTGCATGTTATTGCAATTTCTTTTATCTTTTTCTGGACTTTGTTTCAATTTTTGCTAAAACAACTCAATTTGAGCAAGAATGTCATATTCCAAATTAGTTGCACTTATATAAATCTTAGAAAAGTAATCATAAAAATCAATTTAACATAATGAATTAGTGCACCATCTATAAATAATTAACAAATGAAAATAAATGCACTTACTCTATTAATACTTTGTTAAATAACATAACACAAATTCAGGCTACTATACACACACATTATATGTCATTAAAATGAGTCAAAAAAATACAAATTGTTAAGATTAATATAATTAAAATACGAACATATTACTTTAATGGATTTAAAAATATTTAAATATTTAAACTAATTTAAACATAGAATTACTTTTTTATTTTATTGCATGTGTTATTTAATTTCTTTTTGCTTATATATGGTTTTTGTTTTAATTGTTGCCAAATTAACTAAACATAAGAAAGAATGTCATATTTCAAATAAGTATTCCAAATGTTTCTTATATAAATTTTATTAAAATGACCATATAAATTTCTTTTATATAAATAAATAATCAATACTCTTTTTGTTATATAATAAGTAATTAAATATAGTAGCGAAGCCAGTAATTTTTTTTTAGGGGGGGCCAAGATAAATATAATAGAGTTCTTAAGTGAAAAAAAAAAAAGGTTCATAAATTAACTTTGACTCAAAAGTTGTGTCATGCGCTCCTTCGTGGCATTAAAATCATTTATAATTGATTATAAACTAAATTACTTAGCAATCGCTTTACGGAAACAATACTTATTTATTTAGATTCAAATCTTTGAGCTATATATTCAAGGTGTTTTAGCACTTAAAGTTTCAACATTTGATACAAAGGATTGAGTATTAAACTCTAAGTTTGTAACACCTTTTCTTTTAAAGATTGAAAATTTGAACATTGAATTTTATATAATCTTCAATTTCTTGAATTGATAGAATAAAAAATTTTATAAAAATAATTTAATTTAATTGGTCAAGCCACTAATATCAATTAACCAAACAATTGACAAAAATCACCATTATCAAATTATAATAAATTGCTATAATATTGACTAGAGAGTCTACTAATAGTTGCTTAATTAGTTGGAAAGCACAAACTCAACAAAACAATAAAATAAATAAAACCTAGTCTAGTTTTATCTAGTGATAACTTCAATTTCACACAATTTATCAACTGCCCTTGTACTCTACTTCAGTGAAACGTCAACATTACTTAACTCTTTTATCCCAAAAACTAAGGAAAGTGTCTCAAACATAAAGTTGTAGAAGCTTAAAAAAAAAAAAATAATAATAATAATAACTTTAAAGTTGCAGAGTATAGAGAAAGAGAGAGAGAGGCGTATGGCTCACCAGTCACCACACAAACTCGACTGGTTAGGAGACTTAGGACTTAGATGGTGTCAAAGACTCAAAGGGATCACTGATTAGAATCCCTCCTGATGAACTGTTGCATACGCAGCGTATGGAATTTTTTTTTTTTTTTTAAATTTTTTTTTAATTTATTGTAATTTTGTTAATGGGCCAAATAATGGGTCGTGTTTTTTAGGATTGGAATGGGCATATATATATTTTTGTCAAAAATCTTAGGGGTGCCGGTGATTAAATTATTTTCAATTTTTAAGATAATTTTTTCTTGAAGTACTAGTATTAACTATTAAGGGATATTTCAAATTAGAATCTATCTTAGAATTATATTAAATGAGTAAGATTCTAATCTAATTAGATTATATTTCAAATATTAATGGCTATGTGGTTTTTGAAAATATAATTTCATTAAGTGATTCAAAACATCAGTTTCATGGTAGCATCTGTCGATACTTTCAAGTTTCAAAGTTAAAGGTAAAGACAATTTTGGTACTGGTTAGTGGTTATCCAATTACAACAGTGGCTCCATAGGCCTTCGTTTTTGCGTATCTCTGACATTGTAGATCATGGTAAAATATTGGTTTGTTTAATCATTAATCATAAGGGACTCTCAAGCATTTATTTAAAAATATCATGATTCAAAAAAAAAAAAAAATCCATGATTCCTTTTCAATATCCAAACATAATAATAATAATTTGTTTTCTTGAGAAAAAACACACACACACACAAGAAAGAAGAAAATTGGTTATAATACAAAGGCATACCACAATTCTACTCAAAAGCTATGATAATCCATTTAAATCAGTTGACTCTCACATCCAAATACTTAAATTATTTATGATAAATTCCAAAATAAAAACATTTACCCATTAACACGTGACAAATAAATAGTAATACATTGCTATAAATGCAAAGTTTTGATGACATGAAAGAATACTTGATAAAGAGAATTTATTTCCTTATAAAGGAATGCGTGTGTGCGCGCGCACACACACACATATATATAAAGCAATGTTACACCACTTTCAAATTTTTTTTTTAATTGCATATAAATTTTAACAAATTTGTCATTACTCATTAGATTATATTTTTTTCTTATGCCATTCATACTTAAAAATTTGAAGATGATCAAAGATGAATAATCATCTCATCTATAAAATATTTAAATTTGAAGTTTTATATTTATGTTCATAGTAAATAACAGTTGATTTTCACGAAATTTGACATGTATGTTAGGAACATAATGGACATGTAATCTAATGGTGAATTTGTCAAAATTTGCATCTAATTTTAAAAAAAAAATTAAATTAAATTGTGTAATGATACTTAAGGTTATCCCATGAATAACTTTTTTTTGAGAATGCATCACATGTCACTAACTTTAACTATTAGAGGTTCTTGCTGATGTTAGTTTTAAATTTCATGATTTTTTTTCTTTTTGTTTTATTGAATGATTAAATTCATTGCATGAAAGGCACTAAAATAGGGCACCCAAAATTCAACCACACTAAAAGCAAAATATACACTAGGAAACATCAGGGCTACAAGCATTGACAAAAGTCAGGAAAATATGATGGAGGTAGGATCTCCAAAAAGTGAGGGTGGCAATTCATGTTTGTGGATTAGGTTTGTGTTGTGTGGAACCATGAGTATTTGACTATATGGATTGATCTGAAGTTGACATGTTTAGTAAATGTATTAAGAATCTTCAACCCTAACATGACATGTTTATTAAATAGGTCGACCTGACACGACACGTTTAACCCATTTAATTAACAAATCATATAAAGATAAATACAAATTACCCGTTTAGTAACTTGTTTGATTAATATGTAATACCTGACCTAAATAACTTGTTATCAAATCCCATATATCTAAAATTAAAATACAATTACAACCATAAATATAGTAATAAACATAGAATTACAACAACAAAAAGCAATGATAACAAAATAATAATAACAAAAGCTAATACCCTTAAAAGTTAAACAGGTCAGACGAGTTCGTATGTTGAACACGGACATGACTCATTTATTAAACGGGTTAACCATGTTGACCCAAATATGACTCCAACTCATTTAGCCTCAACCCATGATCTGTTTATAAACAGGTTAATCGTGTTGAGTTTGCGGGTCATGTCAGATTTTGCCACCTCTGCCAAAAAGTGACTATGATTATGATTTGCCCCACTTGGCCAAGCAGTGAACTGCCTTGTTAGAAGATCTAAGAACCCAATTGAAGAAGCAACAAAGATCACTATTGCTACTTGCCAAGCATGCTTTGAGCATTGTTGTTTTTGGGCTAGAACTTGAGCCTTTAGTTTGGCATGCTTTACTAAGGGACCAATACTAGTGCACCGAGCTCAAGTTCTGATTTTAAGGGTGTGTTTAGATATCGTTTATTTTGTTGAAATTGAAAAATTATTGTTGAAAGTACTGTAGATAAAGATAAAATTTAGTTAAAATAGTACAATGAGGCTTATGAATAGTGTCAAGAAGTGCAGTGTGGCCCATAAATAGTACCAAAAATAAGCTGAATAGTGAAATAATTTTAATTTTTCATTTCAATCCAAATGCACACTAAGACTTTTTCAAATAGAGTTGGGTTGGCTTTAGGCTTACTGCATTGGCCTAGAAGATGTCCAAATAGAGCATTTAGGCCCAAAACTAGTTAAAGGTACCAAAAAAACAAAGAGACAAATGAAAAACAACGAATCAAAAATGTTGGATCATTTTTTATTATTATTTATAATTGGATAGCTACAATAATGGGTAAGAAGAATTTAAACTCTAGATATTTTTGTTGAAAATATCAAAAAAATTTAATTGAGTTACAACAATAATAACTAAAAAAATTGAATCATGAACCATAAAATTACATGCTTTGGTCCACCCAAGTCCAGTAAAGCTTGAAAAAACAAGCAATTGAAATGTCCAATCCAGTACAGTTAAAAAATTGTCAATGCCATTCACATGAAAGATCCAAGTATTTAAGTTAATGATCAGCCAGTACATCGTTTTCGAAGAAAACAACCTCCCAATTTCCAAAATTAAAATAATTGATGCTTACATATGTTAGTTATGGTCCTCGTGGAATCAAATTCTAAAGGGAAATGATTTGAATGACCACTTTCTTCATCCGTCATTCAAAGTGAAAATGGCCACCTTGTCCTCTTGCATAACTATATTATTCGAGGTCATTTTCCAAGATTGCTTTCCATTCACTTCTTGAATAAGTGGTTCATTAAAATGACAAATTTCTCTTTGCACTGATTATCTTCATATAAATAATGACAGGTAACCCTATATATTTTGCTTTCTTTGGGCATAGCAATGAAAGATGAAAGAGTTATAATTAGTCCCAAAACCCACCCAATTGGGCTAACTAACCAATAAAATAACGGGGGACAAGTTTTACAATGAGAGCAAGCTGACTATGTACTCTTTATTGTGGACTTGATTTCCAAGTGGACATCCCAACTAAGTGATTAAACCCCATCAGAAGAAAAATGATCCACTTAGAAGAAAAATGATTCATTCAGATTGGAGTATAGCCGAAGTTGTGTGCATGTCCTTGTGTGCCTGTTTGATAACAGTTTTTAATCTTAAATTTTCTAACTACAATTACATTTAACCCATTTCAATAAATAAACTTTCAACAAAAAGTACATGAGAGAGAGAGAGAGAGAGAGAGAGAGAGAGAGTTTTCATAAATTCATCAATACACATATGTAGTACAATCTACTTTTTGTCCCATTAACAACATTAACTTTCATCCTTACATCATTCTGTACATCTCATATTATACTACAACTTATATTTACCAACCTTGGCCCAAAAAGGGAGAAAGAAAAAAAGAGCTTACATATACCAACTAAAACTTGACGTCCCTCTCTACTTTTATGTGGCCTTTAACATGCATGAAGATAGCTACACCCACCCGGATGCTCAAACAATTGACCAACTTGCTCTCTCTCTAGCTGCACAATAAGGTAAATGTACATTCAAGAATATCATAATGTCACCAATATATACCACCTTCAGATGTGACCTTTATTTCCGTCTCTTCCCATACAGTAAAGCACAAGAAACTCAGTCTTGAGGCTAACCAAAAGCCAGAGGGTAGTTTGTTATAAACAATGAATTTTTACTTTTTATGAAGCCTATTATGACTAGGATATTGGTAGCTCTATGGAAAAAAAATTCTAAGAAAAGTATATTGAAAGAGAAAAAAAAAAAAAAAAAAAAAAAGCTCTATGGAAAAAAAATTCTAAGAAAAGTATATTGAAAAAAAAAAAAAAAAAAAAAAAAAAAGGAAAATATTATAAGGTCACAGATCAATTACTCAACTTGAAAATCAAGTAAAGGAAAAGAGGGAACATCCTTCATCAACTCCTCCAAGTCCCATTCTTCCCCCATTCTAAGCTCTTCTCCTTCCCAATAATTTCCAACTCGAGCTAAATTTTCTGCTCGATTATTGTTGTTACTGCAGTTGCTGATGTTGTTCAGGTTATTTGAGGTGTTATTATTCATTGTCCTCTTATTATACATATTTTCAGTTTTAACATTTTCTTCAATGCTAATACTCTCTAAAGGAGGAACAAATAGTTCACCATCTACGCCCATATCAGCACCCCCAAAGACTCCATTTCCACCATAAAAACTATCTCCATTGACACCAATTTGAGTCATGTATTGTGGTGCTGCATTGAAGTATCCACTTGCATTATTGGACATGTTTAGGCCATGATGGATCATAGGTAATGGATCAATCATGTGGTTTAAGGTCATAGCCTGCATGGAATTTGTTGTTGACGATGATGAATCCAAGTACAAGGGCATGATGCCTTGTTCTTGCATGGAAATTAGCCCTCCCATAACATCTTTAGGTGATGATGAATCGCTTGTATTTGGTGAGGGTGTAGATGAAAAGTTCTTAAGCCTTTTCTTTATTGTTGAATTCCAAAAATTCTTGATTTCATTGTCAGTTCGTCCAGGCAAGCGTGCTGCAATTTGAGACCACCTTGAAATGAGAAACATAACAAAAGTGTCAGTTTCAACTAAAGTGTATTATGTATTATTTATTTTCTGAATGCATGATTTGCATGCTAAAACTAGAACTCAAAAAAAAGGTAAGGAGTGTCTTTAACTTAAAGTGCAGACATCGACACCACGTTACCTGTTTTCTTTTGGGTCAACTTTGTCTTTCAAAAGAAGTATTTGAAAACCAAAATTATATGTTAGACTCTAAATTATGTAATATTTTATGCTTTTTAAGTGTTTTTCCCCCCATGAAAGCTTAATTCATTAAACAAAAATAGGGTATGGAGTGTCTTCAACTCAAAGAGCAGTTGTCCACATCTGAAGACCAATGTCCCTTTCAGCTCTAATCCTCCAAAAAGAGTGTTTCAAATATATAATATAACCAACCCTCGTGTACATAAGTCCAGATATACTACACGAATGAATAAATACAAACACATAATTGTCATGTGTGTGTAAATCTATGTCATATGTACAAATTTTAAGGTTCATCAGAAGAATGTAAAAATTACAGATCATATTTGATGGCTAAGACTAACATATTATATTGGTTAGGAGATTTGGATAAGATACGTAAAACATGGGCTGATTATGTGCTTGTTTGACTCTTTGCACACACTTAGTGCTTTTCTTTCCTATATATATATATATATTGATTTTTTATTATTATTTACTTACTTTTTGGGTTCCAGGAGTTTCCACAGTAAGTAAATTAGAAAACATAATTACTACTATTTATATAATGTATCCTTTTTAAATTTATTTACTTATGTGCAAAATTTTTAATTTTTTAAAGATACAATTTATTAACTTTCAACGAAAATCATAAGTTCCTTTAGATGCACCATTTTGTTGAAATTTATTTGTTAAAATTTGATTACGATATAATTGTACCTGAAAAGGTGAATTTTAAAAAATTGTATATAAAATAAAATAAAACCTAAATTAGTAAAAGAAAAAACCGTTAGCAAAAGTTCATAATGCCATAATCACATTATGAATTTCTATCCTCTTCTTTTTACGCCATTCACATAAAAGAAAATGCTTATAAAATTGACTTAAATCTTAAATAAACAAAGTATAGAAAAAAAATATATATCTTTTTTTTTTTTTTTTTCCCTTGAAGGAAAATATTTTATCAAACACAAGAAAAATTAAACCGAAATAAAGTTGGGTACATCAAAGGAAGGCATTAACAAACTCAAGGAAACACTAAACCATTTATTTCCATACAAAAACCCCAATTACAGTACCTAAAAAAAAAAACCAGTTAGTGCGCATACACATATATATCAGAAGTTCTAAATAAAAACAGCAAAATACATTATGACAGTACAGAAAACAGTTAAGCATGATGCAAATGATTATGAGAGATATGAATGGATGAACCTGTTGCCAAGAAGGGAGTGCAAATGGATGATGAGAGCTTCTTCTTGAGGCGAGAAGGCGCCGCGCTTAAGGTCAGGCCTCAAGTAATTAATCCAACGAAGGCGACAGCTCTTTCCACACCTCTGCAAGCCAGCATTTCTTGCTACATCACTCCAGCAGCCTTGTCCGTTGTTCATCATATAGTTCATGAGCTTGTCATCCTCTTCTGGTGACCACAAACCCTTTCTAAGCTTGTTGTTGTTAACTTGGTTGTTTTTCCCAACTGATGAGAGCTCAGGCTTCCTCATTATTTTTGAGAGACTAGCTAGCTTTGGATCCAATATTTGCTAGCTAGCTTATTGGTATATGAGTATTTTGATTTCTCTCCCAAATGAGTTGATGTAGATTGGTGAACACTTTATAGATAAAGAGCTAGCTTGAGAGAGAGAAAGAGAAAGAGAGAGAGAGAGAGAGTGTGAGAGAGGAGGCTTCATGAAGTGGGAAAAATGATCATGATTATACTGATGGTTGTGGGGTTTGCTTAGAATATAGGGAATAGAGAGAGAAAGAGAGAGAAGCGTTGGTTGATGGGTCTGAGTAGAAAACGGTTTGGAGGGGGACCTGAAGAGAGAGAGAGAGGCCGTCTTGTCTTTGACTCCATGACTCCATAACCTTTGTCTTTTTCTATTACATATTTCTCTTCACTCACAAGGTAATCATCAAATATAAATCATAAAGAGCATGAAGAAAAATATAACAAAGTTTGTTTTATAACCAAGCCAATGTATTTGCTTCCACTTCACATAATCTCACTGTCTCTCTCTCTCTCTCTCTTTGTGTGTGTCTTTCTCTCCTCCACACGTGTATCTGAAGGTAAAAAATAAAATAGTAAAAATTAAATACTGATGATGATGCACGTGGGGCATGATCAGTCCGTCCAAATCAAACGGTTTAGAATATAGTCAAGACTAAATATTAGTAACACAACTCTTTTTCACCACATTTTTTTATTACTCTGCCAAATTGGCAAATTATAATGTCGTGTTAACTGAAGAAATTACTTTATGTCAAATTTCTTTGCTTTATATTATATTTTTGACTAGTTTCATAGATTATAGAGTCAATGAAACTAACCTTTTGAATTCCATTTATTATTTCAGCATTTATGCTAATTTTTTATTAACTAGACTTCACAATAATTCATCCTTAAATGATACCATATGGTGCTTGTTAACATTTCTTAAATATAATTGAAATTTTTTTACTTTAATCTAAATCCATCACTTACCACTTTTATTTATGATCAATCACAATAAACTATATGTCAATAATGGTAAAAAAATATGTATTGTTCCACTCATTGTTTGGCTAAGATGCTCCCTTTAAAGTTACTTAGAGAAATTGAGGAAAAGTATTTAGTGGTTACTCTCCATAATATAGGAAAAAATGCCTATAAAAAATTTTCACTTGAGAGGTAGCAAAAGAAGAGATTTGGAACTTTCTCAGATACCTTGTTATTTGCAAACATAGAGTTTACAGTGAAAGTTGCACACCATCATCATGTTCTTCTGTTGACTACACAAAAACTTTATACCTAGGTGATTTATAACTATGCAAAAATTTCTGTGCATTTTTCATTTTTTTCCCATCGACAGGCTCTCTCCCTCTCTCTCCAATATATTACTGAAATATGAAAATCCAAAAACAGTGGGGACATAATTAATCTTCTAGAATGTAAAAATACCTAGTCCATGACTGCGAATTGCTTTCCATGTGCCAAACAGACCTTGTAGTAGGTTCAAGATCAAGTGGTAATATGAGAGTCTTAAAATTTCTCAAAATTAATTACTGGCAAAAGAACAAACAAGAGCCTCCACACCCGGGGGTCCATAATTGGTTGTCATTACATGGGAATCTTCTAAACTGAGAAACATACACAACTAACAAATCACATAAAATCTTTTCCAGAGAAATAGACCCTAAAACAAGTGAAGATTGGCCACACCAATCAGAAATATATATTGCCATGACACATTACACACACACACACACACACATATATATATATATATATATGCTTCTACATTATATTCTTCCTATGTTTCTGTCTCACTGCAATTTCTTTAGCAGCTACTCTATTGATGCCAAAAAGAAAACAAAAAAGTTGAAAGGAAGTCTAGAAGCTTGAGGGCAGTATAAAAGTAAACAAGTAATTGATTGATAAACTCTAAGAGTCCCCATTGGGACCAAAAAATGAAAAAAACGTTAACTCATCTCAAGTGGGTAAAAGAGGGAGGACCAAAGAGAGTCAATAATAAAATCTCGTACTTATGAATCATTATATGTGGCAACGTAGGATTTGTTTGGGATTAAATGGAGAAAAAAATATCAGCGTTCACAATTATGTCGTTAGTAGCACGTCATTGTGCCGACTACAAATCAGTCTCGTGATTAATCACAGTGAAAGCAAGCTATGCTAAAGAAAACAAAGATACAATGAGTAGTGAACAATGTCGGCAATTAAACAGAATACTTGAGCAGACTTAAAAATACATCATCATATATTATCAAAGTAGACAAGACCAAACTTGCTTAAACTTGCCTCCAATTGCCTTTTTATTCACAAAAGAATCAGTAACCCCAAAAATACATATGAAATTGATAAATAATAAAAATACTAATGGAGAGTAACAAGTACAGGAAAACATTATAAGCATTCAAAAGCTTCCAATTTTTTCCATGCTCTCTCTTTACAATTGTCAAGACAAATTAAGAAGCTTTGTTCTCGTTCCTTTACATATTGATTGCCTTGGTGATAGGCAAACATGGGTTTAGGTTTATAAGACTGGAATAATTAAAAAGAATGACCTTCCATTTCAGACATAGTCAAGGAATGAGCAATTACATCATCAAGCCCGTCTATCTTCTAATGCAGGGGAGGGCCATACGTACTAGAAAGATTCCATTAGAATACATCACTCAATTAAAAGCAGCCGCAATAGAAACATTGTTGAAAAGGCAGGGATTTTAGCTATGAAGGGAAATTATTTCCCCCCATAAATTTTTATTTTGAGGTAGAGAGTATCACCTTTTCAATGTTAAAAGAACATACGAGCGTAAGAAGCGACAGATAAATATGTTTTTGCAGCATCAACAACAGTTATGAAAGAAGTAGCTTGAAAAGAAAGGGAACTATTGATTGGTTCAGCTTCTCTTTTGTAGGACCTAAGCATTTATGAGTCCCCAAGAAAACTGTCTCTCTCTCTCTTCCAATCCTATCTTTCATTTCATGTATAATTGGCTTGCCCCTCCAAATGGGAATGTGCAGAAAACTTAGATCTTACCCCCAAAGCAGCTTGATCATAACCAAAATTTCTTTTTACATTATCAAAATTTTCAGTTTTGATTGCATTCTATGTATTGCCTCTACTTTGATTAAAAATGTAGGATAGAAGATTATTACATTCAAAACTATTTGATATATTTGCTTTTGCTGTAAATAGATGGATAGATGAATAAAGATAGAGGTACCTCAAATACCATGGAATTATCTGTAGTCAGGACCAACATGCATGATAGCACACAAAGTGTGATCAATGAACATTTGACAGATTGGGAAGGATTTGGCTTTAGTAAATTAATGTTGAAAGACAGGTCAAGGTAAGGAAAATTTCTAAAACTAGCTAAGTTCCAGTGTCCAATTTTAAATCACTTGGAAAGAAGTTTAAAAAGGAACTCCTTCTAAAGTGGCACACAAGTGTTTTAACTTTTAATCAGTGAAACCTGAATACACATGGACCATAAGATAACAAAGGAATTGACATATGAATGTTCTACGTCGCATTAAAATGGTCACGAAATGCTAGTTGTACAGAAGCAAATTGCAGCTCAAAGCATTTCAATTGACCTTTGAGGTCAGTAAAATATTAGAAAGCAAAAGCTTAAATTAAAAAAAAAAAAAAAAATTGTTATCTAACAAAAGCTAAACTCAATGTTTAAGTTTTTCAAGAGTCTAATTGAATCGCTTAACCCAGAAGCCTAAATCCGAACACTTCACAGAACTTATGGCATACACTAAATATTCCTTATGTTAGAAAACACATACAAAAATTGTTGACTAGATGAAGTCCACAAAATAGAAAATACATGTTGCACTGTGGGGAACCAAGCATCACTATCTTTTAGCTCACCTAACAAACATCTTCACAATGCAAAAACTTTAAGATCTACAAAGGTCAGAAGATTGAAGACACCTCTCCTTAATCTTCTGCACGCAAAAAATTGAGGCCAAGCACATTCAGCTTTCATTTATTGCCCTCACAAATCACAAACAAGATAATTGACTGAAGTTTCTACACTATTTATGCAACATCCAAATATAATACTCCAAGATAGAATTATGACTGATGAATCAACACATACAAATTGGGTGATAGGAAGGACACAAGTGCAGTGTGAACTACTGATCCTCCTATGCTCAGGGGCCTTTGGTAACGTTGTTTTAGTAACATTGTATGTATTTTTTAAAAATACATATAAGTGAAAAAGTATGTCAAAATATGTGTAATATTGTTTAAAAACTAAAAAGTGACTCTTTAAAAACCAAATATTGATAGCAACTTCTCCAATAAAAAGGTATATGCCAATATTGACTGACAACCCTCACAAAAAAACTACCTGTTAGTACGTCTGCATTAAAAACTTACTCTTGGTACTAGACTACTCAGACTTGCCATCGGTACTGAAACTAATTAGTTCTTTGAGACAGAAGCTCCATGAGCATGAAGAATAGTTCCAAAGTTCAAAATATCACAAACCCATGTGCCATATGGGACCAAATAACCATTAGTGGGCTAAATGATTCGTAAAGATGCTGACAATGTTGGCCCCCCACGTCACACCAAAATTGTTCTTGTTAGATGCAAGGTGACTCAGGTGCAAGTGTCTCTTCAGATGAGCAACACATGTATATAGATTATTAGCGCAAAGTCACATAACCTTTCATATGTCTGCTAAACATAGAATTCAAGTAGCTAAGATTATTTGTGAAAGATGTAAAAGAAATGCATCTAGATCAACTTAATCTTCACTTTCACATGCTAATACTATAGGATAAGTTAGATTGAGAACTGCAAGGATACTGTTTGTTTATAAATTAGCCTGTAAACCGAGAATGTTGTGTTTGTTTATCTAAAATGGACATCCCTCAAGGTCAAATAGTGGTATTGGGTTAAAGTTGATTCTATTAACTTTTTGCTTATATGTTTACTTGCAAAAATTGGCAAAAATATAATTGTAACTATAAAAAATAAAAAAAATAAAAAAAAGAAAAAAAGAAAAATTAAAAAAGGTGAGTGTAATACATAAACAAACATACTAAACCAAGCGCACTATCAAACATTTAAAGGCATTTATAGACTAGATAAGATGGCATTTGGAAGGGCAAAACAAAACTATATTATCTAGTGCTAGATGTTTTGCTAAAAGCATTAATTGGATATGGCCAAACCAAGGCAATTAGGGTCTCCATTCAGCATTCTCAAGACACAAAAGCACCTACCATGCAACGAGAGCATTGTCAATGTTAGGCGTTTTCCTTGTGAGAAATGCGACATCCAATAATTTGAGCTTTTTTTATTTTTTTTGACCTATACGTCCTAAATATCAATTTCCAACATATTCATACCAATTCTGAATTTCCCTGGCTTTGTCCCACTAGTCTCATCAAATTTCAAGTACCATGAGCTAATTCAGCAACTGAACGGTCACTTTTGGCCATTCACGTTATTTTCTTGCTAGGCGTCACATACTCGTCTCCTTACAAAACCAAAGATGCATTACGTACATATACATACACACGCAAGTAACACACTACCCCTTTATCCCCCATGTAATGTAAGATTGATACCTATTAAGGCACAAACATGCATGCCAGTATTGACCCCTAAACAATTAAAAATTTGGAATGATTATGTGAAAAATGCATACATTTCAAAGAGAGTATGCGATAACATTACAAAAGGTTAACAATTACTGAAAAAGTTCATAATTCTATATTATTATATAGACAGGCATACTGTAGTATCTGAATGATAACATAATAGTTGTCATTTATCTTGCTCATGTATAGTGGACCATTTCATTGTTGATTTTATGTTATTACCTTACTCTGGACCCTCTTCTTTCTTAAAGAAATCCAAGATATGGCTTATTTAACCTGATAAAATCTTTGTACAATCTTCCATTCATTGCAAGGTAGGACACTTCAGGTGCTACTGTAACTGAATCAGAGAACTGTTAAAATAGAAATAAATGAAAACATAATTTGATTTGGGTCTCGGAGTATCAAACAAACAGCAATTAAGCCAAATTCATCCGCGAACTCATACATATTTACAAGTTTAAGAGAAACAACCAAGCAAAGAATTTGACTGAATCAGAGAATTGTTTCAAAACGGTAATAGATGAAAACAAAATTTGAATTGGGTCTTGGAGTATCTAACAAACAGCAATTAAGCCAAATTCATCTGTGAACTCATACACACTACAATATTAAGAGAAAAAGTCAAAAAACAAAGCAAAAAAATTTAATATGAAGTCACGTTCAAGACGCTTAGGAAAAATTATAATTTAAAGCGTTTCTCAAACTCAAAATTGCCTCAACATTATGCTAAAAGAAAGAAGATAACAAAAATCTGCTGATATGCTGCCATGGTCAAGGAGTGTGCAACCTACAGCTAAACCAATGTATTGATGGAACAAAATTCTTTCTTGACTGCAAGTAAAACCAAGGAATGCTGTCTCCACGAACCATGAACCAACATGCCCTGTACAAAAAAGCATCTTGATTATTACTCTAAAGAAATCAAACCTCCTGAAGATTTTGAAAATTCCTGTCTCTAATATCGTAATATGATGTCAATTATAAGGGCTAGAATGGGAAAAGTAGTCAATAAACCTGACCTCTAAGCTCTTCCAATTGCCTTTCTTAAGGGTTAAACAGCCCATGCAAGAATGTAAGCAGAATGAGATTATTCCACATGGCTAAAAAACTATTCCAATGCAAGAACAATTTCTTATATTTAGCCATATCCAATAAAGGATATAAGCTGGTTTGCATGCGAGGAAAATAAAAGGGGATGCTCTTGATTCCAAAAGAATTTTGGAGAAAGGAAGAAAAAACGTGCACCTTACACCTATCGATATGATATTTAGCATATAAGAAACTGAAGGTAATCAACATACCAAACTTTTCCATACAATGGATGCATGGCAAAGAGCTTAATAAAAATTTACAAACACTGCATTTCATTCTCAAAAAAATAATAATCAAGCATCAAGGGAACTTCCAAATATATACTTTACCTAGGAATCTCGGATAAAATAGGTTACATTGTCTGATGTTTTAGCAATTTTATGCATAAAATGATTTGATGACTAAAATGTCTCAAAGTGGAACCAAGTTACAAGAAAGGTGAGTACCATCATCAACACATGTTCAATCAAGAACCAAATAATTGCTGCTGACAGCTTTGGCATCCTCCAATTTACCAGCATCCGTATAATCTGAAAATCTTAAAACAGATACATCTGTTCCAAAAGCATGCCGGGGAGAAGGAAAAAAAAGCACCCGAAGCCTTAGATAACAGGCACGCAGTGAAACCATGAACATACTGTTGTTCCTAAGAACAATAATTAATAAATAAATTGAATTTCATAACATTCAACATATCATATAAATGATTAAAATTCACATAAATTAGAATATATGATAAAATTAGAGAACAATTGAGAGATATTACCTCGATGATGCTTTAAATTAATCTCATAGCATCAGAAGCAAATTACCATCAATTCATAAATGTTTTTAGATGGTGGGGTTGAGGTGTGGACCATATCATTGTCTTGAGACGATGCACGCGTTTACGGGATTACCGGTGTAGTAGACTAATATTGTGCGTGTCGCCTCCAGGATACAACAACCCAGCCACCTTGCTAATTATCTTTACAAGCCTACACAGCTTGTAGGATAGGAAGCTCTCAACAGTATTTTTCTTCTACCCGGAAATATAGTATATACATAGATATATTATTTTCATGGAACTAGAATTTTTAACTCAGCAAAAATGTAGGGAGTTTTCTTTTTACATGAAAATGGTGCACATAAGAAAATTGATTTTCTCATCCCAAAACTGGACATTGCTGCATCTTCATATAGGCTAAAGAAACGTTGAATTATATAAACGGAAATATCATAACTTGCTTTTAGTGGTCAAAACGTTTTAAAGCAATAACTTCAGCCAATAAGGAAACAATTGATAGCTTTAAAGACTCCAACGTATGGAATTATTTTTAAACAACTAGCATGAATTTGCCAACTCATGAAATGTATTTGATCCATCTATGAGATATTATTATATGAGTAATGCTACAGACACAAACTATTCTACAAATATTTTACAAACTGACGATGTGGCAAACTCCACATCAACTTTTTAAAAACTAAAATGCCACATCAGATATTAACAAATTCTAATTAAAAAAAAAACCCCAAATCAGCTTTACTCTATCCTAATTCCTAAACCAAAAACGCATCAGACACAAAACCTGAGCTCTCTGCCTCATCGGCGCCTCCCAGCCTCCTTCATTGGTGCCACTTGTGTCCTTGCCTCACGACGGACGACGGACTATTCCCTCCTTGCCTCACGATGAACGGACGGCACCTCCCTCCTTGCCTAATCGGTGCTAACAAACTCCTAAACACAAAATGCTCCGGCGAAAAACCCCGGCCTGAAGCTTCTCGCGGCCTAAACACAAAACTCCTAAACAAAATGTTTTTATTTTTAGGCCAGAAGTAGTGTAGCCTTTTTCTTTCTCCTTTCCTATTTTCCATTGAGCTGATATTTAGTTAAGCCATTAGGTCTACACCTGGTTTGCCTTTCGCTGCATTAGAATGTAGTGGCATTCTAACACACAATAATCGTTGTTGCAAGAGATGCAATTTACTGCTGATTTTCTTTAGAGTTGTTATGTTTGGCTGCAATCTGCACACCGACCTTGTGTTTTATGAGAGAAGTAAAGGTTTGTTAATTTGTCTGAGATATTCTACTAATTAAGAAAGTTGTTGCTTAATATATGAAATTAAATACAAAATCAGAGAAGCAGCGCCGTGAGTTATGCCAGAATTCTGATTTGGGGTTCCGGCGCGAGGCAGAGAAGCAGAGAAGTTTGAGGCGAGCAGCGGTGAGCGCCGTCGTTCCGTCCTGAGGCAGAGAGGTTTGAGGCCAGGGTTTTAGAATCTAGGTTTTCTATTAGATGGTGTCTGATACGTTTGTTTAGGATTAATTCTGTAAAGGGTTTCTTTTTTGTTATTTTAATTAGAATTTGTTAATATCTGATGTGGCATTTTAGTTTTTAAAAAGGTGATGTGGAGGTTGCCACATCAACCATTTGTAAAATATTTGTAGAATAGATTGTATCTCTAGCATTACTCTTATTATATTGATTGAATTATAAATAGATAAAACCGATTTCATCATTCAATGAATGACCATTTAATCAAAATTATGATTTAAAAAAAAAAATATTCCAACACATTCAACATACAGTGTAAATACTAGTTATTAAACAATGTAAAGATCTCTTAAATATCAATAAAAAAATGCAATCTTAATATATATAGATAAGCAATGAGAAAAATCATGAGTGAGTTAAAATAAAAGGACAGGCTCAAGTGAAAATGAAAAGGCAATGCACATGGATTTACCTCTAGTAAATCAACGTCTATCAGTTTTTCCGGTAGACCGCTTCCCAGAGAACAAATGCTTTGGTTTCAAAGTAGGTATTACCCTATCTGCCTCACCACGACGTGCATCCTTGTTCCTCTTCTTGGAAGATTTCTTTGCAAGCTTTTGTGCCTTAACCTTTTGAGCAGAGTCCTTGAAGCCCTCTCCAGGGACAACTTCACCCGGTGGCCGTGAGACTGACCTTGCTCGGGATCTAGACCTCATTCGCAGCTTCTTGTTAGGTGTGTCCACATCCATATCCATAGCATCACCACATTCATTATCAGGTGACCTCTCCCTCTTCCGACCCCTCGACCTACTACGGGCTCGGTCAATAGCCTTAGATGGATCCAGCCCCAAAGCAGATAGCTGCCTTCCCATTCTCCTGGTTGTGAACTGCTTGTCCTTGTCAAATTTTCTTGGTACAATAGGCCGGCTCTCTGCAGTGCTTTTCTTGATCCTGTGCTGTTGAATGAGTAAGCTTTTCTTTTTCCTAATCTCAGCCAATGCTTGTTGCTCTTCTGGAGTCAATTCCTTGCCATCCATCTCAAAATCATCATCAACTTCCTCTGCCTGCCTTAGCCCTTCTTCTTGTTCCAACTCCTCAAGCCTTTGTAAAATATCAGGATCAATGAAGTCATACACATTGTGCCCATCAAGAATTTCTGGCAATACATCTTCTTTCCATTCATCATTAGCTAAGATATAATTCTTCTTCAAACTAGCAGAGTATACCCCTGCACCACCATTCTCATTCTCCAAATCCTTTTCAGTTTTCCTCTTTTCCTTCTCGGCTGCTTGCTTCGCTTTAGCTTCCAAAACTGCCTGAGGTATACAAGGTGGCCTTTCCTTCTGGTCCCGTGGCTTTGGTATCGCAACATGAAAACGATTTAAGCAATCATTTATCTTTTTGGATTTCATCTTTATTTCAACCCTCTGATCCAATAACCTCTCACAAGCTGCATTTTTCACAGCAATTACCCCATCCTCAGTCAAAGTACTCATGGTCAGCAGCACCCCTTGGTCATCAGTAGGCTCACCTCCTTGACCAATCACTGTTTTCATAGCTTCAGCTTTCATCTCCATGACCAACTTCATATCTTCCTCTGATATCCCTTCAAGTGGTTGCAAATCAGTCTTGTTGCATACAATAGTCAAAGGTTTGTTCATAAACAGAGACTTAATGCTGTGAAAGAGTGCAGCCTGTTGTGCAATGGTATACCCACAAGACCCCGAGATGTCTAAGAAGAACAACACTGCAGCTCGAAGATGTGCCAAAGCCGTGATACTGCACATCTCAATAATATTGCGATCCTCAAAAGGCCGGTCCAAAATACCAGGTGTATCGATGACTTGATACCTTAGGTATTTATAGTCTGTATGACCGACAAAGAGCGACTTTGTGGTGAAAGCATAGGGCTGGACATCCACATCAGCTCTAGTGATCTTGTTAATGAAGGAACTCTTGCCCACATTGGGATACCCGCAAATCAAGATGGTCCGAGTATTTGGGTCAATTGAAGGTAGCCTAGCCATATGCTGTCTGATCTGTTCTAAGTAAGCCAAACTAGGAGCAACCCTTTTTATGACAGTGCACATGCGACCAAGAGCAGCAACCTTCAGACACTTGCATCGGTACAACGAATCACCATACTTCAACAGCCTGACATAATCTTTAGCAATCTTACTAATCAGATTCCTTGCAGTATTGATTTGGCCAAGGGCAAGCTTGTAGTGATCTTTGTTGTAGAGCACATGGAGAAGATCTCCATAAAAAGGATGGATATCATCAAGGCGAGGAAACTCGTCGATGATGGTAGAGAGCTTGTCATAATAGTTTGTCTGGGTATACTTCACTTTACGCATATAAAATTGGCGGAGGCGAGAGATAGCATAGCCTTTGTGGACAACTGTCGGTGTTTGCCGTTGGGTACGAGACAGAATTATGTCGATGAAGTCCTTCCCATTTGGAACCACAGTAATGTTCTTAAAATTATACTGCACCATCTTCAAGGTTCAGCAGCTATCACCCTACAACAACAACAACAACAAAGTACTGAAAGTAAAATTAAATTTCATTCATAACTACACAGAAACAAAATCCACAACCCCATCTAATTTAATAGAATAAAAAAACAACAGAGACAATTTAGCATCCATCCAATTTTCTTTACTGAAACAAAATTATTCAAAAACTCCAAAGGGTATTAATACAATAACCTTATTACATCAATGGGTACAACATCAACAAGCTATTTCCATCATAAAATTACTATAAAGCGTGAAGTAAACCCAATCTCTCTCTAGCTTCAACCAGAAAAACAAATTATAAAAAAAAAAAAATCAAATCAGAAACCATTAAGACAATAACATATCCAGCTAAATAAGCAAATTCAAATTCCAAAAAAGAAACGCTAAGCATATTATTACACGTAAACAAAAGGAATAGTTTCTTAGAAGTGAAAGAAAGATCGAATATTAAATAATGTACCTGAAATTCGATTATCAAAGAGAGAAAAATAGAGAGAGTGCGTACGTTAGGGTTTTAGAGAGAGAGAAAATGAGGAATTCGGGTCTTTTTGGAAGAGACCCGAATTCGGTACTAGTAGTTTTATTGGGCCTTTAATTGAGCTTTTATAATTTTTTTTTTGGGTCTGTCTCTCGGGATACAATCAGGCCCAAATAAAAAAATTATATTATATAAAAAGAAAAATTCCTCTTGAATTAAGAGCTAAGAACTGGGCTATGGGTAAGCTGTAAAAGTGTGGGACGGTGGCTCAAAGCTTTCACCGTGTGTGTGTGTATTCTGTTTTGATAAACTCTCTTTTACCGTGTGTGACTGCGTAGTGTACTTGTGTAGTTAACTGGTTACTTAAAAAGTGTTTTGATAAGAAGCTTTTGAGTTTTGAGTTTTTATCTTTTTCACTTTTGATCTGTGACCTTCAGGTTCTATGCTTGTGTTTACTGTTTGATTGTTTAATGTGTTTTGATTTACTAGTTTGGGCTGCACGTGCAAGGTGCTTTGCCAGTACGATGAATAGTGATAGCCAGTATGTTGAATAGTGATATAAGAATAAGATCAAGTATAGAATCTACTATAGCTTTCACCCATAATATAAATCCCACATCTACAATAAATTCCAATTGAAGAAAACACATATTATATGTCATGAAATAATGAAAAAAAATATTATTATATGTCATAAAAATTGATCTTTCTCTTCACTCCTTATACTTCTAATTCTGTTTTTGATGCACACTTCTTACTCTACCAAAGGTTTAGGCTCTCAAGTATCCATTGTCTTAAGTCATAAAACCTTCATAAGTTGACATCGCCATATCACACAAGGTGACCACCTATTTAGGAATGAATGTTGTTTACTGCACCACACATACAATACAAATTAACAAACAAAATTTTTTTATGTAACATAGGAAAGAACAAAATCAAGTAATCGGCTGTATCTACTATCTAGCAAGATAAACTGCTAAAATAGAATCAGATCAATGTTATTGTATAGCAAAAATTTTGAAAAGTAATGTAACAACATCTATTCGCAAATTTTAAATAAAAATCTGAAAAAATATGACACTCTTGTTCAAGATACATGATGCTCACCATTAATCAAAATGAGGAAAATATAACATGTATAGTTGGACCAAATCCTTTTTATAAAGCACTAAAAAATAGAATTCCTTGGACCAAGCTGCAAACAATGACCAAGAGATCATGAGGTTCCTAATTAGTAAGCACCCATCAGAATCTATCCCAAGTATTCAAAGCGATTACAACAAACAACAATGTTTTCATCATTTTAGGATTCTTACTGTCATTATCCAGTCTACATTACGTACAATGAGGCTTTAGAGAATTTGATTGAACAATAAAAATCTGAACAAAATATTTATTTTTGAACAGTGAACTGAAACTCTTGGTAACGTTAGAGACAATCATTACAATGAAACTAAATTGTTGATAGTAAAAGTATATTTCTAAAGAACTTGCAATACTTTAGAAGGAAGTCTAAACCAATTCCCTATAATTTATATTAAAGAACTTGCAATACTTCAGAAGGAAGTCTAAACCAATTCCCTATAATTCCCTATTTTAAAAAAAAAAAAGCATTATTTTAAGGCTGTAGCGTTTTCAGTGTTGTTGAACCTAAATTGAGAAAATGGCTTAAACATTTACAATAACATAATGGCTAGTCTATATATAAAAAGAATCAATAGGTTTAGTGAGTTGCCTTTTTCCTTTTTAAGGATCTTTGTATATTTACTTTCTACTTGTAATATAAGCTTACATTGTATACACAAAAAGTGGCAAATATTATATACATTTGCAACCAAAAAAAAAAAAAATTGTACAAATTTTGCAAATGTGTACAACATTTGCCAATTTTATGTGTTTACAATATAAATTTTCCCCAAACTTGTCAACATGTGCTAATAATAGCCTTATAGACATTTGTGACACTTGATCTTGACCAAAATGTTTCCTCTTTCCTTTAGATCCAATTTTTCCACCATGTTCTATAATGAGTTACATACAATCATTGTATACCTCCTAATCATAAATTGAGGCAAGTTTTCAAGAACTCTATAGAACTCCAATTTATGATTTTCTTCCACGCTATCTATGTGGGAGAGTGCAACATCAAGTACACAAATTAATGTATACATTCATTTCTAGTCTAGCATTAAAAAAAAGGTAAATAATCTTCAGTTGCATTATTTCCATTTAAAACAGAATTTGGATGCATGTTTGATTCAACAACTCAGGGAAAATAGAATTAATAGGAGTTTCTTTGAATATATTATGTTGACCCTACGACTATAAATAGAATCTATATAAGATTTCAAAGAAACTATTATGTATTTACAACTTAATATAAAGGATAAACAAAAACCTTGAGATTGAAGACAGTAGCTCATTATCTTTGTCTAGGTCCTCCACATCAGCATTCTCATCCAACAGAACAATACGAGCTGCAAAATAGAAACGTAGAAAACTTATTAAATTTTTCCCACAAGTAAAACAGTAGTACAAATACAGCATCGGTTTGTCACTGAATCCTTAAAATTGAAACACTAAGCAACACAAATTAATAAATCAGAGAGAACTTTAAAAAAGAGCATCAAGAACTCTCATTTTTACCTTCATGTTTGTGTATTGAATTGATGTCAGTTGCATTGAAAACTATACATAAAATTAAATAGCAAATTAAACAGCAAAATTATATCAGGGGAAGGAAAAGAATTGAAACAAAAACATGCCAAGAGACTACCTAGATGTTCATGGCCTTTGTGTTGGACTTATGTTGTTCGTGGCTTTATAGACAATAAAAGTTTCTAAAATTTTCACACTATTACATTCCCCAAAATTCACCAAATTTGGCACACTAATATTACTGCAAAATGCATGTTCTAAAACCCAGATAACTTGTTTAAAATTTTAAAAAAATTAACAAAATCAAAATTATTCACATTAAAAAAAAAAAAAAAAACTTTTTGGGTAAACTCTATAAAAATAAGCAAATTTAAGAAAAATAGAGAGATTTATCATGCACAAAATCCCTAAGAAACTCGTGCCCTCAGGAAGTTACAACTAAAAATTATAAAAATTAAGGCCCCAAAAAAAAATCTCATTTAACCAAGCACAACATAATATTTACTTTATCCAACTAACATACTACATATATATAGCAGCACATTGATTATCAAAAAAATATAGTAGTACATTCTTTTGGAGCTAAAAAACAACATAAGAAAGAACAAAAAAGAAAAAACACTTCAATGCAATAATTATATTAAGCTTATTACAACAAATAAATAAATAAAGGAAAAAATAAACAATAAACAAAGAATCATAAGTAACCCCTGCTTAATCAAGTTCAGCTACAAATATGGAAAAAAATTTGCAAGCACCTGCAACGAATGAAGAAGTTATTAAGATGTTCTTCACATATGAATAATGGTGTCAAAAGAGTTCCCAAATCTGTTGGATTGAAAGAACCAATGAAAATAAAATAGAAAAGAATACCATAGAAACATCTTAGTAAAAAAACATAATTATCAATGCTATAAATAAAACTACCATTCCATCTACAAAAAACACTTCGACAATGCAAAAAACTATCATTCCATTGGATTTTGAGTTAAGCAATAGTTGCATTGCCACTTGCCAGCATTGTTGTCATTATTAGAAAGATTAGGATGTCAAAGAAGTGACGATAATCTAAATTTATTGTAAATCTACATGGAAAAGTCATTAATTTAGTCCTCATCACATGTACCCCCAAACCGCAATTCATTCCTAACATGTTTACTGGTATATTGCATAAAACACATGTAACACCTTAACTACCACTGTTAATATGGTTTATTATCAAAATTCAGACCTACTTAATATAGCAACTAACATAATAAAAGCTCTTGAAGATAGTATCTTTCCCTCTAAAAAGCAGAAATATGATGCAAAATATTGGCATATATCCACAAATATCAGAAGCCCAATCAAATTCCCACAATAGGCTTACATTACAAGTTTACAAATATACCAAAGAAATACCTCTACTTATTTATTCTAATGCAATGGAAGCTGAATAACAATTCAAAATCCAAAATAAGCAACTGGGTATTCACCTAAACTTCATTAAGAAGCACAAGATAAGAAAAAGAAAGAAACTTGGTGGATTGGGAGAGAATTGAACAACTTGGACTTTTTTTCTTTTTTTTTTTTTGGGAGAAACAACAACCTGGACTTAAAAAAGGAAAAAAGTGCGAGACCAACCACAACAGATTAATAGCTTTCCTAATATTTAGTTTACTAAAAAGGACTCATTCATTAACTTATAATTAGAAGCTTTTTAATGTAGCACCTACCAAAATGAATACTCATGGCAGTCTCAATTTTCAATCAATCTTGTATTCCCAAAATAAGCTACATTGAACAGAGTGACAATCTAACAAAGAGGCAAATGAAAAGATGAAAAAAGAAAAAAAAAAAAAAAAAAAAAAAAAAAAAAAGAGAGATGTAAACAAGAATCTACCTAAAAAACCATCTCTATAACTAAAATTTAGCAACCAACATTAGGAAAGAATTATAGCCGGATTCAAAATTGGAATCACATATATTATAGCACTTGCAATTCATGTTGATATAAGAGTCTTCGGATGCTCGGACTATCTTATGACAAAAATTAGAATTGAATGAAAAAGATGGCATAAAGAAACTGAAACAAATCCTCCAACAAAGAAAAAACCATAACCTAAATAATTTGCTTTATACAAATGAAAATCCGAAATGAACATAAATCAAGTATTCCACTGCAATGAACATCATTAACTTCTTCAACAAATTTTAACACCTTTAAAGCAAAAGCAACCAAATTTTTAATAGTTATCAACTTTAAATTAAAAGATACAAAATGTTATGTCTAGAATCAATATATCAAATATATATATATATATATATATATTCAAAGACCTAACATTTTTACCAAAAACATAAAGCATACCTTACCTTTGTAAGGATGATGTCCAAAAGATTAGTCACTATTTTTGAATCAAATAGCTCAACTTGGTGGCTGCAAATCAAATATAACAAATTAGCACTTCTAAAAAATTTGTTTAAACCAAAAAAATAAAAAAGAGGAGAGATGAGAGTGGGTGAGAGCGACAAACAGAGAGGGGTGAAAGATGAGAGACCTCATTTTGGCACTAAAGAACTCTGAGTTTCTTCTTTTCAATGGAACCAAATCTCCTTTCTTTATCAAAACCTAAAAGACCCGTATTAGCAAACAATCAAATATTGAAACCCACAAGGAAGTAAATATAAACATAGATCTTAAGAACAAAAAAAAAAAAAAAAAAGAGGAAATTTTGAATAAATAGAGAAAAAAAAATGATACTTATTGTAAAAATTAGTCGGTCTTTCTTCCCATGTTTTTTTTTTTTTTTTTCTTTCTTCCTTTCTTCCAAAGCCGATCTAGTCCTATTTTCCTAAAATGATAGAGAGAAAGAGAGTTCCAGATACCCTTTGGCCTCTCTCCCTTTCACTATTATATGTCTCTCTCTCCCTTTTATTGTTTTATATATTCAGCCAAAACGCACCATTTAGCACTCCACAAATGGACAAAAAAGGAGGACTCACGAAACCAAAATCACTGTAGAAATCACTGTAAATGGCATAGGCATGGCACGTGCAAGGCACATGTTGCCTCTTGGATGAGAAAATTAAAATAAAGCTTCTATTTGAAAAAGTATAAAATCATATACAAATAATTCATACAATACTAATCTGAGTAATATAAGAATTTTGATTATGCACAAGCTTAGAGTAGCTAATTTTTTTTTTTTTTTTTTTAAATATAAGAAAGAGAGAGTTCAACTTAGAGTAGCTATTTAAGATTGGAAGCTTTTGTCAATCAGCATACATGTACAACAAACACGATTTCCAATACCAAGGAAGCACCTCAATTTCTTAATTTTACAATTGAAAATAACAAATTCAAAATTATTTCAATTTTACACACACACATCACCACACAAAAGAATCTATAGCTGTAATAGTTCATTTTGAAGAAACTATTCAATCTAACACATCACCAAAAAAAAAAAAAAAGAAATAAAAACTCAACTCATCTAAAACAAATAGATATCTAACACATCCATATTAAACCAAAAAAAGAAATGGCAAATGAAAAATATTTGACCACAATACACATAAAAGATTTTGTAAGAGAGAACTTGTGGTTATAGGGAAAGTTGGTAATAAAGAGGTGGAAACATAAGGAGGTGGTTGGAGGAGTGCGTATAGTTGTGTCATATATGCAAATGCACCTAAAAAACACCATCACAAATATTCACAGCAAATGATGCGTTGACTCTATCATGACTTGCTTTGATTAAATTCTAACATTTTTATCATTTAAAATGAGAAACAGATATATTTAAAGAGTAATTAGTCAAGCAAATGCTAAAAGCAAAATCTATAATTTATAATGTGCATTTTCAAAAGGTAGTCTTCCATTGCTTCTCTTCCTAAACAAATTGTTCAACCATTGCAATTCAAAAAAAAAAAAAATCAGTAAGAATATTCAAACTGAACAAGTAAGCAAACTAATTCGTTTGCATTGGAGAAGTATAATCTATTAAAGGAACCTAAAAATTGATAATGACAGTGGTATTTTACCTTTATCTGACAAGAGAGTCACAGAAAACTACTAAGTCATATAACAAAAATAAAAAAATAAACAATTGAGACAATGGGGAGTAAAAAGTATAAACAACAAGGACATACAACTCTAAACAAAGCCATAAAGATAAACCATCAAACAATGATCATATTGCTTGGCCAAAATTAAGGTAGAGGTTTTTGATCAATCAAAATAAGGGTATAAACAACAGTAATTCATCCATTGGTTGAATCAAGATAATTGTTCAATTACACAAAGTCATGCCTAGTCATATCAAATAAAATCTAAACAATTAGTTATACACAAAACAAAAATAAACTAAGCCTGTTCTTCATATATTAAAAGTTTTAAGCATTTAAACTTGAAATCAAAGCAAATATGCAAATTACAACTCAATCTTGCTCTGTTGAAGCCTAGGAATCTGGTAGGGAATCACAAACCTCTGATTGATGACAATGAGTGTGAACAAAAACAAAAACCTCTAAATCTAAAGCCCTCAAAAGCCTATAATAGTCAACAAAACCATGAAAATATAAAGAATAGGTCACAAATTTTTTTACCATAGTGCCATCTCAAGGCCACAGTGGGTTGTTAGCCAAAACCCTGACTAACTGAAGCTTGTGGCAAACCAGAGGGCCCCTTTTAGATCAGAGATAGAGCCTCTAATCTCTTTACCTCCAATAATCAAAAAGGCATTCTACTGAAGATTACATATTACAATGATTCATTTATGAAAAACCAATCGACGCCTGTATACACCAAATTAATCGGATATTAGTAAAAAATAAAAAAAAAAAAAAAAAAAAAAAAGAAAAAACCCAAACTTTCATTCATATACATACATAATTATATACATGATATGACAAAAGAACATCTAATAGCAAATATTAACACACAAAATTATCTAATCAAAGAAAAAATCCAAACTGTGAACCCCACGCGCAAAGATAAATTCAAAGAACATCTATATATAGCAAACACAACATAAATTCAACCAAGTAGACTAAAAAAAAAAAAATCCAAACTTTCATTCGTATAATCTACATATAACACAAAATATTTTGACCCATCCGAGTAAAAAATCAAACTTTTATACAAAAACTCAAATCAGACGAAAACCAAAAATCCTCAATTTCCTTCCGTTTAATTCCAATAGTCCCTAATTTTCCCAACAACCATGATTTTGTAGTACCAAAAACCAAAAAAATAAGTAAATAAAATAGAGTTTCAAACCTGCAACCATCTATCTCTCGCACATCCACCAATCCCCAGATATCACAAACAACGTTTGAGCTCCACTTTTTTTTTTTTTTTTTTTTTTCTTGAATCTTCATGTGTAAAGAGAGAGAAGAAGAAGATAAGTAAACAGTGAGTCACATGGTTTGTGCTTTTTTGAGAAACATTTCCACACCTACCCATAACACATATCAAAAATCTGGAAGAAAGAAAGAAATAAATAAATAAAAGCAAAGTATATAGAAGCAAAAAGGAAGAAAGCAAAAGATTATCCCTTTCAACTCAAAGCCTTCCCTCACTCTGATCTACCCATCCCCCTTTGCTCTATTCAAATCGGCCGATATACCACCATAGACGTCCAAAAAAAGCCATCAGCAACCATGGCTTGCTCTCTCGTTCCAAAAAGTTCAAATCCTCCCCTCTTCATTGTAACTATTGATTTATTTATTTATTCATTTTAAAAAAATTTGTACATGGCTTTCAAAAATTAAATTTATGCAAATACCATCATAGTTAGCTAAATGATGAAATTACCCTCGTATCTAACTTATATTAAATATTGCCACCCCAAATCCTCCCTTTGGTATGAGACAACTCTACCTCAAGTATTGAAATATGAAACAATATGAATTAAAGAACTTAATACTTGCTCCTATTTTGGAATCACATTTGATAGCACAAAGTAGTGGAGAAAAAGTGATGAGTTCATATGAAATTGATAAACCATGTCAAAATTGTGGCAAAAGTTATGGCACAAATATTCCTAAAATAGATTTCTTGGAATCTAAAAGGTTTGTTTTGGAGGGCTCATCAATTGCACATACATCAAAATAATCCCCCCCGGATAAGAAGATGGTATTTGGTGTTTTGAATTCGTACTGCATCACACTCAAAACATAGGTTATTATTATTGATTTGTGTACAATGGAAATAATGCAGCATGGTCACTTATAAAATAATAATAATAATAATAATTATGCAACATGGTTATGTGAGAGTGATGTGGTTATGCATACAACATAACCAAAATGGAGCTTCGACTAACAATGATATATTTGTGAAAATCTGTGAACACAACTTTTGTTCCATGCTTGACGTCACTTAATATGAGTGATGAAGAGAAAGTTGTGAATTCATTTGAAACTAATAAGTAATCAGTAGTCACTTACAATTTGCCACAACAGAGCTATGACAAAAATAATCGCCAAAAACATTCCTAATTTCGATATGTATTTTAGTTTCCTTATGGGAGATCATGGAGATGAGAGTCCTTTTGATGGACCGGCTAATACAGTTGTTGCTAATACCATCGTCCATGCTTTTCTGTCAATTAATTATGATGCAAATGAGCAATGGAGTATTGTTGGTGTTGTTCAAGGTGCATTTGACTACAAGACAATTACCTCACATGAAATTCAAGAGTGACTCAAAGTTTGTACAAGGGCGATATTGACGGCATTACAAAGCCTTACCATTTTTCTTTTTGAGAAATAATTACAACATGCTACTAACCCCGCAGCTCGAATCCTTTTCTTCCTAGACCCCCAAGCACTTTGTGCATGGAGATGTGCCAATTCAGCTACAAGGCCTTTGGCCCTTACAATTTTAAGTGTTCAAGAATTTGCAATATTTAGTTATTAGCAGGTAAATAATAAAAAGCATTTGTCATGTAGTATTAAATTATGTGCAAATGCATGGCGCTAGCCTAGAAGTTCTAGGGCATTTTCTCTATATAAAAAGTGCGAATGCACAAATAGTGATTTTGCTACTATGCTTTTGGTTTGTTCAACCCACACTGTTCATCAGTTTTTCTTTTTTTTTTCTTCACCGGTATTGTTCGTGTTTTTTTGTCAATTCCTTTAAATATTTATTATTTATATGTGCATATATAGTTACACTGACTTAACAAATTCTTACAATATTTTCACAATTATTTGGCAATCTGCACTGTTTATTGGCCTCTCTTTTTTTTTTTCCATAGTACGCCACTTTTGCTTGTGCTCTTTTTGTCTTTTCTTTTAAATATTTATATGTGCATACATAGTTATATTGACACAGCACATTCTTACAATATTTTTCTATATAAAAAATGCGAATGCGCAAATAGTGATTTTGCTACAGTGCTTTTGGTTTGTTCAACCTGCACTGTTCATTAGTTTTTTTTTCCTCTTCACCGGTATTGTTTGTGCTTTTTTTGTCTTTTCTTCTAAATATTTATTATTTATATGTGCATATATAGTTACACCTACTTAACAAATTCTTATAATATTTTTACAATTATTTGACAATCTGCACTGTTTATTGGCCTCTCTCTTTTTTCTTTTCTTTTTCCACAATACGCCGGTTTTGCTTGTGCTCTTTTTGTCTTTTCCTTTAAATATTTATATGTGCATATACAATTACATTGACACAACACATTCTTATAATATTTTCACAATTATTGATGTGTCAAATTTTTAAAAGTCAAAATAAAATAATAAAATAAGAAACTAAGAATTACAGCCATCTAAAACTTAAAATACGTGAAGAAAATTTTTGGGATGTTAAAATTTATTGGGAGTATTTTACACATTACACAATAAATATATTAAGAATCATAAGCTCTCATTAGAGTTTAACTGAGAGAATAACAATATAACATATTTGCTATTTTTCAAAATATTGAGGGAAAAATTGCTTGATTTTAAAGTTTAAGGAGTAATGCTATGTTCACAATATTTTCTCTATAATTTTACAACAAATTTTATGTGGCAAGGTATTTTTGATGGATAAAAAAAATGATATCAGTAGTGGGCTCAGTTTAAAACCAATAACAACTTGTCATTTAGAGTTTGTTCTAAATATGTTATGAATGTAACATTTCTCTCAAATAAAAAAAAAAAAATCTATTCAAATCCTAAAAATGAAGGTATTATGAAAATGTTGTGATATTTTGTTGTATTCTTAGACTTCTTTTTTAGAATAGTCAAATTGGGTGAGCAAAAATTCACGATTTCACACAATTTTCTTGTGTTGTCTTTTTTTTTTCTTTTTTTTTTTTAATGCATAATTTTAAAACCAATAATAATTTTTCTCCGAAGATTTTCAGTGAAAATGTTGTGGATGTAAAAAATAAAATAATAATATCAAACTGAGACCTACCACAATTGGAAATAAAAAATATTGCGAAAATGTTGTAACCTTTTGTTGTGTTCCTAGAATTCTTTTTTGTGTGACATTTTGTTGTGTTCCTAGGCTTCTTTTTTGTTTAATCAAATTTGGTGAGCCAAAATTCATTTTTTTAGGCACAATTTTCATCAATTAGCTTTTTATTTTATTTTATATATTTTTAAATACATGGTTAAAAGTGGTTAGCACAATTTAAAATTAGTAACAATTTACTACCTAGATTTTATTATGAAAATGTTGTTGATTAGCATTAATCTAAAATAAAATAATAAAATATCATACCAAAACCCACCATAGCTAGAAATAAAGGTATTGTAAAAATATCATAACATTTTGTTGTGTTCCTAGACTTCTTTTTTGGTTAGTCAATTTGTTGAACCAAAATTCATTGTTTTATGCATAGTTTTTTAGGTTGATTTTTTTTTTAACACATTTTTTCAAGTTAAAACACACACACACACAAAAAAATTGATGAAGTAGCACTTTCCTCCTTTAAGTTTGAGGTAGTTTCATTCCTCCAAACTAAAGTTGAATAATTTCCTCCTTTATATTTTGTAAATGATCATATACTCCTATTGTTACCCTCTTAGTTAAGTAAAGAAATCTTATAATTCCTAATATATTCCATTATGCAATGTCTAAAATACTCCTACTAAATTTTAATGTCCTAAAAAATGTCTTAATGTATTTTGAATATTATGTGGTAGACTGGTAGTCATGCTAGAAAAGTTAGAATGATAATTGTATGGACATGTTTTGCAGTCCAAGCCCAAAATGTAAAAGATGTTGGCCCAATGAGCACAATACAATAAACTTGTAGAGAGTGGGTCAAAGAACTCGGCCCTAATGAATTTAACAACAACTAGTATGGATTCAGGAGATGATTAAGCAAGAACGAGGAACATAGAACTAACTGAATTTCCCTATCCGATGAGGTAAATATCTAAATAAATCAATTAAACTGATTACAGGTATAACTTTGATTTCTACAGTATTCTTTCTCTATTTTTCTAATCCTCTGCTCATGGAGGGTCTCTTACATTATATATCTTCCTTTAGACCATCTTGATCCTACACTTGTTGATCATTTGAGCCCTTACTTGAGTCCCCGTCCCATCAGACATTCTCTTTGGCTTTCTGTGAGTTGTAGTAGCCAAGGCAGTACTGTTTAGGGGTCTTCTTCACATAAATGTGGCCAGAAAAGTAGCTGCAGTGCATTTAATGTGGTGGTAGCAGCTTTTCCTTAGATATTTTTGGGTTCCTTTCCTTCTTTTATGTTCATGAGGCACATCCCTATCACTGGAGCTTCTATAAAAGTTACTTTCATCATTGGAATATACATCTGAGCGATATTTATCATACCGGATGAGGAATTCCTCCTCGGACCGCCTTCCACTCATTTCTTATTTATGAGACTCTAAACTGAAATCCCTCATAATTATTTATCCCTTCTCGGACCTGTCAACATCCTCGGACAAAGCCCAAGGCCCAATATATGATTTTGGGTCCTTATCCCTACAATAGCCCCTCAAAACTCTGGTTTTTCCTTCTCATCCAAGGAAAAAAAGTGGGGTTTTGATTTTTAAGAGACAAGACCATTTATTTCTTTGCTTCACATGTGTGAAATTACCGTTTTGCGCGTCCTATGATTGCTACTGACGCTTCGAAGTATGCGAGACGCCATTAATTACTCCAGGTGGCGCCTTATTCCCCACATCTAACGATGGGGCGTAGATCCAATGGCTGATCTTTCTCTTGGAATTTTGAGCGGGATAACTCCCACTCATTTTCATCCTCTATATAAAGCCTTGAGGGAGATCATTCTCCCTTTACTTTACGAATTTTCAAGTTCTTTAGAGATTTCAAGCACTCTAACTCACTAAACTCCTGAGTTTCCCTAACTTTTTTCCTTAAGAAATTTCCAAAAGATTTTCCTAAAGGTTCAGGATTTAATACACTCACTTGCTTTTGTAAGTATCTATCTCTTTAAAATTTCTTTTTCTCCTCGGCCATCCTCCTCGACATTCTTTCTTTTTTAGAAAACTTCCTTTGCGTCATCTACATTTGCTTAGATGGGTAGATCCAAGCACTTAGTAGACTCTCCGGCCGATATATAGGGTTTTAAGGCCAAATACCATATCCCACAGGGAGTAAGCCTACAATATTGCGCCCCAGACCAAGTATACACGGATAGAGAAGAGGGTGAAGTTGTCATTCCAATGATCGCCTTTATAGAGGGAGGAATGACTCTTCTCATGGGTAGGATAACTAGCGACTACCTACTCAATCATAATTTGTGTCCCTATCAGTGCGCTTCCAACCTATTTAGAGTCCTAGGGAGTGTAGATGCTTTGAACGATCAGATGAACTTTAGGCTCACATGGCACGACGTCATTCATATGTATGAGTGCCATTCCCTTGCTAGCGCGGGATATTACCTTAAGTCCTGGTCCGATGTTGTTAGGTTGATATCATGTCTTCCTAAGTCTAACAAAGGTTTGAAGGATGATTATCTTATCGCCTCCGAGGAGTGGTACGACGGTCTTCCTTACCCAACTCGGGTAGAAGAGCCAGATGGGGTACCCTAAGATTAGTTCCTTTGGACAAAGGGTTTAACCCGTTCACTTTTAAAACTTCATCTTCTTCTGATGATAATTTTCATTGGTCTAACCATAATTTCCTTCTCGGATGTTTTTGCAAATAAAAGGCACGTTGCTCCAAGGATCATTTTGACCAACGTTCCAACTCTCAACTACCTATTGAGGTCGAAGATATTTATAAGCGAAGACGGATAGCTACGGGCCGCTCACCTAATTTTGGATTACGTGCCTCTATCTCGTATATTTCAGGATGTAGGCCAGGCAATAAGGGTTGGTAACCCTAAACTAGCACGCATAGACGTATCTAAGCCAGGGTTTTTGGCTTGGAGAGACCTCCCACCTGTTGAGCTGCCCAATCAGTGCGTCCCTCAGGAAGTAACCGCTTCAAGAGAGGAGACAGCCTCTACACACTTATCCCTCAAGGCCGAGATCGACCAATTCCATTTCGAAGTGGAAGAATGAGCGCCGAAAAGGCCTGTGCAGCTCTCGGATTCCGAAACCAAGTCCAATAGATTTTCTACAACTCATCTGCCGAAGTTAGTTGTTGCCCAAGTCACCACTAGCTCAGAAGAAGAAGAAGAAGAAGAAGGGATGGACTTGACGCCAACGACTAGCTTAAAGGGTTTACTAGCCAACAGGAACAAGAGGTCAACTTTAAAAGAAGTCTCCAAGACCCAAGTTCCTCCCAGTCTTCCTTTCATTAATGAATAGACTTTTATTTCTATTTATTCTGTCCTTACTTTATATGTTTCTCAAGTTTACCATAGATTTGAATTGTTGCGATTCTATCTTTAATAAAAACTAACAATACTACCCTGCAGTCAACTCAAATTATTTGACTAAATACCACCAATAAAGAGATTTGCCATATATTTTCATTGAGAAATGGAACCCTTTGTGATGAAAGTCGAACATAATGAACATACATAATTTACCTCAAAGTCACTAATCCGAGGAATTGGGCATATTCTTGGATTAGATTTGACATTTAGTAAAAAACAAATAGATATCTTTGAGTGTTAATTTTACCAAAGTATGTGGTCTGGGGAGCTAAACATAGCTAAGGCTCTATTTAACACTTGGAAAAAAATGAATAAGTGTCATTGAGTGTTAATTTCCCCAAAGCATCTGGTCCGAGGACCCAGGCATGACTAAGGTTCTGTTTAATTGCTTATATAAAGATGTCATAGAGTGTTAATTTTCCCAAAACATCTTGTTCGAGGACCTAGGCATGACTAAAGTTCTGTTTAAGCACTTATAGAAAGAATAATAGAAAGTACAATGCCTTTATATAACAAATGAACATATTGATAGAGGAAACTTTTATTAATAATAATACATTTTTATGTTGTTTATATTCTAAGGGCATGGTATTACATGCTCATCTAAGTCTTCTAGAAAATACACTCCTATATCAGCCACCAAGGTGAAGCGATATGGGTCTTCCCAATTGGGCCCTAGCTTTCCCCACTCTGGGTTCTTTGCAATACCTAGAACTTTTCTCAATACCAAGTTACCAGGCATTAATGGCCTCAGCTTTACATTGGCATCATAACCTTGCTTGAGTTTGTGTTGGTAGTATGCCAATTGAACCATTGCATTTTCTCTTCTTTCCTCAATAAACTCTAGACTCTTTTCTAACAACTCGTTGTTACTGCTCGGATCGAATGAGTTGGTCCTTAACATTGGGTAGCTAGTCTCCAAAGGAATAACAGCCTCAACCCCATAGGTCATTGAAAAAGGGGTTTCCTTGTTTGACTTGTAAGACGTGGTTCGATATGTCCAAAGGACATGCGACAGCTCTTCCACCTATTTTTCCTTCGCATCATCCAACCTCTTCTTGAGTCCATTAACTATGACCTTGTTAATAGCCTCAGCTTGTCCATTTCCTTGGGGATAGGCTGGGGTAGAATATCTATTCATAATTCCCAAATTACAGCAATACCTTCTAAAAGACTTGCTATGAAACTGAAGGCCATTGTTTAAAATGAGGTTACGAGGGACCCCGAACCAGGTAATAATGTTTTTCCAAACAAACTTCTTAGCATCAACATTTCTGATATTCACCAAGGGCTCAACTTCAACCCACTTAGTGAAGTAGTCCGTGCCAACTAGCAAAAATCTCTTGTTCCCTGCTGCCTTAGGGAAAGGACTAACAATGTCCAAGCCCCATTGAGCGAATGGCTAGGGGCTGGCCAAAGGATTAACGACTCCTCCCGATTGGTGTATGTTTGATGCGAATTTTTGACATTGGTCTCACTTCTACATATTCTTGTGCTTCTTTTTGCATGTTGGGCCACCAATAGCCTTAAGTGATAGCTCTGCGCAACAAGGATCTTCCTCTAGTATGGCTTTCACAAATCCCCTCATGCAACTCCTCCAAGAGTAACTCTGTTGCTTCGGGGTGTATGCATAGTAGGTATGGCCCAGAAAATAAGCATTTGTACAATTTCTGATCCTTAGATAGCCAGAACCGAGGTGTCTTTCTTCATATTTTGTTAGCTTCTGACCTCTCCTCGGGTAGGATATTCTCCTTCAAGAATAATGCTATGAGGTCCATCCAACTAGGCCTTATTCTAACTTGGTGAACATGAACCCCCTCTCTGTTCACCTCTATGGGTTTACATAAGTTTTCCACAAGGATGACCCGGGTAAGCTTTACACCAAGGAGGTTGCAAGTGTGTTTCCACTTCTGGGGATATACAACAGGTTGAAAGATTCAAAACTTGACTGTAAAAGTCTAACCTGACTCAAGTACCCTCGCATTCTTTCATCTTTGGCTTCAAACTCTCCTTTCACTTGGTCGACGACCAATCTTGAGTCCGAGAACAGCTTTATGGCCTTTCCATCTATTTTTTGAACCATGGCCATTTCCATCAGCAAAGCCTAATATTCGGCTTCATTATTTATAGCCGAGAATCCCAATCTTAATGAGTTCTTAATGGTGATTTTCTCGAGTGAAACCAGAACTAGCCCCACTCCAAACCCCTTCTAATTTGTTGCACCATCGATGTATACTTTCTAGGATAAGGGACCTTGCTGGAAGATCATGCCAATCGATTTTTCATCCATATTTTGATTCTCTGTTTCTACTTCCAACGGGGATTCAGCAAACTTGGCTACCAGATCTGCGAGGACTTGACCATTGACAAAGGTGTGATGCATATATTTGATGTCAAAAGCCCCTAGGATCATGCCCCATTTAGTGATCCTCCCCGTGTAATTAGCACTTCGGAATAGAGTTCAGAGCGGGAGTTGAGTTAGGACAACTATCGTGTGTGCTTGGAAGTAATAGGGGAGTTTACGAGTAGCATGTACTACCACCAAAATGACTTTCTCCAGTGGCAGATAGCAAATTTTGGCCTTATGTAGTGACTTGCTCACATAATAAACTGGCATTTGTATACTGCTATCAACTTGTATCAAAACCAAGCTTATAGCATGAGGGGCCACAACAATATAGGCAAACAAGACCTCATCCATTTCAGGACTGGACATGATAGGTGGCTAAGAGAGATAATCTTTAAGCTATTGGAAGGCTAAGGCACACTCCTCAATCCACTCAAACCCCTTTCACTTATTCATCAGTAGGAAGAAGGGTCTGCACCTATCTACCGACCGAGAGATAAATCGATTTAAAGCAACAGTCATCTCGGTCAGCTTCTAGACTTCCTTAGGATTTCGAGGTGGTTGTAAACTGTTGATTGTCTTAATTTGATCAGTGTTAACTTCAATTCCGCGATGAGTAACCATATAGCCTAGAAATTTGCCTGACCCCACACCAGAAAAGCACTTGGAAGCGTTAAGGTGCAACTTGTGCTTCCTCAGAATTTCAAAAAGTGTTTCTAAGATCTCCCACATGCTCGGACACTACCTTACTTTTCACCACCATGTCGTCTATATAGACCTTGATGCTCTTGCCTAACTGTAGTTCAAAAATTCTAGTCATCATTCTTTGATAGGTAGATCCCGCATTTTTCAAACCAAATAGCATCACCTTGTAGTGATAGTTTCCAATGGGGGTGACAAAAGCTGTTTTTTTCTGATCATTCAAGGCTAGCGGTATTTGGTGGTACCCTTAAAAGGCATCTAAGAAGTTCATCCGAGGATGGCCTACAGTTGTATTCACCAGCTGGTTTATCCTAGGCATAGGGAAGGGATCTTTTGGTTAGCCTTGTTTAGATCTGTGAAGTCTACACACACTCGTCATTTTCCATTCTTCTTTTCACCACCAAAATATTGGCCAACCATTCAAGTTAGAACACCTCCTTGACAGGCCCCACCTGCTTTAGTTTTATCACCTCATCCTTGACAACATCAGAATGATCCTTGGATGAGTGCCAAGGTAGTTGCTTTTTGGGGGTGACAGAGGGATACGTTTAAATGATGATAAATGAAGCTTGGATCCACCCTTAGGGTCTCATAACCATTCCATGTGAACACGTTAACATTTTTTCTAAGAAACTCTATCAGCTTTTCATTCTTTAGAGGAGGTAGCTGAGCCCCGATTTGAAAGAACTTCTACGAATCATCACCAACAGCGACTGTTTCCAAATCCTCACATTTCACCTCTATGGCCGATCCATTAACAGGCAACACTGAAACTTTTAATTGCTATAAGCCCCCTTCAGCAGAGGCCGAGGATTCAGGTTTGGGCTGATGTAAAATGGCAGCCATTAGGCATTGCCTAGTCATGGATTAACTTCCCAAGATCTCCTTAACCTAGCCCTCAGACGGATATTTCACCTTCTAGTGCAGAGTAGAAGAGACGGCTCTCAAGGTATGAAGCCAAGGTCTGGCCACATTGGCTGTGTAGGGTGAGTAAGCGTCCACCATGATGAAATCCACCTCCACCACTTCTAAACTAGTCTGTATGGGTAGTCTAATTTGGCCCTTCAGAATAATGACCTTCCCATCAAAACTTACTAAGGGCGAATTATAGGCTATTAGGTTCTCGAGTCTTAAATTTAGCCTCTTGTATAGGTCGGGGTATATAATCTCAGCACCATTGCCCTGGTCCACCAATACTCTCTTCACATCATACCCTCCAATCCTGAGTGTGACCACTAAAGCATTATTATGGAGTTGGATGGTTCCGATCTTATCCTTGTCCGAGAAGTTCAAAACCGGTTGGATTTTTATTCTAGCCTTCTTTGGCTCCAAATTAGTGCCCTCAATGGATAGCCAAGCCACAGACATCACTCTGGAAGGGTAGGAACCGGTCCTCCCTGGAGCAGCGAAGATGACATTTATCGTTCCCAAGGGCAGTCTTGAAGAATCATCCCTCCAGGATTCTAAGTTTGTTTGGCCTCCCTGGCCACTAGAGTGACGCAAGAGTTGCTTTAACTTTCCTTTGCAGACAAACTGGTCCAAATGATCTCACAGATTTCTGCAATCTTCTGTGATGTGTCCTTGGTCTTAGTGGTATTGGCAATAAAGGTTTTGATTGCACGTTGTGAGGTTTCCTACCATCTTATTTGGCCATTTTAAGAATGGCTCATTCTTGATCTTCTTCAGAACCTGATGCACCGGTTCTTGGAACACAGCATTAACCACTTGAGTATTGGCAAATCTTGACTGCCCAGCAAAATCTCTCTGTGACCAGTTGTTATTATATCAGTCCAACCTGAAATCCCTCCTCTCCAAAGGGATAGCCTTATCCTTTTCTTTCCCTTGTTGCTAGTCTTCCTCAACCCTTTTATACTTATCAATCCAGTCCATGAGTTAGCGCACACTGGTGACAAGTTTGCCAATTAGAAATTTCCTCAAATCGTGCTCGGCTGGGAAGTCGACTTTAAAAGTACTGATGGCCACATTGTCAAAGTCACCATTTATCTCGTTGAACATCTTCCAATATCTATCTGAGTACGTTTTCATGGTTTCTCCCTCTTGCATGCTTAAGGACAGTAGGGAAGCCAAGGGTTGAGGAACCCTGCTACAGGTGACGAATCGGGAACCAAACATCTGGGTGAGCTCCTTAAAGGAACTTATGGAATCTGCCCTCAGGCTGTCAAACCATCTCATCACAACAGGTCCTAGACTGGATGGAAAAACCTTGCACATCAAGGTTTCGTCCTTAGAATGGATAGCCATTCTCTGATTGAAGTGGCTCACATGATCCATGGGGTCTGTTCTACCATTGTACATGGTGAAAGTGGGCTAGGTGAATCATCGAGGAAGTTTCGCCCCTTCGATTTTGCGCGTGAAGGGCGACTTAGAGATTTGGTTCAAGGTCCTGCTCATAGCATTGTTTCCCACGCCTTTACGAGGCGGGCTTCTAACCCTTCGTTCATGATGGTGCTCCTCCTCGTAGGAGAAAGATTCGCTGGGCTGGGTTCGAGACCTTCGCTTGTAATTGACGACCCTTTTGTCATCAAAAGAAACATCAGAGTTGGAGGGGGTTCACCTTCGCCTTGCATGGCGCAACTTCCTCTTCAATTGGTCAATCTCCAGTTGCATGCCCTTGTTACTCTTTGCATGAGAGATATGGCTTCCACCTCGAGGTTGACTCTTGTCAGTATGTGTGGTATGCACACTTCCTTCACGGTCACCTCTCTGCTCAAGGTTGACAAGGAGGTAGCCATGTTGGGATCCCAAAGACTCTACTTGGTGTGAACTTGATCCTACCATAGTCAGGTGTTGTACTCACTATCGCACCAATTCTTCCTACGAACGGCGCCAATAATATATGATGTTCTATTTGTTACCTAGAGAAGGTTTAAATCTTTTAAACTTATAATTTTATCTAATAGAAACTTTAATGATAGATGTCTTTTGTTATTTATTCTTTTTTTTTTTTTTAATTTCTTTTCCTACTTAAAATGGTGTTCATTAAAAATTAGTAAGCTAAACATTGTAGTTAAACTCATAAAATAAGATGATAAAGAATGAAGTATGAATAACAAAATCTTCATTGTAAATAATTAAAAGTATTTAATTTGATGAAAATCTTCAAAAAAATTGTAGCATATATTATTATTCATTGCGAAAATTTAAATATTGTGGAAAGATGATGACATTCATTATCATTCTTTGTAGCATTTTTGGTAAGTAGATATTACATTTAGTAAATAGATTCTAAGAAATTGTCATAGTAAATATTCAAATAGCTATTTTAAATTTAAGTACATGATTTCATATTTCTTCAAAAAAAAAAAAATCTATATTAATTTTCCCACTAAAAATGTAGCATGTGCAACCCACACTAGTCTATATATAAAAAGAGCCAATAGACTCAATGAACAGTATTTTGGTTTATTGAGTCACCTTTATCCTTTAATTTTTTCTTTTTCTTTTTCAAGTTTTGAATAGTTGCTACAATGCCAATTTGGTTTGTTCAATTGTCATGGTAGCAACAGTGCTTTGGTTTTGTCAACCTCTACACTGGGTTGAGCACTACTCTTAAGGGATAAGTAAATTCAAGCCTAGCAAGCCTAATACAATAAATTTGTAAAGAGTGGGTAGAAGAACTGGGCTTTGATGAGTGTGATAACAGTTGAAGATGATTTAAAGAATGAATAAGCAATTCAACCCTCGGCACTAGTCCGAGGAGTTTCAACTTATTATTTCTTGAGTGACAGTGACAATGGTTACAAAGTTAGTTCAGATTGCTACAGTATTTTCTCTAATAAAATCTCTGATCCCTTTTCTCATAGCTCATTCTTTCTTATATATTACTTTCCTCCTTCATCTCCACCATACACGTGCAGGTCAGATCTGCTGTTGTTGGTCTTTGTCCCATCAACCTCCTCCCAAAGCTCTTAAGTAGTAGCTGTGAGTCTAAAAAGCTACTGCTCATGTATCATTTTCACATTAATGCGACTAGAGTGTTAGTTGTGGAGCATTTAATATGGAAGTAGCAGCTTTTTCAAGAATTGCTCTACCGCCATACTCCAATGTGCTTACTTGCTATACTTATCTTTTTCCTTGGAGTGCTTTGGAAGATTGTGTTTGTCGATAAATCACTTTTCTTCTACCTCGGCTTTGTCTGGCCGAGAACAGAGTTGTCCCTCAGCACGATTTCCTAGGTTGCCATGATCACCACTGTCTTTTTCATATGCGATTATGGGCCTCGGCATGGGCCTTAAGCCTAGTACAAAAGGTGGATGTATATCACTAGACTTTATGACCCCACAATAGCTCCTCAAAATTCTGCTGTCTGGCACCTCGGACAGAAATGAGAATTTTGATGTCCTCAGGCGTACCTTAGGCTTATCACGTCTTGTCTTCTGCCAGCGTCAGTAAACTTTCTTTACTTTCCTTTCTCTGTGTCTTTCTTCCTTCACCTCTTTTTCCCAACTTTCTTTAGCTTCTCTGAACTTTTCCTAGGAATGGGTAGATTTAAGAGTTTGGTAGAGTTCAAGGAAGGGATGGAAAAATTTAAGGTTGACTATAGGATTCCACCCAATGTGGGTCTGAGATATTGTAAGGAGGGCGAATGGCATTTTCAAAGGCAAGAGGGTAAGGTGGCGATTCCCATGATCGCCTTCATAGAAGGTGGCGTGAGAATTCCTATGGGGCCGGTGATGAAGGATTACCTTAGGTTTGTTAGGCTAGCCCCCACTCAGTGCGTCCCAAACGTCTTCAAAATATTAGGATGTGTAAATGCCTTAAACGAGAAAATGGGCTACGGTTGACCCATCATGATGTGAATTGGGTCTACAGCCTTCACCATTTGAAAGGGAAGGGGTCTACTTGAAAACAAGGCAGCCTGAAATCAGGCTCATACAGTGCCTTCCCAAGTCTAGTAAGGGGCTCAACAAAGACTTTCTGATCATGTTCGGGGAGTGGCACGATGGCGTCCTTTGCCCAACGGAAGAGGGGTAACTAGGTGGGGCTCTAAGGATAGGAGTAGGACTTGTTCACTGCCTTATCGTGATTTGTGTTGTTAGGCTGCTAACCCTTTGCTTTTTCATGGTTCGTGTTTTTACTAACATTTGAGTAATCCTAGTAGTGTGATTCATCTTTCATTGAACGGACAATCAAAAAATACTAAGTCCACAACGTAAATTTCAACTTAGGCTTTAATTGATAATTGTGTAATCTCAGTAATGCAACTTGCCTTCTATTGGGTGGGCCACAAAAGAATTTAAGTTTATAATGTAGATCCCATACCTTCTAGGTTCATACATTATGGAAGGACATGCAAAGGTACATTTTTTATAAACTTACTGACCCCAAGGAGACACTATAGTATTGACTATAAAGGAAAGATAAGCCCAGTGTACCTTGAAAATGCTTTAAGTGATGCTCATGAACGGACATTTGTTTACATCTTTGTTGAATAAAGACAGGGCAGGTGATCTGAGGAGCCAGGCTCCATTTAAGATCCTGTTTATCACTTAGATAAATGTCTAAAGTAGTTAATTTCCTCAAGGCTTGTGGTTCGAGGATCCATGCAATACCTTGGCTCTGTTTAACACTTATATAGTTGCCAAAAGTTATTAGTTTCCCCAAGGTTTGTGGTCCGAGGATCCATGCAAGACCTTGGTTCTGTCTAATACTTAGATAGTTGCCAAAAGTTATTAGTTTCTCCAAAGTTTTGTCTGAGGAACCATGCAAGACCTTGGTCTTGTCTAATACTTAGATAGTTGCCAGAAATTATTAGTTTCCCCAAGGTATGTGGTCTGAGGAACCATGCAAGACCTTTGTTCTGTCTAATACTTAGATAGTTTCCAGAGGTTATTAGTTTCCCTAAGGTTTGTGGTTCGAGGATCCATCCAAGACCTTAGTTCTGTCTAATATTTAGATAGTTGCCAGAAGTTATTAGTTTCCCCAAGGTTTGTGGTTTAAGGATCCATGCAAGACCTTGGTTCTGTCTAATACTTAAATAGTTGCCAGGAGTTATTAGTTTCCCCAAGGTTTGTGGTCTGAGGAACCATGCAAGACCTTGGTTTTGTCTAATACTTAGATAGTAGTGAACTGCATGCCACGCAATTACGATAAATCAGAGTGCAAACAAAACTGCTTTCATTAATAATAATACATTCTTAGGTTATTTACATTCCATGGGCAGAGTACATCTTTCTCATCTAAGTCTTCTAAATAATATGCACCTATTCCTGCTACTAAAGTGATGCGATATGGTCTTTTCTAGTTGGGCTCCAACTTTCCCCAGGCTGGGTTCTTGGCACTATCCAAAAAATTTCTCAGCACCAAGTCTCCTGGTGCTAGTTGCTGTAGCTTCACACTGGCATCATACCCTTACTTGAGTTTCTGGTGGTAATAGGCTAGTTGAATCATTACCTTTTCTCTTCTCTCTTCAATTAAATCCAAACTCTTTCCTAGTAGTTCATCGTTGTTGCTCGGAGTGAAGGTACTCGTTCTCAGCATTGGGAAGCTAGTCTCTAGGGGGATGACAGCCTCGGCCCCATATGTCATGGAAAAGGGAGTCTTTCCTGTTGACCGACGTGGTGTAGTCCGATATGTCCATAGGACGAGTGGTAGTTCTTCCACCCATCTTCCCTTCGCATCATCCAACCTCTTTTTCAGTCCATTGACTATAACCTTATTAACAGCCTCAGCTTATCCATTTCCTTGGGGGGAGGCCGGAGTGGAATACCTGTTTGTAATTTCCAGCTCACAACAGTATCTCCTGAAGACCTTGCTATCAAATTGAAGACCGTTATCCGAGATAAGGGCATGAGGGACCCCAAATCGAGTAACAATGTTCTTCCAGATAAATTTCTTAGCATCCACATCCCTGATGTTAGCCAGGGACTCGACTTCAACCCATTTGGTGAAATAGTCTGTGCTGACTAATAGGTATCTCTTATTTCTTGTCGCTTTAGGGAAAGGGCCTACAATATCTAAGCCCCACTAAGCAAACGGCCAAGGACTAGAGAGAGGATTGAGGACCCGTCCCTGTTGGTGGATGTTTGGAGCAAACCTTTGGCATTGATCACACTTCTTGACATATTCTTAGGCTTCCTTCTGCATACCCGGCCACCAATATCCTTGAGTGATGGCTATATGAGACAGAGATCTTCCTCATGTGTGACTCCCACAAATTCCTTCGTGCAACTCCTCGAGCAATAATTTTGATACTTCGGGATGTATACATAGCAAATATGGCCCAGAATAGGAGCGTTTGTACAACTTACGATCCTCGAACGGCCAGAACCGAGGAGCTTTTCTTTGTATTTTCTCATCTTCTAATTTCTCTTCAAGTAGTGTATCATCTTTAAGAAAACTCACTATAGGATCCATCCAGCTTAGACCCACTCTGACTTGATGGATCTGAACTATGTCCTTCTTAACTCTATCTGCTCTGCACAAGTCCTCAACAAGGATGACTCGAGGTAAACCTTGCGCCAAGGAGGTGGCAAGAGTGGCCAATGAATCTGCGTGCGTATTTCCACTCCTAGAGACGTGTGACAAGTCTAAGAATTCAAAATCTGATTGCAAGCTCCTGACCTGGCTCAAGTACTTCTGCATTCTTACATCTTTGGCCTCTAGTTCCCCCTTCACTTGGCCCACAACCAATCTTGAGTCCGAGAACACTTCCACTGCCTTTCCCGCTATTTTCTGTACCATGGTCATTCTTTGCAATAAAGCCTCATATTCGGTTTCATTGTTTGTGGCCAAGAACCCTAATCCCAATGATTTCTTTATGGTAATATTCTCAGGAGATATTAGAACCAGCCCCACCTTGGACCCCCTTTAGTTTGCTGTGCCATCAACATACACTTTCCAGCGTGAGGGTCTTTGTGCGGAGATTATGCCAACTGATTTTCTATCCATGTTTTGCTCCTCTGCTACTATTTCTATCGGGGGTTCAGCAAATTTGGCTATTAAATCAGCGAGGACCTAGCCCTTGATAGAGGTCCGAGGCATGTATTTGATATCGAAAGCCCCTAGAACTATGCTCCACATGGCAGTTCTTCCCATGTAATTGGCACTTTGGAGTACAAACTTAAGTGGAAGCTGAGTTAGAACTACAACTGTGTGCGCTTGGAAGTAATGAGGGAGTTTTTGCATAGCATGCACTACTGCCAAAATTGCCTTCTCCAATGGTAAATATCGCACCTCGGTCTCATGTAATGATTTACTCACATAATAGACTGACCGTTGTATGACACTATCAATTCGTATCAACACCAAGCTTATAGTATGAGGGGCCACCGCAATGTAGGCGAACAAAACCTCGTCGGCCTCAGGGCTGGACATGATGGGTGGCCAGGATAGGTGTTCCTTAAGTTGCTGGAAGGCCAAAGCACAGTCCTCGGACCACTCAAATCCTTTCCATTTGTTCATCAGGAGGTAAAAAGGTCGGCACCTATCCGCAGATCTGGAAATAAACCGATTCAAGGCTGCGATCATTCCAGTGAGTTTCTGGACTTCTTTGGGGTTCTGAGGAGGTTGCAGATTATGAATTGCTTTGAACTGATTTGGGCTTACCTCAATTCCCATATGAGTTACCATATAGCCTAGAAATTTGCCAGACCCAACACCAAATGAGCACTTAGAGGAATTAAGACGCAGTTTGTGTTTCCTTAAGATGTCAAAAATGACTCTGAGGTCTCCCACGTGCTCGAGCACCACTTTACTTTTTACCACCATGTAATCTATGTAGAATTCAATACTCTTGCCCAGTTGTGGCTCAAACATTCTAGTCATCATCTTTTAGTAGGTAGACCCCGCATTCTTCAAACCAAAGATCATCACTTTGTAGTAGTAATTTCCAACAAGAGTCATGAATACTGTTTTTTCTTGATCACCCAGGGCTAGTGGCATTTGATGATAGCCTTGAAAGGCATCTAAGAAGCTCATCTGAGGATGGCCTACAGTTGCATCCACTAACTAGTCTATCTGAGGCATGGGGAATGGGTCTTTTGGACATGCCTTGTTTAAGTTTGTGAAGTCCACACAAACTCGCCACTTCCCACTCTTCTTCTTTACAACCACGGTGTTAGCCAACCATTCAGGTAGAACACCTCCTTGATAGCCCTTACTTACTTGAGCTTTCTCACCTCGTCCCTGATAACGTCGACGTGCTCCTTGGATGGGCGCCGAGGTGGTTTTTTTTTGGGAATGGCTGATGGATTTACGTTTAAGTGGTGACATATGAAGTTTAGATCAATTCATGGGGCATCATAAGCGTCCCATGCGAACACATCAACATTTTTTCTGAGGAACCCTATAAATTCCTTATTTTCCTGAGGGGGCAGTTAAGATCCCACCTGGAAGAACCTTGCCGAGTCATCACCAATGATCACCTTCTCTAAATCCTCACATTTTGCTTCCTCAGTTGGTGCATTAATAGGCGATACCGGGGTCTTTGATTGCTATGAGCTTTCTTCGACAAGGGCCGAGGACTTTGCTCTGGGCCGATGTGAGATGGCAGCCACCAAGCACTCTTTTGCCGTAGCCTGGCAACCTTGAATTTCCAGGACCTGACTCTCGGAAAGGAACTTCACCTTCTGATGCGAGGTGGACGCAACGATTCCTAGGGTATGAAGCCAAGGTCTGGCCATGATAGCAGTGTAAGGGGAGTAAGTATCCACCACAATGAAGTCAATCTCCACTATCTCAGGGCTAGTTTGCACAGGTAGTCTAATCTGACCCTTTGGCATGACAATCTTCCCATCAAAACTCATCAAGGGGGAGCTGTAGGGCATCAAATCTTCTGGTCTCAACTTCAACCCCTTATAGAGATCGGGGTACATGATCTCGGCTCCACTACCATCATCTACCATTACCCTTTCCACATCGTAGCCCCCAATCCGAAGAGTCATTTCCAACGCATCGTCATGGGGTTGGATGGTTCCAATTTTGTCTTCCTCGGAGAAACTTAAGACCGGATAAGGATACACTTTGGGTCTTTTCAGCTCTGGGCCAGAGTCATCGGCGGGTAGCCGAGCTACAAACATCACCCTAGAAGGGCATAAACCCGTCCTCCTTGGAGTAGCAAAAATTACGTTTATCGTTCCTATGGGTGGTCTTAAGGAAGTGTCTCTCCGGGGCTCCTGGTTTGCCTGGCCTTGATGACCATTGGAGGGATGCAAAAGGTGCCTCAGTTTCCTTTATCGAACCAGCTGATCCAGGTGGCTCCAAAGGTTCCTGCAGTTTTTTTTAGTATGTCTGTGGTCCTGGTGGTACTGACAATACTGACTTTGATTGCGCTTCATGGAGTCTTCAACCATCTTATTCGGCCGCTCGAAGAATGACTCGTTCTTGATTTTCTCCAAAACCTGATGTACCAGTTCTCTGAATATGGCGTTAACCGTCTGCATGTTGGTTGATCCGGATTGCCCTGCAAAATCTCTCCTCGGATGGTCATTGTTGTATCGGTCCGACTTGAAATCCCTACTCTTTTGAGAGATAACCTTCTCCTTTCCTCTCCCTTACAGCTGGTCCTCTTCGACTCTTTTGTATTTGTCAATCCAGTCCATAAGTTGACGTACACTGGTGACAGGCTTGCCAGTCAAGGATTTCCTTAAGCCGTGCTCAGTTGGGAGACCACTTTTAAAAGTGCTGATGGCAACGTCATCAAAGTTGCTGTCCATCTCATTATACATTTCCCAATATCTGTCCAAGTATGCTTTTAGAGTTTCTCCCTCATGCATGGATAATGACAACAACGAACTTAGAGGCCAAGGAACCCTGCTATTCGTAATGAAGCGAGAACCAAAGGCTTGGGTGAGTTGCTTATAGAAATCTATGGAGTTCGTTTTCAAGCCGTTGAACCACCTCATCGCTACAGGTCCTAGGCTAGACGGGAAAACCTTGCACATCAAAGCTTCGTTCTTGGAGTGGACGGCCATTCTTTGATTAAACTGGCTCACATGCTCTACAAGGTCCATTCAACCATTATAAACGGTGAACATAGGCTGATGGAACTGCCGAGGTAGCCTAGCCCCTTCTATCTTGTGCATGAAGGGTAACTTAGAGATCTGATCCAGAGCCTTACTCATGGCATCATTACCCAAGTCCCTACTAGATGGGCCCTTGTGTTTTCATCTATGATGGTGCTCATCTTCATAAGAGAAAGTCTCGCTTGGAGGAGTTCTTGATCTCTGACTGTAATTGTTGTCCTCTTCATCATTAAAGGATATGTCAGAACTGGAAGGAGACCGCCTCCGCTGTGCATGGCGCAGTTTCTTTTTCAAGTCATCTATCTCCTACTGCATGGCTTGGTTATTGTTTTGTCTCTGGGATACGTGACTACCCACTTGGGAGTGGCTTTTGCTCGTCTAGGTGGTATGCACACTTCCTTCTCAATTCCTTTCATTCTCTTGATTTTGTTCATGTTCAGGGTCAGGAAAATTACCCTATTGCTGGGATCCTACGGTTTCTATCCGTTGGGGACCTGCTTGGCATGGGTTTTCTTGGTATGGACCTAATCCTACCATGTCTAACTGTTGCAATCACGAACGCACAAATTCTTTCCCACAGACGGCGCCAATTGTAGGGACTGGGTTTGAGCACTGCTCCTAAGGGATAAGTGAATTCAAGCCCAACAAGCCCAATACAATAAATTTGTAGAGAATGGGTAGAAGAACTGGACTTTGATAAGTGTGACAACAGTTGAAGATGATTTAAAGAATGAATAAGTAAAACAAATATGGACTTAGGCAAGTAATTCAACCCTCGGCACTAGTCCGAGGAGCTTCAACTTATTATTTCTTGAGTGAGAGTGACAATGGTTACAAAGTTAGTTCAGATTACTACAGTGTTTTCTCTGGTAAAATCTCCGATCTCTTTTCTCAGAGCTCTTTCTTCCTTATATATTACTTTCCTTCTTCATCTCCACCATACATGTGCAGGTCAGATTTGCTGTTGTTGGTTTTTATCACATCAACCTCCTTCCAAAGCTCTTAGGTAGTAGCTGTGAGTCTAAAAAGCCACTGCTCAGGTATCATTTCCACATTAATCCGGCCAGAGTGTTAGTTGTGGAGCATTTAATGTCGAGACAACAGCTTTTCCTGGAATTGCTTTACCGCCATGCTCCAGTGTGTTTACTTGTTGTACTTATCTTTTTCTTTGAAGTGCTTTGGAAGATTGTCTTTGCCGATAAATCACTTTTCTTCTACCTCGGCTTTGGCTGGCCGAGGATAGAGTTGTCACTCGGCACGGTTTCTTGGGTTGCCATGATCACCACTGTCTTCTTCATATGCAATTATGGGCCTCAGGCCCAGTACAAAAGGTGGATGTATATCACTGGGCTCTATGACCCCACACATAATTTTAAAACCAGTTATAATTTTTTACCTAAGATTTGCTATGAAAATACTGTGAACATAAAAATTAAATAAAATATCAAACTGGGACCTACCACAGCTAGAAATAAAAAATATTACGAAAATGTTGTGACCTTTTGTTATATTCCTAAACTTCTTTTTTGTGTGACATTTTGTTATGTTCCTAAGTTTCTTTTTTGTTTAGTCGAATTTAGAAAGCCAAAATTCGTTGTTTTAGGCACAATTTTATTCAGTTGGCCTTTTATTTTATTTTTAAATGCACGGTTAAAAGTGGTTAGCCTAATTTAAAACTAATAGCAATATACCACCTATGATTTATTATGAAAATATTGTGAACGTAACATTACTCTAAAATAAAATAATAAAATATCAGACTAGGACCCACTATATCTAGAAATAAAGGTATGGTAAAAATATCGTGACTTTTTGTTGCGTTTCTAAACTTCTTTTTTGGTTTATTCAATTTGTTGAACTAAAATTCATTGTTTAATGCATAATATTTTTAGGTTGATTTTTTTTTTTAACACATTGTTTCAATTTTTTTTAAATAAAAATAAAAACACACACACACACACACATTGTTTTACACACACACAAATTGATGAAGTAACACTTTCCTCCTTTATGTTCAGGACAGTTGCATTCCCCCCTAAACTAAAGTTGAATAATTTCATCATTTATATTTTGTAACTTTTATAAATGAGCATATACCCTATTGCTTCTCTCTTAGTTAAACCTTAACAAAATCTTATAATTCCTAAAATATTTCATTGTGCAATGTCTAATATACTCCTACTAAATTTTAATGTCCCAAAAAATTTCTTTGTGTATTTTGAATTTTATGTAATATATTGGTAGTCATGCTTGGAAAGTTAGAATGATGATAAATGGTGTTTTATTTGTTATCTAGAGAACACTAATTTATTAGGTTTAAATCTTCTAGACTTATAATTTTATCTAATAGAAACTTTGATGACATATGTCTTTTGTTATTTTGTTCTTTTTTTAAGTTATTTTCTTGCTTAAAAGGGTATTCATTAAAAATAAGTAAGCTAAACATCATAGCTAGACTCATAAAATAAGATAATAAAGAATGAAATATGAATAACAAAATCTTCATTGTAGATGATTGCAAGTATTTAATTTAATGAAGATCTTCAAAAATATTGTAGTATATATTATCATTTATTGCAAAAATTTAAATATTGCAGAAAGATAATGACATTTATTATCATTCTTTGTAGCATTTTTTGGTGAGTAAATATTACATTTAGTAAATAAGTTCTAAGAAATTGTCATAGTACATAGATATTCAAATAGCTATTTTCAATTTAAGTACATGACTTCATACTTCTTCAACAACAAAAAATCTATATTAATTTTTTCATTAAAGAGCCAGCACGTGCCTTGCTTGTGCAACCCAAGCTAGTGCTTAGAAAAAGGGAGAAAGATTAGTGCAAGAAACAAATAAAAGCTTTTATTGACTCACAGGAGAAAGTGAGGCTCGATTTTATCCACAACGCTTATTATCACATCATATGTTCAATCAGATTTAAATCAAAATGAAGCCTCAAACGTCATTGCTTGTCTTATTGCATATGTTCCATGCTTTATTCAGCATATCTGAAACACCTTCCATTCAAGGACTTGTCAAACAGGAAAACATGAAAAAAAGAAGAAAAAAATAAACACCTTTCATTTCTTTTTTCTTTTTTTCTTTTTTATTTTTTACTTTTTTGGGTGCATAATGCAACATCATATTACAAATTGGTTGAAAATTTTGTTTTATTTTACCTAAGTCGGGATCCCAAAATTTGGAGACTAAGGCTTTTGTTGTTATTGTATGCACGGAGTAGACCCCAAGTTTCAATTATAGCCCTATGACTACTATTGAACCATGGCTAAGTAAACAACCCCAACATTATTGGATAATTTTGTGTCCTTAAGACAGACAGGGCTTCTGCTTTTATGCTTTTGCACCTATTAAGCCTTAATTCTGACAACTGGTCTAAATCTGCAAAACAGTTAAACATTTGCAGCATTCATAGCTTGTTCATGGAGAAGAGGTATCTGTATGCAGTCTTGCATTGGGTCACCTTCTTCCTCATCTTCCGTCTCCCACAGGAAACTAGCATATGCTGCAAGAACATGACTGAAAAAAACAATAGAGCAAAACACGTAATGTCATATATACCTTATTCTTTTAATATTTTATTTGTAATAAGAAGTGGGGGAGGGGAGATTTGAACCTTGGTTATCCTTCTAAGGAGAGCAAATAATACCATTGAGTTACAACTTACAATGTTCTTAGCATAAGTACCTTGTTGAGAACTTCCTTTTGCTTTTGGTGTTAAAATAAGAACTTATAAATTTCCTACTCTATGGAGACTTTTATCATGTAATGGAAGCCTATCCACCAATGTCTGGAGAATAGGATTTGCACAAGAGAAGTGAGTTGTGACAACTTTTGGCAACTGTCCAAACTTTAAGTATTCTAGATCCCTATTTTTCAATTTCTTTACAAGCCTTTGAAGTGGCACCCAGGATTATCCAATCATAAATAACCTTTTAGATGGGGTTAATTGAGAGTTATCTCCTGCATGATCATGATACAAGTGCGGAATGCAAAGTGTGTGCATTAAGTGTGAAGGAGCATGAGCATCTAACATGATGAGAATATGGGAAAGCTTCTAAAGTTTAAATAGAGAAGCAAGGAATACTGCAGGAAAATTGTACCTATCTCCAGGAGTAGCCTCAACTGCTCTCTCAAAGTAGCACAATGCTTTATTTCTATCATGATGAAGTTCCCACACCAATTTAGCATACTGAGAAATGATTTCACCATCCCTAGGATCAGCTAGTATAGCACGCATGTAAAATTCCTCTGCTGCTGGGAGGTCTTCCTTGGACTGTAGGTTGAACGTAATAATTACATAATTGATATTGGATCAACTTAATGCAGAGACACTGATTTAATATACCACAAATAGGTCAATCAAGCTAGTGAAATTAAGAGGAGCCATGCATCATCTTCTCTACACTTCTTATCCCAATCAAGGTTCATGTGCTTTATGGTAAGTGATATATGTTTTTAGAAAATGTTAAGATAGGTATTTCTGTGCTGCCTTTAATTTGCACTCTAGGTCAAAAATTTATCTTGATTTCATAAAATGGGCTACAGACCTGCAACAACTAATATATATATATATATATATTCAAACATGTCGTTTGGGCAAAGATGGCCATAGTAACTTGGATGGATATATTGTAACCGAAAAAATGCAGCTCCTATCTTCAACCCTGTGGAGCACAATTCTCTCTCGAGTTATTTGTGTTCATGGATTACTTTGATCTAAAACTTGAGACAATGGATTCATTCTGAAAAATGATTCATAAGTGGTTATTAAAAGGAGCATTTAAATATTCTTTTGAGTCCATTTACCTAAATTTTCATCTTCTTCTCTGTATTTTAAAGCAAAATCCAGCTAAATTCATGTGTAGTCATCTTGAGGTAGGTAGATAGTGGGGGAGGGGGAGGTGGGGTTTAAACTACAGACACAGGGCAACACAAAGGATGCAATTACCACCGGACTATCACTTGAAGGAACCTTGGTTATCTTGTGGACTAACTATTGATGATGGATATGAAATTTTGTGAAAATTATAATCCAGCTTTGGGACAGTTCAGTGGCTTTTAGTGTTCTCTCTTTGGGGCAACTGAGAGGGCCTATAATTTTTGAAAGCTTAAAATGCCAAAATAGCTACAAATATAAAGAGGCATATGAAGTTTCTGATGTAGTCTCATGATTTCTTGACTTGGGCGAATTTGTCTTTGTTTAATCACTGAAAACCATGGAATGGTTGCCATTGATATCCAGACTACTTAATCAATAACATCAGGAGCAAAATTGGTAGGATTTATTATATAGACATTACCTTTCAGTAGGAGTTAGTCACAGACATTCATATAACATGTTTGAAGCTATTTTAATGAATTTAACTCCATGTTGAAATCAAATTTTCAGCCATGGGCATTAGGTGCTCATTTTGCTGAAAAATAAGTAGCAAGAGGTATGTTTCTTTATGCCAAGGTGTATTCACAACATTACAATTCTGTTGGTGCATAATTGTATTTGAAATATGTGTAGCTTGTGGGAAGGGTGTAAGCCAGGGTCGTGTAGGAAATTTGCTAAAAGGCTCCTTATTAGACCCCCCAACCCCCCCACGCCCTAGAAGGAAAAAGGAAACACACAACACACACACAAGCAGTTGTATCCATCAGTTACAACTCACAGTATATTTTAATCTGTAGTAAGAGCAAAAGGACTCTTAGCTGACATTAATCATAAGAACTTAATGAAAAGGCTAACTGAGAAATGGTATCTCAGTCTAGTAGGTGGGGAAAAATCAGATTATTCAGAAACTTTAGTAAAATCCAGAGCAAAATCATATGCTTTTCGAATTACTAAAAGCGTTAGATCAGTAAACGTCTTCCACAAAGCTGGATAATGAGTAGGCCACCTATAGAATATGATATAGAACTGGGTTCCATACAGATGATGATCTTAAAATCTGTTACCTGTATTGGAATCAATGAGCTCTAGCTCAAATGACACTTGCTCTTCCCACTAGAATGAGTGGAGGGACGTTGTGGGTTCAAAACTCACTAGTTGTGTGCCCAACTTATCAGTAATAAATAAAAAAATATATGTTATCTGTATTGGCCTCACATTCTTGTCAATGGTTGCTCAGTTTAATGAGATGACTATGAAGAGTTGAAATAAAATGGGGAACAGAATGTTCTTATCTTACCTGACACAGGAATTGAGCATAATTTCTTAGAAACAAGGGGTTGTTAGGGCTCTCATTAATCATCTTTTTATAATACTCCTCAACATTGCCAACGTTGCTGGATTCATCCGCAGTAGAATCAGCCACATCCATCCCAGGTGCTGCTGCAAGGTGTAGGGATGGACTAACTAGTCCAATTTCTTCTTTGGATGTTGAGATTTCAATTTCTTTCTTACATTCTTCCTCTTCAATCTGCACATAATATGCAAGGCATTAGATCAATCCAACTATGTGAAACATTTTCCAGAGTCACCAATTCCTCTGACGAAAGTAACACCTGAAAGTGATCTTGACGTGCTTCATCCTCTTCCCCGTTGCCCCCTATTTCCCAGAGGAAACTAGCATATGCTGCGAGAACATGGCTGGAAATGAGACTAAAAGGTTAGTTTTAAGACATGATAAACAATCAGGTTGCCAGGTTCAAACTAGGTCATCTGGTTTCTGCAGGTCAGTGACAGGTTTAGCAAACAACTGAAGCTAGAATTTAATCCAAATCTATTTAGTAGAATCTCCGGCTGTTTGAAGTACAAACTTAGGGTTGTATTTCTTTTAGAAGCCAGATGGAGAAAGGAAGTACTCACCTATCTTGAGGAGCAGCTTGAGCAGCACGTTCAAAGTAACTCAAGGCTCGATCTTGGTCATTAAGGTTTTCCCACACAAATTTAGCATACTGAACCAAAATTTCACCATCTTCAGGATCTGCTAGTGTAGCACGAGAATAGTATTCCACCGCTCCTTGAAGATCTCCCTTAGACTATCATATAAAAAAGAATAAGAAAAAGGAAGTCCACTTCATGCATAAGGTGAGAAATCAACATCTAATTGCAAATGCACTGCATCCCTTCATTGAACATGATTTGGGCATTACTGGTTATTTTTCAATATTTTTGTTATTCCTATTAATTTCCTGTTCATCCATAATTGACATAAATATAATGCTTCTGCAATTGAGTAGTAGATCTTTTTAATCAACAAAGTTAAACTAAGTTTCCACATACACTAATTTCAGCTTTACCAATAAACTATTGGTTGGCAAGAGAAGATTTGTGAGAGACTTTATAATTAGGAAGGAAGCATATCATGTCTCAAATGATGGTTTAATTGGTTAGTGGGGCATACATGTGTTAGCAATGGAAACACATCATAGACCTGCAATTTTGGTCTGCTCATCAATCCGATATTTCAGTCAATGTTCACATCTCTAATGATTTAACTAAAAATCCTGCTTTGGATTGAGATTTGGTCCCCCAAAATGAAGGTAATTCATTGAAAGTTTCGGTTGCACCACAGATCTGGACTCTTCACCCAAACCCAGATGAGTAATACGTCTACGCTCATGCATAAATTATGCTGTTCGAGACCTACTCCTCATGACATGAACACACAATTGGCCTTAAAACCTAAGGGCATCAGAGCAGCCCCCCCTCATGTCAAGGTTTCTTCCCCTTGAGGCACTTTTGCTCAGGTATAGTGGTGATACATTTTGGAAAAGGGTCATTGGACGCACATAGTTTATGGTTAGACCTAGCAATAGGACTATAGAAAAAGTAGTAACTGCAGCAGTAACAGCACTGCCACTGCCGCCACCAACAACAATACTAGTACAGAAGCAAACTGCATAAAAGTACCCCCTGAAGTAAGGTCTATTTAGTGTGTAGCATAGCCTTTGATTTTCCCCACACTTGGATAATTAGAACAGGATTTTCAAAAAGCTTGGACCTTCTGCTCATAATCCCTATTATCAAGCAGATCTGATAAAACAGGGCAACAACAGGAGTTGAAAATAGGTATTTGATCAATCTATGGGTGCACAATCAAGGGTAGAATTCACACGTGTTAGCAGTTCATAGTTCCGCCTAATTTTGTGAAGCTCTAATAAGTTTATATATTGAGAAAGCAGAGAAAAGATGAGAAAAAGAAGACTAACCTGCAAAACCTGAGCATAGTTTCTCAGAAACAAAGGGTGGCAAGGATACTGATCAACCATCTTCCTATAATACTCTTCAACATCACTGCTATCATCAAAGTTCGCAGGAGATAAAAAGTCCCCATCAAGCTCACCACCACCAATACTAAAACTGTCAATACCAAGCCCAGCAGCAAGATACATGGGAGGACTACCAGGTTCATTTCCTACTTCAACACTCAGATTCTGAATCCCATTTAAACCTTCTTCCTCTTCATCCTCCTCAGCCTCCTCAATAAACCCCATACTCTTCTTATTACCAAAACTGAATTCACCACTACCCATAGCTTCTATGCTCTCTCCTATTGTAACAGTTCTCTCCTGTTCTTCTTTGCTAGGATCTTGCAGCCTATTATTATTCTCTCCATCTTGAAACTCATCAGTTGAAGTAAATATCGAGAAAGATGGTGATGTCTGTAACATGTTGGTCCCAGTTAATTTGCTATGTTTATGAAAAAACTCTCTTGGTTTAGTTGAATTGCCAAAGTCTTCTATGTCACAATAAGAACCACTATAACTTAAGCCTTCCAGGTTACCATCAGACCAAGCTCGTCGAAAGCCAGAGGATTCAGAGAAGTGGGAAGCACCGTTAGAGACTGTAGATGAGCTGCATGAAACTTGGGAGAAAGAAAGCTTTTTGGAATGGTGATCAAACAGTAGTGGTGGGTGTTTGTTGCATTTTTTGTTTGTAGTGTCTAAGTCTCTGGTGGGACTATCTGAGAAAGGTAACCAATGGGTTCCAATATGTGGGGTTGAAGAGCTCCTTATTAGTAGCATTTTATTGAAGCTTTTGGTAATTTGCTTGCTTAAGATTGCATTGCAAGGTACAATTGCTTTCTGAGCTGTGAATAAGAAGAGCTTAAAATATCAATTTAAAATGTATAAAATAGAAGAGAACACAGAATAATAATAATAATGAAAAATAAATATAATAACATCAAACTCTTATTCACTATAATTTGAGTGATTAATGATTAATAATACTACTAGTACTTGATTGTAGTTAATTAGTACATGTTAGGTTGACTCATTTAATTACAATAAAATAAACGGGTTATTTTGAAATGGTTTGGGATTCTAATAAGACAAGTGTGGGGTGAGATTTCTAAAGTTTAATTACTCTTGAGTTTAATACTAGAGACACAAAAAGTCTCACAATTTTTGCCACAATTTGTCACGTGATGAGTTGTAAATAGTAGATTCACATCTCCACCACTCATAAATTCACCATATGACAAGTGATAAAACTTTTTGTGTTCCTAGCATTACTCTAGAAGAAATGTATACACACTTTATGTCTACACTTTATTGAGTTGTATTTTGTATAGAAAAGGAAAGTTGTGGAAGCCCAGGTAGCAAGATACTTGTGATTCCATTTAAAGAAATGTGAAAGACACTCTGATCACATGAAACTTGATTTACATTTTTAGTGCTTTCTAAAGATGCAGCCGTGAAACAGGTGACCTGTTAGCACTACTAAGATCTCACCAGACTTATCTTAAATGGGGTGACTTATCAGCAACACTTTGAAAATGTCCCATCTATCTCGGAAGTTTCAGTGACCCATGTGCCAATCACGAGATCGGATCAAAGGCATATATAAGTAGTATATTTTTTTAAAGAAAAAAAAAAGTTCTAAGAGGGATTTAAACTCAGTGGGATTACTCAATAAGAGCATTCACATTAAGTGTGTTAAATGCTAAAAATTTAACATACCAAACAATAGAGCATCTGCAATGGAATGGCTTAATGCCAAATTGATGCTGATTTCACCATTCAGCCCAAAAATGACCACTCCATTAGATGTGCTAAAATGTAACTATTGTAAAAAAAAAATATATATAATTGTGAGGTGTGGAGGTTGTGAGTTTGTTCATGGGTTTCCGGCATGGGTTTGTTCATCGGTTTCTATGGATTTGTTCATCGGTTTCCGGTGTTTGAGTGGTGTTTGGGTGGTTGGATTTAGGTGTTTGCTGGGTTTGATGGTGGGTTTCGGTGAGTTGGGGGATTTGTGATTTTTTTCGATGGCTGTGATTTTTTCTGATGGGTTGGGGGATTTGTTCCGATGGGTTTGATGGTGGGTTTCAATGTTTGCTGGGTTTGTTTGGTAGTGGGTTTTGGTTCTGGTGCTTGTTTGATTTGGATGATTTTTTGTTGTGATTTTGCTAGGTATGGGTTTACTAGAGGTTGAGGTTGAGGTTGAGGCTGGTGTAAGAGGTTAAGGGAGAAAGAGAGGAAAAGGAAGAGAAAAAGAGAAATTGTAAAAAAAAAAGATTATAAAAGAATATTTAAATAAAATGGGAAAAAAATAGAGTTTTGGATGTTGAGTGTATTATAAAATGGTATTATATAATGAATAAAGTAGTTTTTTGGGATGGTAAAATAGGATACAATTGAAAAAACCATTGTGATGCTCTAACAAATAAGAAGATTAGAAATTTTATTGATCAATCAAACTCATCCTCTTGTAGCCACATTTCTTTGCTAAAGCCTAACTTGTAAATTGTAATGTTTCAAGAAAACGATATGAGCTAAAAGCTTTGTAACTTAGCTGTATAATTTGCTCTCATTTATAAGGAGAAGCAAGGTTGAAATTGTCCACTTTATTGCTATAACTATTGAATTACATATAAGCGAAAAGCACATTTTCGTCCTTACATTTTTAGGCGATTCTCATTTTGGTCCATATATTTTATTTTCACCATTTTTAGTCCCTATTTACAAAAACGCCATCCATTTTAGTCCTTTTCGTCAGTGCCCTAACGGAAAATCCTAGGTGGCAGACGGAATTATTAAAATAATAATAAAAAAATTTATTTTGTCGTTAAAAAATGCCACGTTAGCATTTAAATTAAAAAAATTAATTTATTAATTTTAACTAAATAAAAAAAATTAAAAACAGAATTAAAAACCAAAAATCACATGAATTATGCACACATACAAACATGTGCAAGCAAGTTTTGAGACTGTTTAAATAATAAAAATCGTTCATGTGAAGTCTAAGCGATATTTTTAATACCAGAATAACAAATTATTTAGGGTATTGAGGAGAGAGATTGAATTTGCAACGGTGTTGCCGAAATTCTAACAAAAGTATGAGAGAGAAGAGAAAAAGTGGGAGAGAGAAAAGTTGGAATTTTGGCAATGGTATTACCAAAATTCCTGTTGCCCGAATGCCTGCCCGAAGTGTGCTGCTTGTGTCTTATGTTAGGGGGTGCCCAAAGGGAAACGCAATTGTGGCAATGGCATTGCCGAAATAGGGGAAAAAATTGTGGCAATGCTATTGCCATAAATGGGAGGGAAAAATAAATAAAAAAATGCTACGTACACAATATTTTTATAACATTTGCACAATAAATCACATGTGATTAATTTTTATTAGTTCAAATTTGAATTTAACACTGAGTTACTTTTTTAATCCAACAATAAGAACCTACCATTTAAAATTTGTTGTAAAAATATTGTAAAAATTGTATGCACATATCATTTCTAAAAAAAAAAAAAAAAAAAAGTGGAATGGATTGTGGCAATAGCATTGCCGAAATAGGAGGGGAAAATAATATTTCCCTCCTATTATTTTCCCCTCCTATTTCGGCAATGCTATTGCCACAATCCATTCCACTTTTTTTTTTTTTTTTAATTTTTAGAATTGATATGTGCATAAAATTTTTATAACAAATTTTAAGTGGTAGGTTATTATTGTTGGATTAAAAAAGTAATCTCAGTGTTAAAATTTAAATTTGAACTAATAACAATTAATCACATGTGATTTATTGTGCAAATATTGTAAAAATATTGTGTATGTAGCATTTTTTTTATTTTATTTTTCNAGATCTAAGTGTGTCTTGAACAAGAACAACAAGAACACAACTCAAATCTTAGAACACAAACCTAGAAATTAAAAAAAAAAAAAAAAAAAAAAAAAAAAAAAAAAAAAAAACTCCAAAACTGAAAATTTCGTTTTCTTTTGCTTTTCTTAGGAACCAAACAACCGCGAAGGATCATTTCTGTCTAAGTTTAGGTGAAACCTTTTACTGTCCAAATAAACAAAAACAACAGAAAAAATTCAAAAAGAGGAAAACTCCAAAAGTTATTTTCTTTTGCTGAACCTGACCAAGGTCTTTTAGAATCAAAGAATCCCCAACAACAAACCGCTCATCATCATCATCCAAACCTGACAAAATCAACAATCAATAACTTAAATTTACTAAATTGAACAAATAATTCTAAAATCACACAAAAAAACCATAACAATTCATTAAATATAATAAACCAGATAGATCCAAAACTCAGATCTGAGTTTTAAAAGACAAGGACCCATCAACAACGTCGTCGGAGGCACCCAAAGAAAGCGGCATCTGAATCAGACCAGACTCATCAGCTCCGGCGCCGACACCGCGAGACATAAAGAGTTACTGTTGGAGCATGATGGCAGCGGCAGCAGCTGTGGCGAAGGACTTAGAAGCGCCGAAAATCTGGTGGTTACGGAGCTTGGAAGCAAGGGTGGAAGAGATCTCTGGGCTTGAGATCCCACGGGGTTTTTGGGTTGAGGTCAAGCCAAGAACACAATGGGATGGTGGAGAACATTTGCTCCAAGAAGTCATTGTGGTGTGTTGGGGTCGAAGTGTGAGTTTTGGAGGTGTTGAATCTGAGAGTTTTGGGTCTGTTGTGGCTGTTGTTGATGATGAAATTTCAGTTTTGGAGTGTGTATTTTTTTTTTTTTTTGGGTTTGCGTTCTAAGATTTGAGTTTGTGTTCTTGTTGCTCTTGTTCAAGACACACTTAGATCTCAATTCATGTGATTTTTGGTTTTTAATTCTTTTTAATATTTTTTTAGTTAGTTAAAATTAATAAATTGATTTTTTTTTTAATTTAAATGCTGACTGGCATTTTTTAATGCAAAATAAAAATTTATTATTATTTTAATAATTCTGTCTGTCACCTAGGATTTTCCGTTAGGGCACTGACGGAAAGAACTAAAATGGAAGGTGTTTTTGTAAATAGGAACTAAAAACGGTGAAAATAAAATATAGGGACCAAAGTAAGAATTGCCTGAAAATATAGGGACGAAAATGTGTTTTTCGCCTTACTTATATACTAAAAACACCAATGCATTGATGGTTCTTCCCTCTAGGCAAGAATTAATTTTGAGAGGCGTACCAAGAAATGAATAGTAAAAGAAAGAAGTGAAGGGCTTTTTTTTTTTTTTTTTTTTTTTTAATTTTTTAATAATAAGAATAATAACATTTTAACTTATAACATCTATTTTATAATGATTATTATTTATTAACAAGTCAAGACACCGATTGGTCTTTTGGGATAGGTGGAGTTTGAATTTCAAATCTCTTATTCGACATCAAGAGACATCAATGTAGCATTTTTTTTTTTTTTTCCCCTTCCATTTACGGCAATGGCATTGCCAAAAAAAATTTTTTCCCCCTATTTCGGCAATGCCATTGCCACAATTGGGTTTCCCCTTTGGGCACCCCCTAACACAAGACACAAGCAGATACAACCAGCACACTTCGGGCAGGCATTCGGGCAACAGGAATTTCGGAAATACCATTGCCGAAATTCCAACTTTTCTCTCTCTTGCTTTTTCTCTTTGTCATACTTTTGTTAGAATTTTGGCAACACCGTTGCTAAAATTCAGTCTCTCTCCTCAGTTCTCTAAATAACTTGGAACAGTACCTATAACGCAAATAAATTTGAGATTCACCAATATTTAGCCAAAAGACTTGAGGAAAAAATATTTAAATAAAGTAGAGAAATAAATTTTGAGATTCTTGCATGCGTTCATTAAAATAGCAAAAGTGGGATTAGTTTAGTAAGAGCATTCACAGTAATGGAATTAAAATTTTAGATATTTGGTATCACAAAAAATTATTTTATTTATTTTACTTATTCACTTTACAAAATATCAATCCATTTTAGTATTCAACATAATAAAATAATTTAAATATTACAATAAAATAATATATTTATTAAAATATGATTGTTGCAAAGGATTCTTTATACATCAAGTAGTGCTACAAGAAGGACTACTATGTTTTTGGACGTTCTTTATTTTGACGAAATTTATTTATTTTTATTTAAAAAAAAATGCATGGACATATAATTAGTCTGAATATGAATTTTATTTGATTTATAGACGGTGGAAAACCAACTACAATATTTGAATTTTTTAAACAAAAAATAACAGGCAAAAACATATTTTTAGTTCCTATATTTTGGGCTAGTTTCCATTTTGTCCTCACATTTTTTTTAGTTCCTATTTTAGTCTTTAAAATTTTGAAATTGTTTTCAATATCGTACTTACCGTCATTTTACTAATAGAAATAGTTTACATAATACACAGAGTGCACGGTGAAAATAGCCAAATAGCACATTTTCACAAATTATTTTGTAATCTACCCCTGTTTTGGAAATATGTAGGAATTTACCACTTTTTGGATACTCGAGTGGTAAAATTGAGTTTTCTATGGTACTCGAGTTTATGGAACTTGAGTACCATAGAAAAATTTTGAAAATTTTTTATGGTACTCAATTTCCACAAACTCGAGTACTATAAAAAGTTTTTCAAAATTTTTCCAAGTATATTTTTTCAAAGAACTTGAGTGTTTGGAACTTGAGTTTCACGGAAAACTTGAGTTTCACAAACTCAAGTTTCAAAAAAGTGGTAGATTCCTACATATTTCCAAAACAATGGTAAATTACTAATTTTTTTGCTAAATAGTGATAGTGGGCCATTTTTGCCCAGAGTGCACAATTGGGAGACTGAATGCCTACATAGTAATTAAAATAATACTAAATTTAATAATAAATGCCATGTCAGCATTCACACATCATGTGACTTTTAAAATTTAATTTATCGATGTTAACAAAATAAAAATAGAATTAAAAAAAAAACCCAAAAAATCAAAAACAAGAAAACAAACCCAGAATTTTTTTATAAAAAAATATATGGTATTTTCCTTTATTTGGCATTTCCATTTTTTTTTTCTCCTAGAAAATAAACACACAAACCTAGAAAATCAAACCCACACGCAACACCAAAACAACACACACACTCTCTCTCTCTCTCTCTCTCTCTCTCTCTCTCTCTCTCTCTCTCTCTCTCATGCACCGTTATCGGACAAGCCAAGCATTAAAGATAGCACCACCTCTCTCTCTTTGTCTCACAATGTTCAATCTGTTGGAGTTGTGAGATCTATGATAGCTGATTTGAGAATAGATTTGTTATGGATTGGTTGGGCTTGCTGTTGTTGTGAGCCGAGTTGGTTGGGTTTTTCTAGGTTTATGTGTTTGTTTGATTCAATGAGCCGAGTTGGCCAGGTTGGTTGAATTTGTTGTTAATTGTTTGAAATAAACTGAGTTTTGTTTGAGTTTTTGGGTTTTTGAGTGTTTGAGATTTCTGGGTTTTCTTTGATTTTATGATATTGGCTATGAATCTTTGGGGAAGAACGAGAAAAATGATGGGTTGTTAGCATGGTTCTTTGGGGAAGAAGGATTTTTGGCCATGGGTCTTTGTTCCAACATTCATCTAATCACTCTTCAATGATTCCATCCAATCATTTCCACTATGATTCTCTCTAATTTTCTTCAAATTTCAATGGGTAATCTCTCAAAGCTTCTGAAGCTAGTTTGAGTTTCAATAGTCTTTTTTTTTTTAATAAAATCTCAGCTGGTTTCAGTTTCAATGGGTTTAAAGGAAGTTGATTTGAGTGTAAATCTAAAGTTTCAAGTCCTTTAGCTGATTCAATGGGTATATGTTGATTTTTTTCCCTCTTGGATTGTGATTTTTTTGTGTTTTGGTTTTTTTTTCTTTTATTGTAATAGGTTTGAATTTAGTTTGAATGAATTTTGATTTGGTCTTGTTCTTTTCTCAAATTTTATTTCATTATTGATTTGATTTTAAGTGGGAAAGGAAGTTGACTCAATAGGTTTAATTTTGATTTCGTGTTCTTGGGTTTGATTTTCAAGGTTTGTGTTCTTGTGTTTGAAATTTCCTATATTTCTGTTCTTATGAGTTCTTGTTCAAGATGAACCCAAATAAGAATTCATGTGTTTTTGGTTTTTAATCCTTTATTTTTTTAATTTTGGTAAAATTGATAAATTAAATTATTTTTTTTTAAATCAGACGCTGATNTTATAAACACACCTAGAAAATAAACCCACACGATCAAACCAAACACCAAACACACACTCTCTCTCTCTCTCTCTCTCTCTCTCTCTCTCTCTCTCTCTCTCTCTCTCTCTCATGCACCGTTATCGGACAAGCCAAGCATTAAAGATACACCACCTCTCTCTCTTTGTCTCACAATGTTCAATCTGTTGGAGTTGTGAGATCTATGATAGCTGATTTGAGAATAGATTTGTTATGGATTGGTTGGGCTTGCTGTTGTTGTGAGCCGAGTTGGTTGGGTTTTTCTAGGTTTATGTGTTTGTTTGATTCAATGAGCCGAGTTGGCCAGGTTGGTTGAATTTGTTGTTAATTGTTTGAAATAAACTGAGTTTTGTTTGAGTTTTTGGGTTTTGGTTTTTGAGTGTTTGAGATTTCTGGGTTTTCTTTGATTTTATGATATTGGCTATGAATCTTTGGGGAAGAACGAGAAAAATGATGGGTTGTTAGCATGGTTCTTTGGGGAAGAAGGATTTTTGGCCATGGGTCTTTGTTCCAACATTCATCTAATCACTCTTCAATGATTCCATCCAATCATTTCCACTATGATTCTCTCTAATTTTCTTCAAATTTCAATGGGTAATCTCTCAAAGCTTCTGAAGCTAGTTTGAGTTTCAATAGTCTTTTTTTTTTTAATAAAATCTCAGCTGGTTTCAGTTTCAATGGGTTTAAAGGAAGTTGATTTGAGTGTAAATCTAAAGTTTCAAGTCCTTTAGCTGATTCAATGGGTATATGTTGATTTTTTTCCCTCTTGGATTGTGATTTTTTTGTGTTTTGGGTTTTTTTTCTTTTATTGTAATAGGTTTGAATTTAGTTTGAATGAATTTTGATTTGGTCTTAGTTCTTTTCTCAAATTTTATTTCATTATTGATTTGATTTTAAGTGGGAAAGGAAGTTGACTCAATAGGTTTAATTTTGATTTCGTGTTCTTGGGTTTGATTTTCAAGGTTTGTGTTCTTGTGTTTGAAATTTCCTATATTTCTGTTCTTATGAGTTCTTGTTCAAGATGAACCCAAATAAGAATTCATGTGTTTTTGGTTTTTAATCCTTTATTTTTTTAATTTTGGTAAAATTGATAAATTAAATTAATTTTTTTTAAATCAGACGCTGATGTGAATGTTAATCTGATATTTATTATTATTATTTTAGTAGTCATGTAGGCTATTTTCACTCTTGAGATGATGATAAGTACGACTTTGAAAAAAAATTCAAAAATTTAGGTACTAAAATAGAAATGAAAAAAAAATGTGGCGAGCCCAAAATATAAGGACAAAAAAAATATTTTAACCAAAATAAAAATTATTCAAAGCCAAAATTGGTGATGAAGTATTGTTTAATACTGATATCCCAATTTTTGAAAATCCTTATACAAAAGTTTGACAAATTGAAATCATTGAAATTGACATTAATTTGTTAGAGTGTGATCCTAGAGAAAATAAGAAAATATGAGATTATCATGTTAACCAACATGATAATATAAATATATATATATATATTATTTTGTGTCTTTTTATTATTTTATATTTTTTTAATACTAAATAAATGTTAGCTTTAATGTTCATTTATTAATTTGATTTTGAATCTTAATATACATTAATCATGAATGTCGAAATTTTCCCTATTACTAGCAATACGAATGTCTTGATGCACTAGTTAGCAAAAAATCATAAGTAAATAAAAGAAATAATTTTAATAATAAAAATTGAAGTTAAACAATAAAAAAAATTGTAAAAAAAAAAAAAAAAAAAAGAGAATAAAAACTACTTTAAATTATGCGGTGAAAGCATATTGTGTAAAACTAGGTTTTTATCAAATCTAATTATAATAGATTAAATATTTGAGGCAATTGATAATTAAGTTTTAATGTGGGTAAAAGTTAGTCAATACTGATCAAGGTTAGTCAAAATATTAAAGTAAATTTTTTATCAATGAAGCTATAAAATTAATCAATTTTATGTTTAATTGGGGTTGATTTATCATCGATGAAATCCTACCAAACTTGGCCAATGAACTCAAAAAAGAAATTAAAAAAAAAAAAAAGATCTCACCCATAAGCATCTCACATAGAGTAAAAGGAATAAAAATAATTTGTCTCACTTTATGCTCCACCAACTATAGAATATCATGTATTTATATGACATATTCTTTTTCATATTTTAAACTTCAATTTCTTACAAATAAAAAAAGAGATATTTGACTAGTTGCAATTAGTGGAATATAACATGAAACATTCAAGGTGGGAAAAAGGATTTCTTTTTTTTAAAAAAAAAAAAAAAGAGGGGGACAAAGGATTTTTATTCCACTAAAATGTGTTGATGTTAAAAACTTAGGCAAGATTAAAACTTGATATCAATACATTTTTGTTACCAAATTGTAAGTTTACAACCTTAGTATGAAAAAAAAAATTTGTAATTTTACGACGTTGTGTGTATTTGTGTGAAAGAGAGAAAAAACTTACTTAGTTCTACAATTCCTTAAATTCTTGATATTATATTTTACAATTAAATTCAAATATAGTTACATTGACTAATGACTTACAAAATTTATCATATTTGCTAAAAGTGATACTAAGGATATTACGAATTTGCAACATAACATATATAAATTGATATATTATTAATCAAAAAAAAAAATTCTAAAATTCATTTAATATGTTTTTAAAATCCACAAATCATATTCATGATAATGTGAGTTTGTAAATGTTATAATAGTATAATTTGTAGAAACTTCTACATTTTCCATTTTCTAACAACAATTAAAGTCAATTTGCTTGTGTTCCTAAAAACAATTAAAGTCAATTCGGTTATGTCATTGAATTTATTTGGGCACTCAATATTGTGCACCTAATGAATATCCTTTCACATGGACTTGGATTTGAGAATTTTGTCACACATGGACACAATTCGCATATTTGTTAATGTATTTTATTATTTATACATTAGACCATCACCAATACTTGTAAAAATATGTGTACTAATTATGTCAAAGCGTGACTTCTTTTTAAAGTTAATTAATAATGAAATTAAAAAGAGAGAACAATAAAATCCTTAAAATCCTCAAAATAATCATATTACAGTTGGCCTTAGGTCAACCTACCTGGCTAAACAACCATCACAAGCTGAAAATAATTGCAGCCTCCCAAATTAGGAGTTTGACTAGTTAAAAAATAGTAAATAACAAACTTCCATCTCTTTCGGAGTTTTGACACTCTCATTTTCGCTAACACACAAATTACAACCTTTCTGTATCTGACCTTTTTCTTCGCTGCCTTTTCTTTCACATTCAGGCGCTATCCCTCTCTCGTCAGCCTCCTCTTTTGGTCGGCGACGAGAGGGATCAAATTTCACAAAAACCCCCATTTGACCAACTCTACCCTATAACCCATTCTTTCTTTCTTTCTTTCTTTTTTTCTTTCTTTCTTTTCTCATATTATCATTACCACATCTAAATAGCTATTTCTTCTTCATTCGTATTATTTTGCTTTTGTGTAATGTCAAACATTTTAGCCCCGTTCCAGCTCTTGGAACTGAATATAATATCAGCACAAGATCTCGCAAATGTGTCTCGTTCCATGCGGACCTATGCGGTTGCATGGGTTCACCCAGATCGTAAACTTTCAACACGGGTGGACACTCATGGCGACAACAATCCAACATGGAATGACAAGTTTGTGTTCCGTGTGGACGAGGAGTTTCTACACTCAGACACGTCAGCCGTGATGATTGAGATCTATGGACTCCATTGGTTCCGAGACGTACACGTGGGCACGGTCCGTGTCCTTGTTGGCAATCTGATCCCAACCCCACCTAGGCCCCACCAACCCAACCACCATCCTAAGATCGGAATGAGGTTCGTGGCACTTCAGGTACGCAGGCCGTCAGGTCGGCCACAAGGAATCCTCAACATTGGGGTTGCGGTCCTTGACAGTTCCATGCGGAGCATGCCATTGTATACACAACTCAATCTCTCTGGAGCCGTTGGATATCGGCATTTGATGGGTGAGGATGAGTCATTTATGCAAGGGAGTCATACAACGCTTACAAGCAAGCCTGAATTTCGTCGTACGAAGAGTGATACAAGTTCCATGATTGGTTCAGAGCTTCGAGCATCTCAATTCCTTGGGAAAACAAAACGTAAAGGAAAATCTAGTTCCATGGTGAACGAGTCTTCCTCCGAAATTGATCACAAGAAGAAAGGTCAATCCAGAGGTAGCTCTTTGATTAGTGGCTCCATCATGTTAAAAAGAGTGAAAAGCAAAAAGGGCAAAAAGACTCGCTCAGTTGTTAGTGCCTCGGATGCTGGAGACCGCGACTGTGACCCACATAATAAGAAGGGTAAAAAAGGAAAAGCAAGCTCGTTGGTGAGCGGGTCGGAAATATCTGTGGATCCTCCAAGGAAGAGTAAAACTGGAAGAGCAAGTTCGGTGTTGAGCACATCTGAGGTTAGTACGGACGTGGAGGCTCAGCCACCCATTAAGGTTATTAATGGAAAAAAGAATGGTAAGCCAAGTTCGTTGGTTAACGGTAACGGCTCAGATGTTGGGGACCCACCACCAAAAAAGGTTGTGTTAAATGAGAATCCTGTCATTGAAGAATCCGACGTTAATTGGTCAGAATCTGAGGTTGAAAGGATACCAACTCCACCACCACCAAAATCAAAGGGAACGAAATTAGAAAAAACCACAAGTTTCCAAATTGATCCTGTGATTCAAAACCCACCTCCTAGAAAATCTACGGGAACGACCCCGTTGCACCCACGTGCCACCAATGTCAATTCCAGTTCCACACCCAAGCATGCACGTGCCCATGCCACGCCCATCCATCCTCGTACTAGTGCAACACCCATGCATTCTAAATCTTTTGGTAAATTCACTGGCTTGACTGAGTACGGAACCCCAAGAAAGTTCTCCGAGTATGGCACTCCGAAAAAGTTCATACCCCCGGCTATACTGACGGAGTCGGAGCTGGGTCCATCAGCGTCGGAGGTGGCGGCGGAGGTGGCGAGAGCGCCGAGAGTGGAAGAGGAGGGAAGCTCTGTTGTTGGTGGGTGGAGCTTGGCTGAAGAGAGCGTGGAAGGCCTACAATCAAAGCTCGAACGTTGGAGGACGGAGCTTCCGCCCGTCTATGACCGTGGCGAGTTTTCCAGCATAAGGGCATCAACCGAGCCCCGTGGCCATGCGCGACGCCACACTGATGGTGGCAATGGGTTGTTTTCTTGCTTCAGCAATATTTGTGGGTGTCAATGCCATATTGTTTGCGGTGGTGACTCTGCTCGTGTGGACAAGAAAGGCGGTGCAAGTGTTCGGATCCCCCGGAGCGCATCCACTAATAATGTGGGCTATACTTGAATTGCCTGATTGACTTAGTTGTCATCATTCGTGGTCGTTTTTTTGACAATTGATGATGCAGTCCGGTGTGGAATGAGGGAGCTAACTCATCACTTTGGATTTTATTTCTTTTTAGTTTTTTTTTTCTTTTTAATATATATATTTTCCATTTTTGAAGGACTTAAAATTGTGTGGTATTGGAAGTTTAGGCCATGCATCGTGCCAAGGATGAACGTTAGGGAATCCGTATGTCGATGGGTTAGAACACCCTAACTTCTTCTTCTTCCTTTATAATATATTTTTTTTTCTCTCACAAAATTCTGTCTCTTTCATTCTTTGGGAGCCCTAGAAAACAAATGTACAAGAAAGGAGAAAAAGGAAATTTATTATATTTCTGCCTGTAGATTATTAATCTTCATGAACAATACATTTTCGTTATTCAAATGTTCAATATTATATATGTGGTGCCATAGTGTTTATTTCAAATGTTCAATAATGATATCTGCTCTTTGATGGCCATGACCAGTATATAAGTTAATGCAATGCTTTTAAATTTGGGCACAAAATAATCTGGACTGTTCTTAATTCTATTCTCATAGCTTGAAGTTCTGGGTATTTGTCACTGTTCCTGTTATGGTACCCAAACGTTGCTCCCACTGATCCTTTTCCATTTTCCTTTACAAACTAAATCAAATTTAGTATTTGCAGTTCTATTCCAGTGATGCCAATTACTGATATGCTAGCTCTCGTCAATAGTCCCCCAAAATATCTAACAATTTACAGATTGTACTACTTTTTGTTCAAATTTTGCTGGATGCCTTTGTAGGTTTATTCGAGAATGTGACATGTAGGTGTCTTCGTCCTATTTAAAAAATCAAATACATCACATACTATGATTGTTGAAATATAAAATGAGACCAAAAAAAGAAAAAGTGGGACAAATGATTATTTGTCTTCAAGTAATTAATTCCCTTCCCTAAATACGAATTCTTCTAAATGTGTCTCTCTTCTATTTGGTTGGAACATATCCTCTCAATTTCATCTTTGCATGGTTAATATTTAATTTTTGAATATTTTTTTGAGAGAGAGTTTAATCTATAGCGTTCACTACTCCTAATAAAAGTTTTTTTATTATCAGACGGAGATACCAATGGTTTTTGGTGTACGCGAAGATTGAATCCCAAATCTTTTATTTGATGATAAGAAACTTTACCAATTTTTTTATATATAATATAAGGAATTTTTTAAAGATGGGCCATTTGAATAACTTACCCCACCCACCATAACTAGTTGTCGAATAAATCTGATGGTATATATTCACCACTAACAAGTTAAGCATGCGTAATTTCCATACATATATATATATATATAGTATGACTTGGGTTTGGTCAATTATAAGAGGAGTAAAAAATGGAGAGAGAGAGAGAAAGAGATGCCTAGGTCTAACTCATGGCATAACAAACAAGGTTTCTTGCTTTCAAGATTACCTGATATAAGTTGATTTTAGTGAATTTTTCTTTGATCTTGATCTTGTGTAGGGATTTGTGAACAATTTTACTTGATCGATCATGGCAAAGCATAGACAATGGGAAAGGGAAAGGTCAAAGATATTCAGAGTAGGCTGAGGTTGTGACTGAGAAAACTGTACGTAGTGGGTTCTCCAAAGAAATCCTGGGTGAAGAGTGCTTTAATGGAGCATTGTATTAAAGAACCAGAGGCAGCAAACATTGAAATAAACGAGAGGCTTGCTTGGGTCTTGATATGTATAATTGATTTGGATAATGCTATTATTGTGGATCATCAGCCTAATGCTAAAGGACCTTCGGTGAGGCCCAATAGTGTGCCTCACTCGAATACAAGGGACATTCTCAAGACAAAGTCTAAGAATGTTGGGTGTGAAATTAGGGAATCACTAGTTAGGCTGGATTTATCCCTTCTTTTCATGATCTTTGTTCATGTGTTGGCTTGTAAGGAACATAGGGGCCTGAAATGCCCTTTAAAGTAGAAGGACGTGACAAGGACGGTGAAAATGTTTGGACTAAGCATTGTGTGTATAGTAGAAAAAATTGACTTTCATTAATTATTATCTTTTATATATATTAAGAGGATTCATAAAGTTAGTTATTGCTTTTTTTTCTATAAAAAATAATCCTAAAGTAATTAACCAACAACTTAAAAATGGGGTTAAAATAGTAAATTAGAAAAAGAAAGTTAGTTATTTTTTTTAATTGTCAAAAATACCCCTACCTAAAACTTAAAAATTGGGTTAAAATAGTAAATTGACAAAAATAATAAATTCTTACTTCTACATTAAAATGTCTTTCTGCTTCTAATAAACTCCTACTTTTACGTTGATTTAAATTTCTACTTCTACTCACTAACTCCCTACAAAATAGAATTACTCTTTTGTTAGTTTTAAAACTCCTCCCATCTACAAAACTCACCACCCGTTTTTTTTTTTTTTTTTTTTTTTTTTTTTACATTTTTTTTTTTTTTTTTTGTCCATAGCATCCTGTTTTTCTTTTTCTTGTAGGTCTANATGTATTGATTTTTTTTTTTTTTTTTTTTTTTTTTACAATGTATTTGTTTCTTCTGCACTCCTTTTTTTTTCAATTTTTTTTAAAAAAATTTCATTACACCCCTTAGTTTTTTTTTTTTAATGGAAAAAGTAAAAATATCAAATTATAATAAATGAAAATTATTAATCTTTACCCAAAATATAGAAGAGCTTTGAGCACGCGCATGAGCGCCTGCTCAGAAGCTAGTATTTAATTACTCTTTTGCCTCTGTATATTAAGAGAATACCAGGTTTGTTATCACTTTTCCGAATTGTCAAAATACCCTAATTTTTCTTTGTATATGAGTAGGATATCCAGAGTTAGTTATCATTTTTCCGAATTATCAAAATACCCCAATTTAATTAGATTGTCTTATTTTTAAAAAATAAAAAATGAGGATAAAACTATATTTCAACAAAATTTAAAAACCAAAACCTACATGATTAGAAAAACTCTCATTCCACGTACACAACCAAAAAGCACCCTACTCACACAATCAATTTCAATTTCCTCGCAATAACTTCCCACTAAATGAATACTTTACTAATAGCCCCGTGACAGTGGTTACCAACCACAATAAACTTCTCCTAATCTCAAGCACCATTTTTTGCTCTAAAATATTTAATATATATATATATATATTTAGGTAATTCTATCGTACCCCCCTCAAAAAAAGGGGATACGATACCCACTAGTAGGTAACCTGCTTTACCAGGTTACCTTTTCTCACATTTGATGGTTCCATCCTCATATTGTGCAGTTCTAGCGTCACATGTATATTTGACAGTTTCATCCTCACATTGTGCAGTTTTAACATTATATGTGACAGTTCTTTTATCACATTCAATAGTTCTATTATTTTTTCTCATATTTGATGGTACCATCCTCACATTATGCTGTACCAACATTACATGTGACTGTACTTTTGTCACATTTGATGGTTCCCCTATTTTTTTCTCACATTTAATAGTTCTAATATCGCATGTGACAATTCTTTTGTCACATTTAGTGATTCCCTTATTTTTTTCTCACATTTGACAGTTTCATCCTTACATTGTGCAGTTCCAATATCACATGTGATAGTTTTCTTGTCACATTCGTTGGTTCCTTTATTTTTTTTTCTCACATTTGACGGTTCTATCCTTACATTGTGCAATACGAACATCACTTTTGACCGTACTTTTGTCACATTCGGTAATATCCTAATTTTTTTTCTCATATTTGATTGTTCCATCGTCACATTGAGTAGTACCAATATCACATATGACCGTATTTTTGTCACATTCAACGGTTTTTTTTTTTTTACTCACATTTGACAGTTACAACTCACGTGTAGTCATACCAACATTACATATAAACGTAGCCAACCCACCCCACTGAGTTACCTAATAATCAACGAATATATATATAAAAATACTCCTAAAGTCTCCAAGATTCTGAAATACCCTTAAATATACTAAAATTACCAAAACGCATTCTAATAATTGAAAAGTACCAAAATAACCTCGAAGCTTCAAAAATTATTGGATATCCTTAAAACCTAAAAAATGACTGAAATTACCCTAAAACCTAAAAAATGACAGAAATATTCTCTAAACCTAAAAAATAATCGAAATACCCTTAGATACTAAAAAGAATTACCTAAATGACAATGAAATCTAAAGAATGACTAAAATGACCTTGTAACTTAAAAAGTGACAATAATGCCCTTAGAACCTAAAACCGACTTAATGCAACTTAAACCTAAGAAAATTACCAAAATACCCATAGAACCTTAAAAATTACCGAAATGACCCTGAAACCTTAAAAAATTTTGAAATACCATTAAACTTATAAAATGACCAAAATGCCTCATTAAACTTGAAAATGCCCAAAATACCCCTGAAACCTCGACAATTACCAAAATAGCCTTAGAACCTAAAAAAGATCAAAATACCTATAGAACCTTAAAAAAATGGTTGAATGACCCTAAAACTTAAAAAAATTTCTGAAATTACCCTAAAACATAAAAAATGATTGAAAGACCAAAAATACCCTATAACAGTTGAAAATGACCAAAATACCTTCAAAACCCTTTAAAACTACTAGAAGACCCTTTGAACCTAAAAAATAATTTAATGACACTGAAATCTAAAAATGACTAAAATGACCTCGTAACCTAAAAAATTTCTTAAATATGCTTAGAACCTAAAAAAATGATCGTACTTTTGTCACATTCGGTGGTACTCTAATTTTTTCTCACATTTGACAGTTTCATCGTCACATTGTGCAGTTCCAACGTCACATTTGACTGTACTTTTGTCACATTTGGTGGTTCCTTTATTTTTTTCTCACATTTGACAGTTCCATCCTCATATTATACGGTACCAACATTACATGTGATTATATTTTTGTCACATTCGGCGGTTCCTTTATTTTTTCTTACATTTGATGGTTCCATCATCACATTGTGTAGTTCTAATGTCACATGTGACTTTGCTTTTGTCACATTTAGTGGTTCCCTTATTATTTTTTTGTTCACATTTGACAGTTCCATCATCACATTGGGTAGTACCAATATCATATCTGACCGTACTTTTACATTTGGGCCCACCACTGAAGTCACTTACTTACTTATTTCTTTATAAATAAATAAATAAATAAATATATATATATATATATATATATTAGCAAAAAATGAGGATGAAGATGGCATTCCCACATTGGAATGGTTTAAAATACATATAGGGACGATAACAAGCATATGTCAAAATTGATGGTTCTCTTTTTTTTTTTTCACATTTGATGGTTCCATTGTCACATTGGACAGTACTAACATCACATTTGACTATACTTTTGTCACATTTAGTTGTACTCAGTATTTTTTCTCACATTTGATAGTATTATCCTCAAATTGTGCAGTACCAACATGACATGTGAACTTTTGTCACATTCGGTGGTTCTTTTATTTTTTTTCTCACATTTGATGGTTCCATTGTCACATTGAACAGTACTAACATCTTATTTGACAATATTAGATTATGCTGTAAGCAATCATAAAAATTAGCTCATTAAACATTCAATCATTATTAACAAATCATGTTGTTGGCTTATTTTGACAAAGTGACGAACTAAATTAAGAAAAATAATATCTTAAGGACTAATGTGAAAATTGAAATAGAAGTCAGGTGACTAAATTGAATTTTAGCCAAAAACTTTTATCATATCCTCAGCCCTATTTATTTGTAGGGAGATATGTAGCATGCATTGTAAACTATTCCATCAGTATGCTAATGCTAACGAAGTAACACACACAGCTTTTGCACTTCTTGTCACATAAATTTTTTTCCAGGTCCCTATTTATTTATTTTAGAGAAAAACCAAGTTTAAGGACCTTGGTGGTAAATCTGTAGCAAAACTAAGTATAATTGATTCCCTGTCAAAAGACAAAATCAGCTTCTTGCAAATTGAATGTCAAAGGGTTCATACAAAAATATTGCAATAACGTCCTAGAGGGTTGGCAGTAGTTAAGTTGTATTACCAATTCAACTTGGTTTTTCAACTGCGACAAATGCAATTAGTAATTCCAATAAATTTTGGCATGAATGCATTAACAATACTTCATGTAATATGAGTAATTAAGAACTTTTCTTTAGATAAAATTTTACATAGAGAAATTTTGATGCCAAATAAGCCATTTTGCAGGTTACAAACAGGTTAAAAGATGAGTATTTCATGCTTAAAAATAGTTTTTTTTTTTTTTAACTTCTTTTGTGAATGGTACATTCATCCCACCAGCCCACTCCACAATCACGGAAGAAGAAAAGGACTATTTTTTAGTAGGGTTTGTGGGGAAGGAAGATTCCATCCTATCCAAATTGATCAATGTGGAATTCAGATAAAGAGCAGCTTGTAGATAAAGTAGGGCCAGTGAGTACTAAAAAGTATATATACAAATAGAATATATCTTTTCTTTACTTCCAGCACTTCCAACTACGTAACAACCCAACAATTTTGCAAATTGTCCAACAAGCTGGCCAACAGCATCAGATGCTGCTAAAACGAAGACATATTATCCTTTCTAAGGAGAACAAACTTCATGGAAACCAACATAGATGGTCATACCAGGCATACCTTTTCTAAAATGAAAAGCCAAAGTTAGAGGATTAGTGTACATTTACAGGGAGAATTGAACAAGATGCCCACAAAATCAAAGGAGACCTTAAATTAATGAAACTACTCTTTGAGACATGCACATCAAAAGGGTATGTAGCATAATCACCTTCGTCTAAATCTCAAGTTATTCCAATCTTTATAGAATAAGCAAACAACATACCAAAGTCCTATATAGTAGTAAAGGGGTACATCACTGCGCTTGATCTTTCTGAGGCCTTCAATTGCTGTGATTAGGCTATTTTCTTCTCATCTAGCAGACCTCCATACCTGTTTATCAGCTGCAATTTTTCACAAAGAAAAGTTCACAATTGCAAGCTCAAAATTGTACACAACATCATTTTTAACAAGCAGTCACTCATGCATATATATATATATATATAATTAATCTCTTTCAGTCATACATAGAATTTGTTAATATTTTAGTAGTCTCTAAAATGTTTAACAAGGTTATTCTTCTCTACGCATTCTGCTTTCTTTCTTTTCTATCATTTATCTCCACCAGTACCTTTTCTATCATTTATCTCCACTAGTACCAAAAAACATACTCTGAATTTATCATCAACTATATCTTATAATTTTATTTACCAATAAAAGATTGTTTATTGTGATTCCAACTACACATATTACAACTTAGATGTATACCACATAGAAAAGAAATGAAATAGAAACAAAGAAATAACAACTCTACTCCCTCGCAACTTTCCTTGCTCCTTGACTCAAGATAAGGCATACTTTACAGCTAGCATTTCAGTAGATAACTAGAAATTCGTCCATTTCTCAATATCAAGACAGATACGCAAGTTCATTATCTATTGTATTTCACAAATCAACCCCTAAAGGTCTTCTATCACCATTGCTTAATTAATCTAACTTTTTTTAAAAAATAACAGATAAAAAATAAAAATAAAAAAAATTTTTTCCAAGTGGAATTAGCAGTTCCATAGATAAATGTCATCCAAATACCCCCAACAACCCACATGGTTCAGTAGGACGAAATATAAGCAAAACAAGCTTTCTATATGAAAAATGAAACAAAAAGGAAAAGGGCCAAACCATAGGTGAAGAACAACGCTTTATGTAGTCTCACTTTACCTTAAACCCTAATATTCACCGTCAGTGATTCATTTCTTAACTCAATCATCGATCAAATGGGCATTTAATAATCCACAATTCAGAGACAGCAAATTATTGCTATTTACTCGTGCAAACAAAAGGCATAATCAAATTCTAGAGACAAAAACAAAACAAAATGAATTTTCAACTTGAATTAAGATAAGGAAAAACAAAATATACCCAAAATTGAAATGATACTGAAAATGCTAAAAATACCCAAAAATTTAGAGTCAAAATGAGAAAAAAAAAATAAAAATAAATGAAGAAAAGAGAGACCCAATATCAAATAAAAATTGATAAGACTAAAAAAAAATATTAAGAGTAAAGAGAATTGAAGAAATCTCACAGGTTGATGATAGAGATCCATTTGAGAGTGAAGTAGACAAAATCTAGGTCATCAGGTTTGAAGCAGTTATTGACGAAGCACACGACTCGAGAGAATGAGTCCTTCTCTCTCTTGGGCCATCGGTGGTGGAAGCCAAGCATTGCAGAGATGCATCGTTTAGTATTTTGAAGTAAATGAAGGAACACCCACTAGGTCTTCAGTTTGAGAGAGAAGACGCAAGATACAGAACACTAATTCGTTCATCGGTGTATTCTTGCTTTTATATATTACCTACTTAATCGGTAACTAGTTTTTCATTAAAAATAAATAAATGGTCAGGATTCAAATGTGTAAAATCTATGGTCACGAATTGAAGACAAAACAAGGGAATCCTCTTATTCATAGTATGGATCAAAAATCTCTTTTTCTCTCTCAGATGAAAGAGTATTTATTTCCAATAAGGTCATTCTCTTAGTGCTATTTCTTTTTTTATTGGTTAATTTGCCCATATGATTTTGATTGTTGCATATGATTTTGATTTATTTTTTTCTCTATATCTACGCCTATATCTATAGATTCTATACTACTATTTATCAGGTTGTTTAACATGGTTTCAATTTTTTTTTCCTCTCTCTCTCTCTCGCTCTCTTATAAAGATAACCCCTTATCCATATCCCTTAAAATTAGACACTTCTACTTCTCCTTATTCCTTTTGAATGACAAGTCATTTGCCAAAATCAAACATAAATTAATGTCTATCTTCTTCTTGTTTAATCTTTTTTTTTTTAATCTCTCTTTTTCTCTCTCAGATGAAGGAGTAGCCATTTCCTATAAGGTAATTCTCTTAGTGCTGTTTCTTTTTTATTGTGTTATTTGCCCATATGATTTTGATTGTTGTATAACATTTTGATTTATTTGGAAATTGTAAGAAAAAAAATGAAATAATAAACATTATATAATAACTATTTTTGGGGTTATTGGGGCAATTGCAGTTAAAGAAGTCAATACCATACTGGTACCGGCTGTACTATAGAAATATATTGTACTGGCCATTAAATAGGTACCGATACTCTTCCAAAACATACTGGAAACAATATTAGGTTATACCAGCCTGTATCGGCCCATATCGGCTGGTATTAGTGCTTCAACCGGTACAATAAAAACAATTGAAAAACATTATTGAAAAAAAGTTATTTAATCTACTCTATTAGTTAATGTACTTAAGTTAATACGTAGACTTATAAATTATGAGGATTTTAAATTGTATTTTGATAAACATAAAAATTAATAAATTCATACTTACATAATTAATTCAAATATATATTTATGTATAGAAATATATAAATAGTGGTAATCTAAAAACGATACACTAGTATCAACTGGTACTGAAATTTTTTGTCCCCCTAGCCAAACTGAAACTACCTATGGTACAAAATTGGCTCACTTGATTGCAGTTGTTGTATATCTACTTTTATAGGGGCAAAAGTAAGGAATTAAGGACTAAATGAAATCAAAGTCAGAAAATGAAAAATGTTCAAGAGATGGCCCTACTTTCTTGCCCTATTTGTTTTGTTTTATTTTATTTTCCCATTTTTCCCTTTCAATTCTTCTTAGAAGTTATTATTTGTTGTATATGAGTGAGTTAAATGTGTGAATAGATTCTCTTTTTCATATATATATATATATATATATTTTTTTTTTGTAATTTGTAATTGTGAAACTATAGAATTTCAAGTAAAGAAGTGTAATTATTTAGTTTATTTTATTGCAATTGGTTTGTCCATGATGATGGGCCCTAGAATGGAAGGACATGGAAATAGGAGAGATAAAGTAGGATAAAATTCATGTGAAAATTAGATTGGGTTGGATTGATTTTTTTTTTTTTTGGGGGGTTGGTGGGTTGAATCCACACCTCTACTTTTAAGTGTCAAATCATGCTAAGAAAAGTGGCATTATATCAGTTGATTAGGGATGAGCATGGACCTGGTTAACCTGACCCACACGCTCGACCCAACCAGACAAGAAGGGTCTGAGGGAGGTTGGTGGATGCTTGGGTGGGACTCGAGCCAAATAATTTAGTCAAATTCGGTTCTCAAGTTGGTATCGGGTCTAATATGACTTGCCTGATTATTTATTTTTTAAAGGAAAAAAAAAAACAAAAAAAACAAAAACAAAAACACAACCATGGTACGAATCAAAGAAACAAGGAACTCTGATTGAAACTAAATCTTTACCTTCTTGTTTCGATGGAAAAGGTTTTGTGAATGTAGCTTTTTTGTGTTTTCCAATGTTTGATGGAATTAGGAAAAATGAGTAAAAGAAAATTTATTTATGGTCAACAGAAAAAGTATGGCTTATTTATAGAGATTATTTTCCACTAAAAGTTTTTGGAAAACAACTCTATCTCATAGCAAGCTAAATAAGGGAAGTTAAGAGATTGTTTTTCAACTCATTTAAGATTGCTACAAAATATAGGAAAATGAGATAGTTTTAGGAAAAATGACAAAGTGTAGCTACAAAATTGGTTATAGCCTAAGGTTACATAACCTTACTCAATAAAATAAATATTACTACATATTTTGAAAATCTAACCGTTGAATTGCATATTCTTTACGCTTTTAATACACATATCAAATTTTGTATCAATCGAATATTATCTACTATATGATCTATAAGTTTATATTTTATGCGTACTTTTAAACTACAAAAATTTTCAATTTAAACAATTTATTGATGACATAGCTATTGATATTTAATTTTCTAGAAATTTTGTAAGCACAAAGGATAAGAATAAGATATAATCTGAAAGTTCAAATAGTGTATAAAACACCAATGAACGTTTTGACCCTCAAATATAAAATTACCAACACAAGCTTATAATCAAACAATATATATGCGAAAAATGCAATATAAGCTGTAACCAAATCTGTAACACACTCTAAACCATAATTAATAACCAACACAATAGTAATTAAAAGGTAAAGAGAAAGGGAAGAGAGATGCAAGCACAAAGATAACACAACGATGTGTTATTGAAGAGGAAACAGAAGTACTTGGCGAAAAATTTCTCTGCCGCCCTCCAAGCAGTCAATAATCCACTAAAGAATAAAGTTAGAATACATGAATAGTAGAAGACCCTCCAAGCCTAATCTACCTAATGCACCTAAGTCCTTCAAGCCTCTTACTTCAACAGGGTTACGTCGAACCTTGTCTTCTCTAGCTTATCGGATCCCGCAATAGCCCATTGCATCAACCAAAATGAATTGGTCCCTTCTGAACTGCTTTCCAAGCACCAAAATACATTCTCACTGATATGGGTATGGTGAGATAAGGATTTGGCTAAATGTACCTCTCAATGATATGTCAATGGAGAGGGTGAGAGTAGAGGAATTTGGAGAATCAAAAGATGAAAATTGTGGATGAGTCAATCTTATTTTCTCTAGGGTTTCTCTCTCAAAATTCTCTCTGAAAGCTCTCTACTATTCGTGGGTATAAGGGTATTTATAGTAGGATGTATAAGGAATGTGAAATGTCAATTTTCATCAAACAGGACATTCTGGCGACTTGACCTCGCGACTGGAATGAGTCGCGAGCTAACTACCTAGTCAAACTAGAAGTTTTGTCCTGTAGTGCTTCAGCTGTCATGACCCTTCAGCTCCTCCTGTATGCTTCACATATGTGCCATTTTGACGACTTACCAGTCGCGAGATCTAGTCGTGAGAATCCTTTGAATTTGTACACATCTTGATTTTTCTTCACACTTTCTCACACACTACCCTTACATTTCCCACCTAAATATAAGGTATATCTAATTGCTAAATTACAAGCAAATTTGGCATGGAATAAAGCTAATACATGATTGAATAAATTCAACCTTACATAATCCAATTGTGAATTTGTCAAAATTCACCAACAGTAAAAAGATATTGAATAAGGTTGTAGCATAAGGTTACAACTAATTTTGTAATTAAACTCTGTCATTTGAAAATTATTTTTTAGAAAATAACTCATTTTTTAGAAAACATAATTGCCGAAATAAATAAAGTGTAAATATAAAATGTATACTTGAGGTATATTTGAGATAACTCCTTATTAGGTCTACCATTATTCTTGCAATTAAAATAAAATGAATTTGTTAAAATTGAAAGAAATTAAAGTATTTAAGGATATATGATATTTGTTTTAATGTTAAAGCATTGTAATCGGTTAAAGAATGGTAAAAATGAGAGCAAGTTTTTTTTTTTTTTTGAGGAAAATGAGAAGAGCAAGTTAAGGAGTAATATTGCTCATTTATAAACATATGGACATATGATTAGTAAATAATATATAACAAATATAGTGTTCTAAACAAAAATATTCTTAATATAGATTTCATTTTCATCAATCATTTGCCAGCTATAACCATTTCTTGGACTTTCCTAAAGAAAAATTTTTGAAAATTAAAATTTCTTTTTAAGTCATGTATCCCTCCATTAAACCTTGATTCCAAATTAGAATTCTATTTTAAATTTGGTAAAATTTGGTTAAACTAGTTAATTTCCAAAATTATAAAAAGAAAAGGGATAAATAAATGAAAAAAAAAAAAAAAAACGTTTAAACTTATGAGTGAATGCCCTCCTAATTTGGTTTTAACCAAAAATAAATAAAACTAATAAGATTCATCAATAGAGAAATTTTACTGTTTATGGCCGAGACTACCTTCAAGAGGAATGATATTTTCCAATATTGAACATTGGCTAGGTTCTAGGAAGCTTGGGCGTAAAAGACAATTTCATTAAATAGGGTGTTAGTAAATGACTTAATTAGTGGTATAATATATAGCTTGACGTCTATATAAGTAACGTAACTATATTTATTTAGTACTATTATTATTATTATTATCATCGTCTTTTTGTGCATTTTACTCCATATATATAGTCAAACAACATAACCTTAAGACATTAACTCTAAAACTTACAACATAGCGCACTCTTGGAAAAGTGATTACTTCTCAAAAATAAGTACTTGTGAGGTGTGGGGGATAAAGGCTGGAGTTCAAATATAAGTACTTGTAGGCGACTTTCGATGCAAGTTGGTGCAATTTAGAAGAAATTAAACACCAAAAATAGACTTTTATCTTGAAACTTGGGCCCGTTTAGTATGTGTGTTTAAACAACAGTTTTCAATTTTTTTGAAAATACGTGTAGATGAAAAAAGTGTATGGTAATACATGTAATGTTGTTTAAAAATTGAAAACATGTGTTTAAACTCGCATACCAAATGAGAATTTCCTTATTTAATTTTTATTAAAAAAAAAAGATAGTTTTATAGTTTTTCAATTGGTCAAACATTCCCAAGAAATAATTATTAAAAGAAGTCAAATATTTATGCTCGTAATTCTACATTTAGTGTTTGAATAAAATTTATTTCATGAAAGGAAGAATAAAAATTCCAAAACCCAAACATTATGCCTTTTGCTGAATGTGGTATAAAGTTTTTACTCTTTTTTTAGTAATGGATTCCCATATAAGTGGAAGGATTTTTTATTATTATTTAGAGAAGTCAATATATATATATATATATATATCTTATTTCTCCTTTTCCTGAATGTGATTATAAAGTATTTAGATTTTACTTATTTATCATCATATGGATTCCCATATAAGTGGAAGGATTTTTTATTATTATTTAGAGAAGTCAATATATATATATATATATATATCTTATTTCTCCTTTTCCTGAATGTGATTATAAAGTATTTAGATTTTACTTATTTATCATCATTGCAGGTTGTATATTATTGGTAGTACATTACATAAATAGAGTTGTCAACATTTGGCATCGGCGTGACATGATCAATATTAGATTTAGCTATAATTGTTTTTTGAGAAAGAGATTTAGCTATAATTAGTTTAGACTTTTTTAATATTATTGTAGAATGTATATTAGTAGTGTACATTACATAGATAGAAATATCACATTTGGAGATTGAGTTTTCTATCGTACGAATACAATAGTTGTCAAGCAACAATCATAATCAACCTTCTTTTTTATTTGTGGTTTGTTCAGCTAAGAAAATTAAAGTAGAATGATTTGGATTTCAATCTTAATTTAATTGATTTGAATAGAGATTAAATTAGATAATTTTTTTTGAGTAATGCTACAGCATAAACTATTTTACAATATTTTTATAAATTGTTAATGTAGTCAGGTTCTTAATAGTTTTCAACTAGACTCACCATTAACATTACTTATTCATTTACTAATAACTACTCACCACATTAACAGTTTGTAAATTCTTTTTATAAAAAAGTTTGTATTCCTAGCACTATTCAATTTTTTTATTGATTAAAATATAAAAAATGGAAGAGGTCTAAATTTATTTGGAAAAATATCATTTTTCAAACCACTCATTAAAACCCTAAATTTTTCAAATTGGTTTTTAAAATTAAAATTTTCAAAATGGGTGTGTAAGGAAAGAAACATGCTATGTCAACTATTGGAGCATTTTAATATTAATAAATTAAAATGAATAAATATTATAACATAAATGTAAATGTAAAGATGAGGAAGTGAATATAGAAGATGAGAAGTTAGTGAAAATGTTTAATCCCACATTGAAAAGGAGAGAGACTATTTTTTTCTTGTTAATTGTGGTGATTAATGGGCTAATATGAATTGACTTAGATATTTGGCTAGATACGTGCACAAGGGAAAGGTGAAGGGTAAAACCGTAAAGGTGTCAAAAATAGAAATGAATCAGCCTCTTGGATTAATTACAAGCCTTCTTGGCAAAGAAGAGTGTTCTCTTTAAATTAATAATATTCAAAAGTATTATTCAGTTTCTTGTTGTGTTATTTCTATTATTATTGTACTTGCATCAACATCAATTATATTCAAGAAAAAAAATAAAACATAAGGATTCATTTGAGTTCATAGGACCGGATTTTCATTATATATAATAATAATAATAATAATAATAAAGAAAAAGACCCGACCCGAGACCTTATTTACCAGCCCAAAACCCTACCTGACCCAAATGTGCCGGGCCAATTTGTTCTGGTTGGGTTGCAGTTCAAGTCTGAACCCGACTCGTGCTCAGTCTTATAAGATTTGGATTATACACCACTTCCTGAACAAAAAATTTTGAAAAAATTTTGGAAATTCTAGATTTATCTTTATATATCTCTTATTCCTCAAAGCAGTACCATTAATAGTTTTTTTGTTTTTTTCCTCATCGCATGTCACAATAAATTTTCCATATCAGGACAGAGAGGAGAATTGAAAACTTATTTTTCCTATAATTAAGTACATAAAGGAGAATAATTTTAAGTTGAGATTATCTGATATGCAACCGCACCTGTGAGTTGTGATAGAAAGGGAATCTTATCTCCCTATTCTTTAAGGAAAAATATCTAGCTTCCAATATTTTCTTTTTCCTGGCCCAAGAATCTGTAATGCTTGAGTGAAACTTTCTTTTTATCACATCTCTTAATTGTTTAACCAAATGACTTATTAGTTGTGGATTAACTCTCTCCACTTCATTTGCTTTTGATTAATACTAGTTATATGCACAAATATAATTAAAAATAATCATAATTATACGGTTCAAATTATACATATATTAATTTACACATTTTTAAAACCATATGTAGGGGTAAAGGCCCAAATCCGATATTGGAGCTTGGCCGAGAACACGGGTGATCCAAGGACAATTAAATAATAGCAAGTGGCTTAAGCTCATAGCTTCATGAGCATGATATTAATGGTCCAAGGAGGAATACCTCCTCGGATAGGCTAAATGTGAGTCTGATATAGATCCTAATGATCAAGGCGACCTTCTAGGAAGCTCCAGTGGCAGGGACGTACTTCTCAAGTGTACCAAAAAGTAAAACCTAGGAGATACCTAAGGAAAAGCTGCTGTCACCGCATTGAATGCCCTACAACTAACTTTCTGGCCGCATTTATATAGAGAAGACTCCTGAACAGTGCTGCCTTGACTACCACAACTCACAGAAAGCCAAAGAGGGTGTCTAATGGGATAGGCACTCAAGTAGTGGCTTGAATGATGAACAAATGGAAGGCCGAGATCATTATGAGGGAGATATATAATGTAAGAGACCCCTGAAGGAATGGAGATCGGAAAATCAAGAAAGAAACACTGTAGCAATTTAGAACCAGACTTGTAATCAAACTTCAAAATCAATATATCAGAATCAGTCTCCTTGAACTCCGCCAAGGACGTTTTTCCTCAGTGAAATTTTGTTATTTTCCTTTTTTGTCATCAAGATCTGTTTATTTGTTGCTTAATTCATTAGAGCCCAGTTTTCTAACCCATTCTCTACAAATTTATTGTTTTGGGTTTTTTGGGTCTAAGTCCATATACTTTTTGAACTAAAAGTTCAAATCAGGTCCCTACAATTGGCACCGTCTGTGGGGAGATTACTTGGGTGATAGTGAGTGCAATATTCAACCATGGTAGATTCAGGTCCACACCAGGAAGAATCCATAGGATCCCAATGTGAAAATCCTTTTGTCAACCTCAAACGTAAAAGGGATCGGGAGGGGAGTGTGCATACCGTCCAGTCCAATAAGAGTCAGCCTCAAGGTAAGAACCATCTCTCTCGTGAGGAAGATACCAGAGCCTTACAATTGGAGGTAGACCAGCTGAAGAGAAAGCTGCGCCATGCACAGCGAAACTGAACCCCCTCCATCTTCGACGTTTCCTCTGATGATAGAGAAGATGTCAGTTATAGACAAAGGTCAAGGACCCCACCCAGTGAGTCTTTCTCCTACGATGAGGAGCACCATCACAAATGTAGGCATAAGAGCCCACCTCGCAAGGACCTACGAAATGACGTAATGAGCAAGGCGTAGAACCAGATTTCCAGGTCGCCCTTCACGCGCAGGATTGAAAGGGCAAGGCTTCCTCAACAATTCAATCAGCCAACGTTCACCATTTACAACAGTTGAACGGATCCTGTGAAGCATGTAAGCCATTTCAACCAGAGGATGGCTGTCCATTCCAAGGACGAAGCCTTGATGTGCAAGGTGTTCCCCTCCAGTCTAGGACCAGTGGCAATTAGATGGTTCAACGGCTTAAAGGCGAGCTCCATAGATTCCTTCAAGAAGCTCACCCAAGCATTTGGCTCTCGATCATTTTGTCACTTGTAGCAGAGTCCCTTGGCCCTTAGACTTTCTACTGTCCTTGTCCATGTGAGAAGGGGAGACCCTGAAAACTTACTCGAAAAAATATTGGGAGATGTACAATGAGATAGATGGTGATTTTGATGATGTTGCCATCAGTACTTTCAAGGTTGGCCTCCCAACCGAGCATAGTCTGAAGAAGTCTTTGACAGGAAAACCTGTCACTAACGTACGCTAACTCATGGACCGAATTGACAAGTATAAGAAAGTCAAGGAAGACCAGCAGCAGGGGAAAGGTAAAACTAAAGTTATCTCTCAGTAGGGAAGGGATTTCAAATCAAATCGATACAATAACAACAGGTCTCAGAGGGACTTTACTGAGAGTCAGGGTCTACCAATACTCAGGTCGTTAACGCGGTGTTTCGAGAACCAGTGCATCAAGTTCTAGAGAAGATTAAGAATGAGTCATTCTTCAAATGGCCAAATAAGATGGCAGGAAACCCTATGAGGTGCAATCAGAACCTCTATTGCCAATATCATAAGGACCATAGGCACGCTACAGAAGACTGTAGAAATTTGCAAGACCATTTAGACTAGTTGGTCCGAGAAGGAAAGTTGAAATAGCTCTTGCATCATTCTAGTGGCCAGGGGAACCAGACTGACCAAGAACCCCGAAGAGATGCTCATTCGAGACCTCCTTTAGGCACGATAAATGTCATCTTTGCCGCTCTAAAGAGGACCAGGTCCTACCCTTCCAGGGTAATGTCTGTTGCTCAGCTGACTATCGAGGACTCAAATGCTGAGCCAAAGAGGGCTAAAGTAAGTACCCAGTCGGCGTTGAGCTTTTCCAATGAAGATAAGGTTGGAACCATACAACCCTATAACGACGCTTTGGTGGTCACACTCAGGATTAGGGGGTATAACGTGAAGAGAGTGATGGTGGACCAAGGCAGTGGTGCCGAGATAATGTACCTTGACCTGTACAAGGAACTGAACTTGAGACCCGAGGACATAAAGACCTACGATTCACCCCTGGTAAGTTTTGATGGGAAAGTCGTCATCCCGAAGGGCCAGATCAGGTTGTCCATGCAAGCTAGTTTAAAGGTGGTGGATAAAAATTGGTAATAATCTACAACTTAAGATTTGTTGTGAAAATGTTATAAAAGTAGAAATTTTTTTTGAAGGTTTGCTGATCTTTTACAAAGCATTATTTTCTACTTTCACACAAGCTCTATATTTTTCTTTAAAAAATTACATTAGATACTCTTTTTTATTTTATTTTTTTGGAACTACTATACATCCAATAGTTTTTTTTTTTTAGAGTGGATATATACAAGGAGAAAAGAAATTATTTGAATCCAGGACATTTTTGAATAAAACACTAGAATGTGTTATTTTATTTAAGCTACAATACACTTGAGATATATCCAATAGCCTTTTTTTTTTTTTTTTTGAGGATCCAATAGTTAACTTAATACTTTTACATACCCTTTTTATTGTAATTTTTCCCCTTTTAATGACATTAAATAGTAGTAACAAAGACATACAATAACGTCACATTATAGTAATAAGTCATCTTTTTATTTTATTTTTTTTTATTTTTTTTTATTTTATTTTATTTTTTTTTTTGGTGTTAGTCCGTGACAGAGTCTTATAATGTTTGAAGTCCACCATTTCGTCTTCTAATCACTATTTTTGTTTTCTTTTTTCAATTTGAATTTTGTTGTAACTTTCGGAAAACAGTAATAATGTCACAAATGGGGTTAACTTTGTCAATGGCAACCCGTCTCATTGAGTGACAATTTTACAGTTTTGTGTGTATGTATATATTATTTTATGTCATGATAGAATGGGATAGGATCACATGCAAAAGATTAACCTATTTCTTTTTTAATTTCAAAATTTTATGTTCACTTTAGACAAATAGTAACAATGTCACCGTCGACACATTATTTTATACTGACCATTATTAAGAGTTCCCTATATATCCAAATGAGAAACAACCCTAGTCAGTAGTCACCATCAATAAAAAATGGCAACACCTTTCGTTAAAAACTCAAGGGTCTCTACTTGAAGTGACTTACGCCCCTCCCATGCAAACATACCTATATGCTGCTGTATCTAAACATCTATAGAGCACTCAATAGCTAGGCAAACTTTTGGCACATGATATAGGGGGTGTTGAAACGCTCCTATACTTGAGCAGGTTATCAGGAAACCAAAAGCCTCTTGGGAAATAAACATTGTTTGGTGCTAGTCTACATCACACAAAGGCTATGGCATTACTTTCTGGTATATATATGCTCAATTCTTTTATTCTTGTAATCAAAACTATCCCTATTAAGTTCTTGCAGAAGAAGATGGCGATAATACTAGATAGGATGAATGCATCTTAGTACTAAGTGAGTTAGATATCTCAATTAAGTATCCTCATCATGCCATTAAGAGCCTAGCTAAGCACTCTTTTCCTCAAGAGAATATGAGTATGTCAATGAAGATCTACAGGTACCGGATTGATGAATGGCAAGATATAAGAAATTTAAATTATACAAAATTTAATAAAAAGAAAACTTAAATATATTAACATCATAAGAAAAAAAAATGCAAATACATAAAATTTTACAATTTTCTTTTACTAAAAAATGAAAAGGCAAAACAAGAATGAGAAGAGATAAAATGAAAACGGAGAATATTAATATAAGAGTAATAAAGTAAAAGAAAGTCTAAAATGATGATAGAAAAGAAAAAAATGAAGAGAGAGAGAGAGAGAGAGAGAGAGAGAGAGAGAGAGAGAGAGAGAGAGAGAGAGAGAGAGAGAGAGAGAGAGAGAGA
>NW_027069554.1:84769-112255 GCF_002906115.3 Quercus suber | reverse complement strand
GAGATTACTTGGGTGATAGTGAGTGCAATATTCAACCATGGTAGATTCAGGTCCACACCAGGAAGAATCCATAGGATCCCAATGTGAAAATCCTTTTGTCAACCTCAAACGTAAAAGGGATCGGGAGGGGAGTGTGCATACCGTCCAGTCCAATAAGAGTCAGCCTCAAGGTAAGAACCATCTCTCTCGTGAGGAAGATACCAGAGCCTTACAATTGGAGGTAGACCAGCTGAAGAGAAAGCTGCGCCATGCACAGCGAAACTGAACCCCCTCCATCTTCGACGTTTCCTCTGATGATAGAGAAGATGTCAGTTATAGACAAAGGTCAAGGACCCCACCCAGTGAGTCTTTCTCCTACGATGAGGAGCACCATCACAAATGTAGGCATAAGAGCCCACCTCGCAAGGACCTACGAAATGACGTAATGAGCAAGGCGTAGAACCAGATTTCCAGGTCGCCCTTCACGCGCAGGATTGAAAGGGCAAGGCTTCCTCAACAATTCAATCAGCCAACGTTCACCATTTACAACAGTTGAACGGATCCTGTGAAGCATGTAAGCCATTTCAACCAGAGGATGGCTGTCCATTCCAAGGACGAAGCCTTGATGTGCAAGGTGTTCCCCTCCAGTCTAGGACCAGTGGCAATTAGATGGTTCAACGGCTTAAAGGCGAGCTCCATAGATTCCTTCAAGAAGCTCACCCAAGCATTTGGCTCTCGATCATTTTGTCACTTGTAGCAGAGTCCCTTGGCCCTTAGACTTTCTACTGTCCTTGTCCATGTGAGAAGGGGAGACCCTGAAAACTTACTCGAAAAAATATTGGGAGATGTACAATGAGATAGATGGTGATTTTGATGATGTTGCCATCAGTACTTTCAAGGTTGGCCTCCCAACCGAGCATAGTCTGAAGAAGTCTTTGACAGGAAAACCTGTCACTAACGTACGCTAACTCATGGACCGAATTGACAAGTATAAGAAAGTCAAGGAAGACCAGCAGCAGGGGAAAGGTAAAACTAAAGTTATCTCTCAGTAGGGAAGGGATTTCAAATCAAATCGATACAATAACAACAGGTCTCAGAGGGACTTTACTGAGAGTCAGGGTCTACCAATACTCAGGTCGTTAACGCGGTGTTTCGAGAACCAGTGCATCAAGTTCTAGAGAAGATTAAGAATGAGTCATTCTTCAAATGGCCAAATAAGATGGCAGGAAACCCTATGAGGTGCAATCAGAACCTCTATTGCCAATATCATAAGGACCATAGGCACGCTACAGAAGACTGTAGAAATTTGCAAGACCATTTAGACTAGTTGGTCCGAGAAGGAAAGTTGAAATAGCTCTTGCATCATTCTAGTGGCCAGGGGAACCAGACTGACCAAGAACCCCGAAGAGATGCTCATTCGAGACCTCCTTTAGGCACGATAAATGTCATCTTTGCCGCTCTAAAGAGGACCAGGTCCTACCCTTCCAGGGTAATGTCTGTTGCTCAGCTGACTATCGAGGACTCAAATGCTGAGCCAAAGAGGGCTAAAGTAAGTACCCAGTCGGCGTTGAGCTTTTCCAATGAAGATAAGGTTGGAACCATACAACCCTATAACGACGCTTTGGTGGTCACACTCAGGATTAGGGGGTATAACGTGAAGAGAGTGATGGTGGACCAAGGCAGTGGTGCCGAGATAATGTACCTTGACCTGTACAAGGAACTGAACTTGAGACCCGAGGACATAAAGACCTACGATTCACCCCTGGTAAGTTTTGATGGGAAAGTCGTCATCCCGAAGGGCCAGATCAGGTTGTCCATGCAAGCTAGTTTAAAGGTGGTGGATGTGGACATCATCATGGTAGATGCTTATTCCCCCTACACGGCCATTGTGGCCAGGCCTTGGTTGCATGCACTAGGGACCGTCTCTTCTACCCTGCACCAAAAGATGAAATATTTGTCAGGCGACCGAATTGAAGAGATTGTTGGGAGTCAATCCACAATTAGGCAGTGCCTAGTAGTCGCCATCTTACATCAGCCCAAGGCTAAGTCCTCAGCATCTGCTGCAAAGAGTCATAGCAATTAAAAAGTTTCGAATTTGCCTGTCGATGGATCAGCTAAGGAGGGAGGTGTGACGACTTAGAAACGGTTGTTGGTGATGATCCGAAGAAGTTTTTTCTGATCAGAACTTAGCTTCTTCCTCAGAGAAGGAAGAGCTGATAGAGTTTCTTAAGAGAAACGTGGATGTATTTGCATGGAGCGCTTACGAAGCCCTAGGGGTGGATCCGAGCTTCATCTGCCACCATTTAAATGTTAACCCATCTGCCACCCCCAAGAAGAACCACCTCGCGCTCGTCCAAGGATCACTCTGATATGTCAGAGATGAGGTAAAGAAGCTCAAGAAGGCAAGGGCTATTAAGAGGTTTTTTACCCTAGTGGCTGGCCAATATAGTTGTTGTGAAGAAGAAGAGTGGGAAATGGTAAATGTGTGTGGACTTCACAGATCTGAATAAAACTTGCCAAAAGGATCCCTTCCCTATGCCTAGAATAGACCAACTAGTGGACACAACCATGGGCCACTCTCGGATGAGCTTCTTAGACACCTTTCAGAGATACTACCAGATACCACTAGTCTTGGATGATCAGGAAAAGAAGTTTTTGTCACTCCCATTGAAAACTACCACTACAAAATGATGTCTTTTGGTTTGAAAAACGTAGGGTCTACCTATCAGAGGATGATGACTAGAATGTTTGAACCACAATTGGGCAAGAGTATTAAGGTCTATATAGACGATATGGTAGTGAAGAGTAAGGTGGTGTTTGAGTACGTAAGAGACCCCAGGAAATTTTTTGAAATTCGAGGAAACACAAACTGCGACTCAATGCTTCTAAATTTGGGGTCGGATCAAGGAAGTTTTGGGGTACATGGTTACGCACCATGGAATTGAATTTAACTCTAATCAGATTAAGGCAATCAATAATTTACAACCACCTCAGAATCCCAAGGAAGTCCAAAAGCTGACCGGAATTACTACAGCCTTAAACTGATTTATCTCTCAATTAGCGGATAGATGCAGACCCTTCTTCCTATTGATGAATAAGTAAAAGGGATTGAAGTGGACCGAGGAGTGTGCTTTAGCCTTCCAACAGCTTAAGGATTATCTCTCATGGCCACCTATCAGGTCCAGTCCTGAGGCGAATGAGGTCTTGTTTGCTTATATTGTGGTGGCCCTCCATGCCGTGAGCTTCGTCTTGATACGAGTTGATAGCGGCATATAAAGACCAGTTTATTATGTAAGCAAGTCATTACATGAGGCCGAGGTCCGTTATCTGCCACTGGAGAAAGCCATTTTAGCGATAGTACATACTACACGTAAACTCCCCCATTACTTCCAGACACATACGATAGTTATCCTAACTCAGCTCCCACTCAAAGCTTTACTCTGAAGTGCTGACTATACAAGGAGGATTGCTAAATGGGGGACAATGCTGGGGGCTTTTGACGTTAAATACATGCCTTGTACCTCTGTCAAGGGTCAAGTCCTCGTGAACCTAGTAGCCAAGTTTGCTGAATCCCCGTTAGAAGAGGAGGCAGAAACACAACACATGAATGAAAAATCGGTTGGCATGATCTCTCAACAAGGTCCCTTATCCTAGAAAGTATACGTTGATGGTACGGCAAATCAGAAGGGTTTCGAAGTGGGTCTAGTTTTAGTATCCCCAAAAAGATCACTATTGAGAAGTCATTGAAGCTGGACTTCTCAGCCACAAATAACGAAGCTGAATATAAGGCTTTACTGATGGGAATGACCATGGTTCAAAGAATGGGCAGAAAGGTAGTAAAGATGTTTTCGGACTCAAGATTAGTCATTGGCCAAGTAAAAGGAGAATTTGAAGCGAGAGATAAAAGAATGCAGGGGTACTTGAGCCAGGTTAGACATCTGCAATCAGGGTTCGAATCTTTCAGCCTGTTGCATATCCCTAGAAGTGGAAACACACATGCTAATTCCTTGGCCACACTTGCAACCTCCTCGGCACAGAGCTTACCACAGGTCATCCTTGTAGAGGATTTTTACAAACCTCAGAGGTGAGGAGAGAGGTGATCCATGTTCACCAAGTCAGAGCAGGGTCTAGCTAGATGGACCCCGTGGCACTATTCTTGAAGGAGGATATCCTGCCTGAGGAGAAATTAGAAGCAAACAAGGTACTGAGAAAGGCTCCCTGGTTCTGGCTATCCGAGGACCAAAAATTATATAAACACTCATTTTCTGGACCATACCTACTCTGCATACACCCCGAGGCAACAGAATTACTCCTTGAGGAGTTACACAAGGGGATTTGCGGCAGCCATACTAGAGGTAATCTTTGGCGCACAGAGCCATCACTCAAGGCTTCTGGTGGCTGAACATGCAAAAGAGGCATAGGAATATGTAAGGAAGTGTGACTAGTGTCAAAGGTTCGCACCAAACATACACTAACCAGGAGATCTTTTTATTTTATTTTTTTTTATTTTTTTTTATTTTATTTTATTTTTTTTTTTGGTGTTAGTCCGTGACAGAGTCTTATAATGTTTGAAGTCCACCATTTCGTCTTCTAATCACTATTTTTGTTTTCTTTTTTCAATTTGAATTTTGTTGTAACTTTCGGAAAACAGTAATAATGTCACAAATGGGGTTAACTTTGTCAATGGCAACCCGTCTCATTGAGTGACAATTTTACAGTTTTGTGTGTATGTATATATTATTTTATGTCATGATAGAATGGGATAGGATCACATGCAAAAGATTAACCTATTTCTTTTTTAATTTCAAAATTTTATGTTCACTTTAGACAAATAGTAACAATGTCACCGTCGACACATTATTTTATACTGACCATTATTAAGAGTTCCCTATATATCCAAATGAGAAACAACCCTAGTCAGTAGTCACCATCAATAAAAAATGGCAACACCTTTCGTTAAAAACTCAAGGGTCTCTACTTGAAGTGACTTACGCCCCTCCCATGCAAACATACCTATATGCTGCTGTATCTAAACATCTATAGAGCACTCAATAGCTAGGCAAACTTTTGGCACATGATATAGGGGGTGTTGAAACACTCCTATACTTGAGCAGGTTATCAGGAAACCAAAAGCCTCTTGGGAAATAAACATTGTTTGGTGCTAGTCTACATCACACAAAGGCTATGGCATTACTTTCTGGTATATATATGCTCAATTCTTTTATTCTTGTAATCAAAACTATCCCTATTAAGTTCTTGCAGAAGAAGATGGCGATAATACTAGATAGGATGAATGCATCTTAGTACTAAGTGAGTTAGATATCTCAATTAAGTATCCTCATCATGCCATTAAGAGCCTAGCTAAGCACTCTTTTCCTCAAGAGAATATGAGTATGTCAATGAAGATCTACAGGTACCGGATTGATGAATGGCAAGATATAAGAAATTTAAATTATACAAAATTTAATAAAAAGAAAACTTAAATATATTAACATCATAAGAAAAAAAAATGCAAATACATAAAATTTTACAATTTTCTTTTACTAAAAAATGAAAAGGCAAAACAAGAATGAGAAGAGATAAAATGAAAACGGAGAATATTAATAAAGTAAAAGAAAGTCTAAAATGATGATAGAAAAGAAAAAAATGAAGAGAGAGAGAGAGAGAGAGAGAGAGCAACAGATGATACCTACCGCGATTATGAGTCGAATGCCACAATATCTCTTGGTTTCGTTTAGGAAAATGAAATTAAAGATATTTTATGGAATAAGTTGAACAAATTGTGAATTTAAATGAATAGATTTTTTTTTTTAATGGACTATTTTGTCATTTGTTGTTGTTTGGACTATTTTTTGTTGTTATTTGAGCTAATTTTTATTGTTGTTGTTTGGACTTTATTTTATTTTATTTTTGTTTAGGGGGTTAAGAATTACATTTGAGGACCAAAATTTTTTTGGAGTAATGTTACGTTATTTTAACTAGTATGTAGCCTCGTGCTACCGCACGAGAATGAATATATTATTAATAATGAGTTTATTCATATTTAAAAGGCTCAGTTAAGTCTAAATTTATATTATTAACCAGAAAATTTCATTAACAAAACTTAGCAGTATATATATTTTACACAGAAAGATGAACCTTTGTGACAATGTTTATCCAAAAGATCCATTCACACTTTTGAATCTTCAATCTCCATTGGTGATTGAAATTTTTGTAGCTTAAAAAATTTTTTAAAAAAAAAAAAAAAAAGAATTTCAGAGTTGTACTCATTTTGTAGTTTTACGATGGGTCATTTTGTAACATGATAGACATTTGTGTAAAGAAAAAACCTTTAAAGTTCCATGGCTGATAAAAGGAATTCTCTCCAATCTCTTTTTATAGAGAGATGGGTTTGTGCGTGTTTTTATACATCCTTCATAGTTGTATTATCATGAAGCAGGTCCAATGAATTTAGATTGGTACTACTGATTCCCAAAGCATGAGTGTTTAATGGGTTATTAATTTCATTTCATTGGCTTCTACACATGACAGCAAAATTAAAAATAATTAGATTGTACACATGTATAGTAAAATTAGACTCCAATTTCAAATTCTAATTGAACAATTGGAATGATAATATATGATAGTGACAACAATAGGAAAATTCAAATAAAATTTCGGATTAAATTGTAACAATCTAAATAAAAAATTCCAGTAGAAAAACAGGGTAGAGTGATCCACTCCAAGAAGGCAACCAAACTTGCGTAAATATAGAATAATAAATCTCTCTCCGGAAAATTTACATTGTTCATAACCTTTACCTTCACTGAAAATTTTAAAAACATAGTGACTCATATTTGCCATCCAGACATCTACAGTCAAGTCCTCTCCAATTCGTGTGAGATTCCATTGATCACTAAGTTCCTTTACAGCCTACAAAAAGTATCATCCATCAGTCCACAACAATGCTTGCTTCATTGTTATAGGTGCCAAACCTAAACAAAAAGCCAAATATAAGGATAGTGAATTTTAGGCACAATGTGCATCTAATCATATATTAGCAATTTATAACAAATGTAAAGATACAAACTTTGTAAGTGAATAGTAAACAAAACTCAGTGTCAGAACCAAGAAGAAAGCACTTTAATCTAAAACTTAGTGCAAATGTAAAGATGCAAACTTTGTAAGCAAACTTACAACAAAGATGCAAACTCTGGCTTTGCTATCTTTTTGGAAATTATGCAATGTACCCAAACCAAGATCTTATCACCGATATTAATCTCTTTGATTTTCACGTTTGACTGCAAAATCAAGAAAAAACTTAATTAACACAGTAACTCACTTGACCCGATACATAGAAGTGGTTTTAATGAGAATGAGTCCACATACATTTATCTTTTTAGAAATCATGCATTGTACCCAAACCAAGTTCTTATCACCGATATTAATCTCTTTGGTTTTCACGTTTGACTGCAAAATCAAGAAAAAACTTAATTAGCACAATAACTCACTTGACCGGTACATAAAAGTGGTTTTAATGAGAATGAGCCCACATACATTTAGCCATATGATGCAAAATTCAACTTCAATTTCAGATTCTAGACACATGGCACAAAATTAAAACTCTAATTAGGAATTATACATGGCACACAATTAGAGTTCTAATTTGGAATTCAATTTCACACTCTCTCTGCTTCACCTATTATTATATATATAGATTACAATTTCACAATAAATCATAAATAACAAGCTTTTATTGATAGGTAAAAAATGTAATATTAATAGTTGGTTTAGATTACAATTAATAACAGCTTACTACTTAGTATTTGTTGTAAAAATATTGTGAATGTAGCATTTCATTTCTTTTTTTTTGTGAGTCCAAATTCTTATGACTCTCAAGTCAGCCTATTTATTATTTTTTTAGGGTAGACAAAACATGTTAGCTTAGTATATAAATAAAAAATAAATAAATAAAAAATTGCAAGTAAAATTTTGGTTTTTTCTAAGTCAGTCTGAGTATAATGTGGAACCACCATTGAAGATATCGCGATATGTAAAGAAGGGACTTGAGTTCTGACTTTTAATAGCTCATCATCGCAACCCGAAGGTGGCACTGCCATCTTTTTAATTAGTTGAAAAGGGAAGAAGATTTCTACCGCTTTCAAGCTCATCTTTTCGTGCACAAATGATAAGGTAGAATATGAAACTTTAACCCTTGGATTACTGCCCAGTCTCAGCCTTGGAATCTCTATTCTCTAATGTACAGGTTAGGGGTGACTTAGAAAAATAGAAGAAACTTTGATATCTATTTTTTGCAAGTACAGTTAATTATTAGCAAGTTTATGTGAAAAATAGAATAAACATTCACATATGGAATAATAAGATTATGTGGTTTGGCCTTAAGGTTTATGAGCGGCATTAAAGAGAAAGTTTCACAATAAGAAAAATAGAAGAATTCAAGCATGAACAATAATATCTCACAAAACCCAACCCCAAATATCCAAAAGAGCTCTCTCTCACCACGAGTAGCACAACGCAATTTTTTTTTTTTTAGTTCACTAACTACAAAAGACCAAAGTTGTGTGTTTAAAAACTAAAACTTTAAAAAGTATATATATGTGTACAAGGTGAGTTAGGCGAGGTCCATGCTGTACACGAAAAGAGAGATACTCATCAAAGTCTGGCAACACAAATTTGGCTTCAATGGGACAGGAAATCCTTGTCCACCACCTTAATTCAAGTCAACAATCAACAATCAACAATCAGAAATATGCAAATTTTGCTTAACAAATCTTTCTTTAAATTCAGTCATCAAAGTCTAAAGATTTGTTTATAAGTAGTCGCCTAAAATGACTTCCTTTTGATTCTCTTTTATCCAAAAATTTGCTGCATCTACAAAAGTGTGCTTTAATAGATTATATTCCTGCAATAGAGACTTTGTTGACTTTTTGGTTACACAAATGTGAAAATAAAGCGCAACCTTGGATACATAATTCACCAAAATAGCCATGATATAGAAGAATCCTTTGGGTGATAATGCTTTTAATTTGGCTTTCCTTTCCACATAGATTTTTCAACTTAGAAGTTCTTGCTTTTGTTTTGGCTAATTGAGAATATATAAAAAGATGTGGTCTTGATATACTTCATTGTTATAGGTGCCAAACCTAAACAAAAAGCCAAATATAAGGATAGTGAATTTTAGGCATAATGTGCATCTAATCATATATTAGCAATTTATAACAAATGTAAAGATACAAACTTTGTAAGTGAATAGTAAACAAAACTCAGTGTCAGAACTAAGAAGAAAGCACTTTAATCTAAAACTTAGTGCAAATGTAAAGATGCAAACTTTGTAAGCAATTTATAACAAAGATGCAAACTCTGGCTTTGCTATCTTTTTGGAAATTATGCAATGTACCCAAACCAAGATCTTATCACCGATATTAATCTCTTTGATTTTCACGTTTGACTGCAAAATCAAGAAAAAACTTAATTAACACAGTAACTCACTTGACCCGATACATAGAAGTGGTTTTAATGAGAATGAGTCCACATACATTTATCTTTTTGGAAATCATGCATTGTACCCAAACCAAGTTCTTATCACCGATATTAATCTCTTTGGTTTTCACGTTTGACTGCAAAATCAAGAAAAAACTTAATTAGCACAGTAACTCACTTGACCGGTACATAGAAGTGGTTTTAATGAGAATGAGTCCACATACATTTAGCCATATGATGCAAAATTCAACTTCAATTTCAGATTCTAGACACATGGCACAAAATTAAAACTCTAATTAGGAATTATACGTGGCACACAATTAGAGTTCTAATTTGGAATTCAATTTCACACTCTCTCTGCTTCACCTATTATTATATATATAGATTACAATTTCACAATAAATCATAAATAACAAGCTTTTATTGATAGGTAAAAAATGTAATGTTAATAGTTGGTTTAGATTACAATTAATAACAGCTTACTACTTAGTATTTGTTGTAAAAATATTGTGAATGTAGCATTTCATTTCTTTTTTTTGTGAGTCCAAATTCTTATGACTCTCAAGTCAGCCTATTTATTATTTTTTTAGGGTAGACAAAACATGTTAGCTTAGTATATAAATAAAAAATAAATAAATAAAAAATTGCAAGTAAAATTTTGGTTTTTTCTAAGTCAGTCTGAGTATAATGTGGAACCACCATTGAAGATATCGCGATATGTAAAGAAGGGACTTGAGTTCTGATTTTTAATAGCTCATCATCGCAACCCGAAGGTGGCACTGCCATCTTTTTAATTAGTTGAAAAGGGAAGAAGATTTCTACCGCTTTCAAGCTCATCTTTTCGTGCACAAATGATAAGGTAGAATATGAAACTTTAACCCTTGGATTACTGCCCAGTCTCAGCCTTGGAATCTCTATTCTCTAATGTACAGGTTAGGGGTGACTTAGAAAAATAGAAGAAACTTTGATATCTATTTTTTGCAAGTACAGTTAATTATTAGCAAGTTTATGTGAAAAATAGAATAAACATTCACATATGGAATAATAAGATTATGTGGTTTGGCCTTAAGGTTTATGAGCGGCATTAAAGAGAAAGTTTCACAATAAGAAAAATAGAAGAATTCAAGCATGAAAAAAAGACAATAATATCTCACATAACCCAACCCCAAATATCCAAAAGAGCTCTCTCTCACCACGAGTAGCACAACGCAATTTTTTTTTTTTAGTTCACTAACTACAAAAGACCAAAGTTGTGTGTTTAAAAACTAAAACTTTAAAAAGTATATATATGTGTACAAGGTGAGTTAGGCGAGGTCCATGCTGTACACGAAAAGAGAGATACTCATCAAAGTCTGGCAACACAAATTTGGCTTCAATGGGACAGGAAATCCTTGTCCACCACCTTAATTGAAGTCAACAATCAACAATCAACAATCAGAAATATGCAAATTTTGCTTAACAAATCTTTCTTTAAATTCAGTCATCAAAGTCTAAAGATTTGTTTATAAGTAGTCGCCTAAAATGACTTCCTTTTGATTCTCTTTTATCCAAAAATTTGCTGCATCTACAAAAGTGTGCTTTAATAGATTATATTCCTGCAATAGAGACTTTGTTGACTTTTTGGTTACACAAATGTGAAAATAAAGCGCAACCTTGGATACATAATTCACCAAAATAGCCATGATATAGAAGAATCCTTTGGGTGATAATGCTTTTAATTTGGCTTTCCTTTCCACATAGATTTTTCAACTTAGAAGTTCTTGCTTTTGTTTTGGCTAATTGAGAATATATAAAAAGATGTGGTCTTGATATCGATAGACATTCCCTTGTCTGTCAGTGGCTCTTCGCAATTTTGTTATGTTGTGGTATTTGTGATCAACATAGATAAGTGTCATATATCATACTTAATGTGTGGAATCAACAAATACTTTTCAAGAAATTGATGAAGAATTCGAAGGGAAGAAGATTGAGTTGGTTGAGGAGAATGGTAAATATACAAATAATAACATAAATTTTGTTGGAAACACTGTTAAAGATATACTTGAAGTTAAATATGATGTTTAGCCCAAAATCATTAAGTCACATAATCTCCATTGACAATGCATGCATTGAAGGATTAATTTTTCTAAGTATAGGGAATTTAATTTTGTCTACAATCCTATATTGATTGATGCAATATAATAAGAAGAAATGTTACATAAACCCATCTTAAGGCACCAAGATTGGGATCAACTAGATGACCTAAAGGCTGCTTAATTACCACGTCCACAACTAGCCATATCCACAGAAATTATACTTATGGTTCGTCTGGATTGAGGGAGAGGAAGGGGGAGTAGAGTAGATTTAACACAAAATTAGCTTATTTTTAGCCAACTCTACTCTACTCTCCTCCACTCTCCTTCCTTCCCCCCTCCATCCAAACAGGGCCATTAATCTCACTAGCTCTAATACTAAAGGATGTAGTCCATGGTAACCAATGGTTGTTGGAACTAATTTAAAGCAAAGAAAAACAAGAGAATAAAAAGAGGAGATGAAGAAACAAACCCAAAATAGGGTTGTAGAGAATGATTCTCTAAAATGGATATACTAATGGGTAAAAGATATCTTACATTAGCCCATAATTGACATAAAAATAGCACTATATTCTATAGTGACAACTTACATAATAATTGTTTTCCCTCATTCCAACATCATGCCATCAAAAGGTCATAAAAGACTATTGATTCAAATTAAGACTTATGTGATTGACTTAAATTCTACACAAAGTACAACATAAAAGACTAAATAATAAACTTACCAGACTTCAATAAATATTAAAGAGATTTCTGAAAAATCATAACTAGCTAGCTGCATCAAGTTAGGGTTTTATTTCATTGAGTTTAGATTTTTTAAGGCTTTCATAGTTTAATTAGAGTTCTATTATATGGTTTAGTATCAATTAGGATTCGTTCAAGAATATTTATCCTCTAAAAAAGATAAGTTTCTTTGAGCATTTAAGTAGACTTGTAATCTATAAAATAGAAGTCTATATTAATAAAATTTTAGTAGTTTTCTTTTCATCTCCAAAATTCTTTCTTGTAGATTTAGGGAGCCACTTAGAAATATAAGGGTTTTTTTTTTTTTACCAGATAAACATGCATTGATTAAAAAAGGAGATAGTACAAAAACAAACCACCTGCCTTATACAAAATTCGGATTTAGCCTGCAGTGGTGAACAGGGAAGCAAGTAGTAATAAAAGCTAAATCTATTACATGTGAGATAACTTCCTTGGGCACAAAAAGTTAGTGTGTAGCCAACCCCTGTTGCATAAATTGATTTAAGTCTGAAAGAAGGGTCCGCTCTAGCCAGGATGGATTTCTTTCTCGATTGCACACTTGCACAAGACCCTTGCTATTACTGAGAATCAGTATTCCGTTGTAGCCCAACTCCATAGTCTTGAAAATTGCTTCACCCACAGCATCCAGGATTGCAAGGTGACGAGGTTTCCTTCCACTGCTAGCTCCTCCTGTGAATAGAACATCTCCTTCCAGTATTTAGTTAGAATGATATCTAACCTAATACACTTTCCGTTCTCCATTAATTGGAATCTAATTAAGAAGTGATATTGTGATATACTACGAACTAAAGCCCACTGGACATCAAGTTGATTCATTAATTAACTTTTTAGAAAGCTTCTTCTCTTCCCTTTGCTTTGTGGATTCATGATTTTCTCTAATATTCAAGTGCATTTTTTGAGATGGACGTGTTCTACTTCTTGTCACCATTCTACAAACAAAAATTAAGTACAGAAAATGTAAAACTACAACAATAACAAATTTTCTACTAATATTTTATTAGTCCCCCCTTCTCTTTAGCTAAATTGAACTGTGTTAATCATGAATTTCAAACCGAGCTAACCTTGTTACCACATATAGCTCATGCCAAAGGACTATCTTCATCGTGTGTTTTGCTTAGTTTAATTAGTAAAGTTTCTTATTTTTCAAACAAAAGATCTAATGCTCAAACTAGTCTACACCGCAAAAACTAATTAATATCTTGGCTTATAATAAAAAGCAATTATTATGAAACAAATGATATAGATTGAAATTTTATCATTATACCTTCAAATCAAAATTGCTATTTGCTGTTAAATATTAAGTTGGTTATGTACTCTTGATTAAAAGACTAAAGTTTTTTTATGACTATTTTTCCACTGTCCGTTTTTTGTTTTTGGTTTTGGTTTTGGTTTTTTTTTTTTTTTTTTTTTTTTTTTTTTGTNGTTGTAGCCCAACTCCATAGTCTTGAAAATTGCTTCACCCACAGCATCCAGGATTGCAAGGTGACGAGGTTTCCTTCCACTGCTAGCTCCTCCTGTGAATAGAACATCTCCTTCCAGTATTTAGTTAGAATGATATCTAACCTAATACACTTTCCGTTCTCCATTAATTGGAATCTAATTAAGAAGTGATATTGTGATATACTACGAACTAAAGCCCACTGGACATCAAGTTGATTCATTAATTAACTTTTTAGAAAGCTTCTTCTCTTCCCTTTGCTTTGTGGATTCATGATTTTCTCTAATATTCAAGTGCATTTTTTGAGATGGACGTGTTCTACTTCTTGTTAGCTCTATCCCTGGTTAGTCTAGGGTTTAGCCTACTATATATACTCCTATTATGATTTACTGTAATATAGAATTTGTATTACACTCTCATATATTAATATATGTAGCCCTTAAGAGTTTCCTCTGTGAACGTAAGTTATTAGGCTGAACTACATAATGTTCTTGTGCTCTATACTTTATATCTCTACTTCTGCATCTATTCTAGCATATTCAACATTGTATATCAATGCTAATATTTAACAACTCAAAAATCCTAGTATCATCTACCTAATACCTAATGCATATCCCTTAAAATATTTAAAGTAACAAATCAAGGGATAGTAACCCTTAGCACTTCCATCATATACCATTTTTGGATGAACTTCCATCATATACCATTGGTGGATAGAGCAGGAATATGATCTAATTATTTGATTGGGTTTAGCTAAAGAAGTCCACTTGACCATGCAACTACAATCTCTAGCTAATATAAGTAAAGTTTTAAAATTAACTACAGCATCTAATTAAGGCAGGAGGGGTCCATGGGAAGATGAGCAAAACAATACCGACGAGTGTAATAGGATGCGGATTATGGACACATTTCCCCTTTGTCAATTATTAGTACAGCTTGCCCATGATCCACATCACGTACTACGTAATAATATATAACTAATCATGATATATGTCTGCCCAAATATTAAGCATAAATTAATTCCATTTCCAGGGATATTTTATGTTATCCAATCCAATTCTTTTTTACAAAGGACCATTATATTGATTCATATAAAAAATTCTCAAACTCCATACACATTATCCATGTTTTACACATAATGTATAGAGAGTGTGTACATGTTATTAGCTAGTGTGCACTAATAGTTTTCCTTTTACACAACATAAAAAATTTCCTTTGCACAACTTTCATGGGAAGAACACCATTCATTGTAACAGACAAATGAGCTGAGCTTAACTTGTTGAAAGGGTCGTATTGTGTGAGCTTGAATTAGGTTTTTCTTTTTTTATTATTATAACATATTTTTTAGTTTATTTTGAACTTTTAAGTTTAAAGTTTTTTTTTTCTTGAGGTAATAGGATTTAAAGCTTCTTCTCTTCCCAAAAAAAAAGTTTTAAAACTTATTACGTGACGTATTATAAGACTATCTATCTATATTATTTAAATAGATCATATAATTAAAATTATGTATACTTTATTTATTTATTTAGAGAATCAAATACTTTTTAATTATCATATAATATAAGAAACTTTTTTCCATCCTACACTAAAAAATTATTATAAAGAGACATCATTAAAACGCTCTCTCAAAAAAAAAAAAAAAAAAACACTTGCAACGAAAAACTAGAAACCCTAAATCTATAAACGCACGTATAAAAGAGCGGTGGGAAAAAAAAGTAAAGAAGAGAAATAGCGAGGAAGGCGCCGCGCGGCAGCTAAAGAGAGAGGCGTGGGGAGACACAAAATCATAACAACCGTACGAGGCAAAAACATATCGACCTTTTGTTCGAAAATGTAATCTAATTATAGTAGTCATAGAAGAATGTGACTGAATATACATGTATATATGAATATCCTCCTCCCACCCTAGTCCCAACCTTTTGTGGCTCCATTAATTGCAGGCACTTCCGTACTATCTCATTAGAATAGAGACAGTAGCTAGGCACTAGGTAGGCAGCAAGCAATGCATGATGGACCCCATATTTGCTACTAATAAGTCTTGTTTTGCTTTCGGATCCAATCCCCACAACCAAGATCTCCCACCTCAAATCATTTTCTGGGAATTGCAATTAAATATATATATATATATATATTGTAAATATTTATGAGCTATATCTAAAACATACTTCTAAAAAGTTGTAACTTTTTATTAACAGCAGAGATGGATAATTTTTTTTTAATTGGGTTTAAATTGGACCACTAATTCGCATGAGAGAAATTTGGAGATAAAGAGAGTATATAAAATCATAGTTATTAGTATAGTACGATACGCAATACGTATTGTACGATATGTATCATATGTATATAAAAAATTTTGTATCATAAAGACGTATCGTAAGTACTCATGAATCATTGATATATAAGTGTGTATCTATAATCGTATCGTATCGGTGAATCGTACGTATCGTGGATACATAGACATATGGTTTAAAATGAGTTTTTTTTTAAAATTTGTGGTTTTATTTTATTTAAACAAGTTGTTAGACTTTGTTAACATAAAATTATTGGAAACTTAATTGAGTATAATAAAATAACAAGTACATGAGTTTTTTTCCTCCCTCTCTTTCTCCTACAAAATTAGACTGTACTCATAACACTCACTTTCATATATACAAATTTATTTTCTATGCTATTAATAATGTATTAAATGAAAATATAATTTTTTTTTTTTGTTATTATTATTTTAAGTCTAAAAAGCTAGAATGCCAAGAAAAAATTATTAGAATAAAAAAAAAAGTAAATGTTGATAATAATAAAGAAAATATCTATGAAAAAATAATTTTCAAGATGTAACATGATGATAACATTGACTTAATGGAGTTGATTAGCTAAGACGATGAAAAGATATTATTATTTTGGTTCACATATCATGTATTACTTCTGAGTTTAATCAATTTGAATGTGTATGTTAAAACATAAGTTAATTTGATTTGATTTATTTAGTCAGCTTTGTTAAATTTTATTACATAAGTAATGATTAAATTGGTCATTAGTTGAATATATTTTGAATTATAATGAATATACATTTATATATGTATATCTATAATTATTTTATAATTTTATTAGGTGTTTGTGTATCTTACGATACATGATTCGATACGACACAGATACAGAAAAATAAGAAATCGATTACAATACGATTCATGATTTGACAACTATGATATAAATCTAGATGTAATGAAATTCGTCATGATGTAATAGTAAGTATCAAACAAAAGGATATTTGGTTTCACTCTTGCTTTAGTTAATTACTTCAAGCAAGACACATGCTTTTGTTTACCAAATATACTTTCATTTCATGTTATTTTTCATTGCCTAAACAAGTTCTCTTATTGTGTTTAGTATACTGACAAAATCCCCAACTACTTGCTCACAAAAAATAGACCAGTTTTACGAAACTATAATCATCTCTCAATTGATATCAATAGTAGTATAGCACACCTATTACCCTACTTTTTTTTCTTTTTTTGGGAGGAGGATTGATTGTCTTAAAACGACAAATCAGATGGTTTGTACTTTAGGGTATTTTTTTTTAGTTTAAAATTTCATTTTTCTTTCACTTTTAAGCCATATTTTTTGGGCAAATAACCGTACTTTTATAGAATTTTTTTATAAAATAATGCAATGAAAATAAATTAGTCTTTGATGCCAATTCTTAGCATCTGTGTGTATTTCAATTAGTTTTTTTTTAGCCAAAAAATAGTTTAAAGTTTGAAAATTTATATATAAACCATCTCTAACCATTTTTATTGACAAGAAAAATATTAATATTAGAGACACCAAATATTATACTTCTTTTCACAATATATTAAACTGAAATTTTGGGATTAATGCAAATATTATTTTCACATGGAATTGTCTCTCATATAATTTTGATTGTGCATCAATCACAAAACATTAAGAAGTGTGAAATTATTTAGTTGTTTATTTAGAATGATCAAGACAATAAGTAGAAACACAAAAAGTTCACATTATCGAGATGACAAGTTGTTATTAATAGGTAAAAACAGTGGCGGAGCCAAGAATTTATCTTTGGAGGGGCCATCTATAAAATTTTTGTGTGTATAAAATCTAAAATAGTAATGTACAATATTTCATAACTTAATATGTGTTATAAACAACAACTAAATATATGTTAATTTTTTTTTTTGAAGTGCTAAATACATGGTAATATAGTAGTATATACAGTATATTTTAATCAAACTAATCGAGTACATTTATAAATTATAATACCGTACAATATATAATATATTGATTATATAATAACAAATAATGTATTATAAAGAATATAAAAAGAAAGTAAATAAAAAGTAAAGTAAAGAAATCAAAAGAAAGCAGATGAAAAGTAAAGTAACACATACTGGAGTGTACATGGGTGAAGAGGCTACAGAAGCTTCAAACTTGTCTTTCACTCTTTCTTGTCTAGTTTAGTTACACAAAATTTTTACTTTTATATTGTAAACATAAAACTACAATAGCAGTGGGAAAAGGAAAGAATTGAAAAGAAAGAAAAAAAGATTTTGGATTATATTCTATTTTATAATATTTTTACAAAATGTTGATATGACCAACTTTTTATTAATTTTCATCTAGGCCCATCATTAATATCATATTTTCATTTACCAATAACGACTCATCATATCAACTATAGGGATTAGAGCCCAAAATTATAAATTGGGCCTTAGGCCTTATCCGAGAACGAGAGAACGTCTGAGGAGGGGGAAGTAATTGTAAGAGTTCCAATTTTTAAAGTCTCATAAGTAAGAAACGAATGGATGGTGGTCCAAGGAGGAACTTCTCCTCAGACATAATGAATACAACTCAAATCTGTATTCTAAACGATCAAGGTAACTTTCTAGGAGGCTCCATCGACAAGGATGTGCATCACACATTATAGGAGTGATGGGAACTCATAAATATTTAAGGAAAAGTTGCTGCCACCACATTAAATGCACTGCAGCTACTTTTCTGGCCACATTTATGTGAAGAAGACCCTGAACAGTGCAGTCTTGACCACCACGACTCACAGAAAGCCAAAGAGGGTGACTGATGGGAAAAATACTAAGAAGTGTTTAGATGATCAACAAGTGTAGGATCAAGATAATCCGAAAATGAGTTATATAATGTGAGAGACTCTCCATAAGAAGGGGATCAAAAAATAGAGAGAGGATACTGTAGCAATCAAAGTTGCATTTGTAATCATTCTATTGATTTATACAAGAGGTGCCTCCTCGGTCAAGGAATTTGTTCAATCCTTTGTGCCTTGTTCTTGCTTAATCACATTTTAAACTCATACTAACCGTTGTTAAATTATTAGGGTCTAGTTCTTTAACTCACTCTCTACAAATTTATTGTACTGGACTTATTGGGCCAACATCCACATGTCTTGGGTTTGGGCTCCCTACATCAACAGTTTGTAATATTTTTGTAAAATAGTTTGTATCTCTAACATTATTCTTCTATTTAAATGAAAGTCATGTTTATTTTTAGATTTCTTTAATATATATATATATATATGTATATGTATATGTATATGTATGTATGTATTATCAGGTATGGGGGGCCAAAATGATAAGATTCTTTTAAAAATTTCAAATTATTTAGGATAATTCTATAAAAAAAAAATCTTTAATTTTTTTCAAATGGGGGGGGGGAGCCCCTTCCAATCCTTGTGATGGTCCGCCACTGGGTAAAAAGAAATTGAGTAATTCTACATTTATAATTTTTACAATAAATTCAAAGTAATAAATTGTTATTAGTGGGTAAAACTATTATGTTAATTGTCATGAAACTATATTATGAATATAATATTATTCAGAAAAATTATGTCAATATTAGAAGATATGAGATCCAATAAAAACTTGTTAAAAGTAACTGTTATGAAAAATTATGAAAACAACAATGCGAGAACTACAACAAATAAAATGATACATTTTTTATTACAACTCACTCATATAATAAATTGTGAATGATGAAATTATAGACCCACATCAACCCCTAATTTTTGTTTTTTTTTTTTTCTCACTCAAAACTCGCCGACGGAAGGAAAATTTTGCATTATTATTGTGAAATAGGAGTAAAATGAGTAGATGGAAGAAAAAGGAGAGGAGGGGGCGTGGAGGAAAGAGAAAGAATAGGGTTGGGTTGGGTTGTGATGAAAAGTAGCGAGCTGTCTCGGACTAAAATCGTAGTGATAAATGATAATCATAAAACAAAACTAAACAAAAGAAGGAAATGGTGGGAGCTAAAGGTTCCCCGGTCAGCCGCGTACCTTGTCGGGCTAGGTGTCGTTATATCAAAGGCTCAAACCACGTGACTTACTTCCCTTCTTGTCGGTTTGTCCTTTGCAGCGACAAACTTTTCACCTTACCTTAGCTTTCGGATCCTACCTTACAGATTTTTACTATTTTAATTCATCTCCTTTCACTTCTCGCGATATATATATATTTTCTTTTTTTGGCAAAATTTTACGACAACAGGTAGCATCTCTCATACATGGCAGGTTTTTTCTTTTGGTTTCTTTTTAAACTGTTCACTTATTTGAAAAAAAAAAAAAAAAAACATACGTATATATCAAGTAAAGTTGTTTGATAAATTAAAATAGATGTTTAAAGAAACTTAAAATATATTTCAATTAAGTTTTTGTTAAAACTCCATTTATTATAAAAATAATTAAAAATTCATTTTATTCACCAATTTTTTTAAACTAATAAAAAATTTAAAACTTAATTACATTTTTACGTTGACATTAATTTGTGAATCTATAGTTTTAAAGAGTTGTACTCACCTTATGAAAAGAAATTTTTTCAAAAAAATAATTTAATTACAATCTAAGTGCAGTAGACTTAATATTAAAGAAAATAAAATTAGATCCTCATGTAAATAAAGTTCAAAATTTTAACTTATAAGTTAGCAATTCAAACTAAACCCAACCCATACGAGGAAGGGAAATTTCTCCAAATTAATAAGACTTATTGCAATCTTCTTAACTTAAAAAATAAAAAATAAAAATAAAAAAAAAAAAAGAAGAAAAAGAAAAGGGAAAAACTTTATGCCATTCTTTAGCACATGAGTGAGGACTTAAAAAGATAAATTAAATAGATAGTCTAATTACATTTTTACTCTAAGTTCTAGTCTTCACATTTTTTAATAATTAAAAAGAGAAAAAGAAAAAGAAAAAATATATATAAATTAATGAAAGTCACAATTGCGAAAGCAAGTAACTCTTTATGGCGTCTACTCACTTTTTGTTTTGTTTTATACCTTTATGACATGTTAATATTATGTGAATTAAAAATTAAATTTTAAGCCAATCAAGACTTGAAATCTCATTTTTGTTGTCTGTTTTACGACAAAATGTCAATGATATCTTGTGCATTAAAGCTGTTTCTCAAAAATAAAAATAAAAAATCTTGGGCATTAAAGCTATATTAATGGTAAGATTTTATGATATCTTTTCCTTTAACCCCTTTTCAATGTTGGTATTCTTTTGTCCATGATTTAAGAGACAAAGAATTGAGAAGAAATCAAGCAAGAAAACCGGTTTGTAGATTTTTTTTCGTTTTAAAAAGGAAAAGGTTTGTAGATCTACTCGTTTTATGCTTTCTCAGTCGATATGCCCTCAAAAAGATGACAAATCTTATTATTTATATTGAAAAATTCCACTTGTTTTATACGCTAATAATTATAATATGTTTAAATAAATTCCTGAACAAAATTTTCTATAAACTTATATATAAGGGCAGCATTATCACATTGCCAGTATCTTGCAACAAAATTTCATGTACTGGCCTGAGTATTGAAGTGTTGCATACTTGCATCATGGAAAATATATTCGAGTTGTTTAACTTTTTTTTTTTTTTTTGGAAGAAAATAGTTTTTTAACTTTATAGCAATACAATTAACAAAATATAATTTCTCGTCCGGTTGTTCTTATATTAAAGTTGCTATTGTAATGCACAATTACTCTAAAAAAGAACATTGAACCTTATGTTAGTCCTTCCTAATATTGTCCTTACTAAAGCTACGTCATCATAACATATGGGATTGAATTTGAAATATGTCAAATTTTAAGTAGGCATAGCTACAATAAAAAACTATCGATATATCTTGTGTTCACTGTCTTCAATATGATGTAGACATGTGTTCAGTGTTTTTTTGCACTAGACGCACTAAGATGCGGGCACGTATTTAAAACTGAACACATGTTCGAATCATATCATGCTCAGTGCAAAAAAACATTAGACACAAAATTCACCCAAAATCTATTTATAATTCTTATTACGAGATCAGATGTGCCAAATTAGTTAATCTTTGTGTCAATTTGTATTTATCAATTTGTACTATTACCATTATCTAATATCACTCATGAGAGCACAACTGATTCTTTAATCCACGCCCTATTATCTCGAGGTTGCATTATTAATGTTTCTGTTAGTAACAATTTAATCAATCCCCTTTGCTTCTATGGTATAAAAAACTACAAGATATATATATATATATATATATTTTTTTTTTTCTTTTTTTCTTTAAAGAATAGCTGGGTTCAAAAGTTTTTTAATTAAGTGATTAACAGTAGAGTTTTGTTGTCTACCAATTACAAAAGGAAGCAATATTGCTCTGCGAGTTTTGTTGTCTAAGCAATATTAAGAGGGAAACAATGGCATTTCAGGGAGAACATAGAAGAGTCATGTAGCTAACTTAGTACTGCGATATCCTCCAATCTTGTGCACTTTTTTTTATTCTCAATGGGTAACATATTCCAATTCAATGCATGTAGCTGGTGGTCGGTTTAAAGAATTGGACCACGAATGATTTTATATCCAAGAGTAAAATAAAAATGCATAGAATCCACAGGTTACATGATGTAACGAAAATGTACAATAATACAAATTTGGACCACGAATTTTATTTTACGAATGTTTTGACATGGCATATGAAAGCATCTATATAAAGATAAAGTGTTCATTTTTACTTCAATGTGGCATTCAAACAGTGCAAGGAATATTAGTCACCACTCACCAGTTCTTTTTTTCAGCAACTAAGATTTAATCTTGAAATAACTTCTTTTTTATTATATATATATATATATATATATTTTTTTGGTAAAAAGGGGAAACTAAAAAGCAAATACAGGTTCAAAGCAAGGCCTGTTACAAAACAATCCACGGCAATTTGCCTCCAAACAAGAAATTTAGTCCATAGGCAGACTGGAAAACAACATAAAATCATAATCTAAATTAAGACCTAAGTTGGCTAGCCGGTTGCACTCCTGTTAGCTTCCCTAAAGACATGTCTAATGCTCATTTGGGGAATCTGGGTAACCAAGTGTCTGCAATCATCCATAATAAAAGAAACAATAGTATTAGAGTTGGCTTGGTGTTTAAATGGCTTTCTTTCTCTCTTATGGTCTGTTTGCTTGGAGGGTGAAAAAGTAGAGGATAGAAAATAGTGGGAGGGTGGAAAAGTAGGAGATAGAAAAGATTTTATTTTCTCTGCTTTTTGTTTGGTTAGGAGTAGAAAAGTGGAAGTAGATGAATTTAAAAAATTTACTCACATACCTTTGTTAAAAAATGATGCCTAATTAAAATAAAAAAGTGAAAAATAACCACAAAAAGGAGCAATCACCCAAATTTATTAAAAATAAATAAAAATCATGTAAAAAAAAAACACGTCTAGTTAAATAAAAAAAAATTAAAAGAATAAAACAACAACACAAACAACTATCACGCCGGCCCTAGAAAATAAAAAGGAAAAAAAAAGAATAGAAAAAGGGGGGGGGGGGCAAAGGGCAATGTTACTGCCTAGGGAGAAGAAAAAAATAAAATAAAGCAACTTGAAGAAGCCCATGTGCATATGGGCATTTTTGTCAATTAAGAAAAATTCATTTCCACTTAGTTTTCTCTCTATTTTAGGAAGAAAACATTTTGGTAGGCTCAGAGAGAACACCNATAGAATCCACAGGTTACATGATGTAACGAAAATGTACAATAATACAAATTTGGACCACGAATTTTTATTTACGAATGTTTTGACATGGCATATGAAAGCATCTATATAAAGATAAAGTGTTCATTTTTACTTCAATGTGGCATTCAAACAGTGCAAGGAATATTAGTCACCACTCACCAGTTCTTTTTTTCAGCAACTAAGATTTAATCTTGAAATAACTTCTTTTTTTTATTATATATATATATATATATATATTTTTTTGGTAAAAAGGGGAAACTAAAAAGCAAATACAGGTTCAAAGCAAGGCCTGTTACAAAACAATCCACGGCAATTTGCCTCCAAACAAGAAATTTAGTCCATAGGCAGACTGGAAAACAACATAAAATCATAATCTAAATTAAGACCTAAGTTGGCTAGCCGGTTGCACTCCTGTTAGCTTCCCTAAGACATGTCTAATGCTCATTTGGGGAATCTGGGTAACCAAGTGTCTGCAATCATCCATAATAAAAGAAACAATAGTATTAGAGTTGGCTTGGTGTTTAAATGGCTTTCTTTCTCTCTTATGGTCTGTTTGCTTGGAGGGTGAAAAAGTAGGAGGATAGAAAATAGTGGGAGGGTGGAAAAGTAGGAGATAGAAAAGATTTTATTTTCTCTGCTTTTTGTTTGGTTGGAGTAGAAAAGTGGAGTGGAATGAATTTAAAAAATTTACTCACATACCTTTGTTAAAAAATGATGCCTAATTAAAATAAAAAAGTGAAAAATAACCACAAAAAGGAGCAATCACCAAATTTATTAAAAATAAATAAAAATCATGTAAAAAAAAAAAACACGTCTAGTTAAATAAAAAAAAATTAAAAGAATAAAACAACAACAACAACAACAACTATCACGCCTAGGCCCTAGAAAATAAAAAGGAAAAAAAAAAGAATAGAAAAAGGGGGGGGGGCAAAGGGCAATGTTACTGCCTAGGGGAGAAGAAAAAAATAAAATAAAGCAACTTGAAGAAGCCCATGTGCATATGGGCATTTTTGTCAATTAAATTCAAGAAAAATTCATTTCCACTTAGTTTTCTCTCTATTTTAGGAAGAAAACATTTGGTAGGCCCAGAGAGAACACCTGGCCTTCCATTTATTTTCTTCCTCCCCACTCAACCAAACACACTCCAAAAAAGGTTTCCTTCCCATTTCTCTCCAAAGTTTTCCATCCACCCTGTTTACCTCCAAACAAACACACCTTTAAAAAAAAATTCGACCCTTTCATTAACAAGTAGTACAAGAAGTGGATTCCAGTTAACTCAACTGATAAAATTTCTGATGGTTAAATAAGACATCTGAGGTTCAATTTCCACTTATAACAAAAACCGACTATATCTTAATCTGATGATAAAGAGTTATCATTAAGAGTGAAGTTAAAACTCTCAAAAAAAAAAAAAAAAAAAAAAAAAAAAAAAAAAGAAGAAGAAGAAGAAAAGTAGTGCAACGAATTATGGAGTCAAACTCTAAAAATTGCAAGTATTTATGAGAGCAAAGTTTTTACTTTTTATTTTTAATTTTGTATTTTGTAAACCAAAGTGAAAACAAAGCCTAGCAAGCAGGCATTGACTATTTCTCTTTCTTTTTTTTTTTTCTTTTTTTTTTTTCTCTCTTTATTATTCTTCCTTTCTTTCCTAAACATTCAATTGATTAGACCATCTCTACCAAACAAAATGTTTAGATGTGGTCCCTATGAAGAGGATTTGTAATGATAAGTATAAATTTATGAATAATTAATAATGAATATGTTTTCTTGCTCTTGAAAAATTTTCATCTTTTTTGGCAGGCCCACCGTCCACTGGCAATGCATCTCTTTGGGTCTCAACTTTCTAAAACAAGTTTTGGTGCTGTTTGTCTTCTAAATAGTAGACCACATAAGAAGAAAGATAGGGAGCATACAGAAGTAAAGATTAGAATAATGCTTTTTCCTTGTAAAAAGACTAAACCTTTAGACTTTAACCTATGCTTTATACTAAAGTTAAGAGAAACCTAACCCTCATATTATATATATTATATATATATTAAAGGTATTGCCATTGGTACTCTTTATTCGGCCAATATAATTTTCATCTAGGTTGGATAGTGGTAGCAAATCTTAATTAACTCCTCAATGCTCCTAGTCCTACCTAGCTATCCCTTTGGCTCTTATTACTTTTATTTATTAGCAGAGCACTAAACATAGGTTTAGATCGATGGTAAAGAGATGAGTAGGTATTTAAGTATAAATCTGTATCTTGCTAAGTAAGATAAGATATAAATAAATAATAATAAAATCTCACCTAACTGGTGTTAGGCTGTGAAACAGATTTGTTGTTAAGCATATCAAAAACTATTTCTAGAGCTTGTTGTCTCCACCATGGTTTTAAATTTAAAGTTTACTTAGTTAAGTACATCTTTTTAAAAAATTTGCTCAAATTAAAAAAAAAAAATATATATATATATAATATATATATATCTATAAAAACAGTACTGTGGACAGTGCTCTTATTCTTGTACCCTTTTTTCCTTTTTGTTTATAGTAATTTCTTAAATTTTGAGGCAAATTATGAATTAAACTCTCTAATTTTATCTAAAATGTAATTCAATATTATAATTTCTAATTTATTCATTTCAATCGTATCATTTCAATTAGTTTTCAATGTAATTTAACCAAATTTTACATAAGCAGTCAATGTCACATCTCAAGAACTGATTTTATACTATATACACCTATTAGATGGTAGTAAAAGAAAAAAATATAAAATAAAATCCCCCAATGACCAAGTTAAAAGACCCAACAAGAAATTTTACATAAGCAGTCAATGTCACATCTCAAGAACTGATTTTATACTATATACACCTATTAGATGGTAGCAAAAGAAAAAAAAATATAAAATAAAATCCCCCAATGACCAAGTTAAAAGACCCAACAAGTCCAAACAACTGACATCATTAACCATCATACTAAGGCATAACTTAAAAACCAAAAGAATATATTAAACAACAAAAACCATCATAATTGAAAGACTTTTTGTATAATTTTTTTATCTCATCTATAGAAAGTCTTTTGTATCACTTCCAGGTTCCAATATTTATCATATCAAATCAAGATTCAATGCCAAATCTTACCATGGTTTAATTTTCTTCTTTCATTCTCATAGAGAATTAGGTTGTCTAAAGCACTCACATTTATATAAAATAAGATAAGGGGTTAATTTTACACATTTAAACTAAAAAGTCACTTGTATTAGTTAATTTAAAAGTGAGTAAATTCATATTATTACTATGGTAACCATGTAAATAATATGCATTATTACCATTATTTACATACAAATCTATTTTAATGCTCTTTAACACATATATATAAAGAGATAAAAAAATTATTTAAAAGAGTATTAAAAAATGATAATAACAAAATATTTTAATAAAATATAGTATAAAATAAATAATTTAATATATGTATTTTTAAAAAATATATACATAATAAAAGATATTAATTTTTTGACAATATAGAGTAGTACCAATCTATAAAGATATCCGAATCCAGTAAAGATAATCTTCTTTATTAATTAATATTTTATTACTGCTCCTCTCTCTCTATTTCACTCTCAACAACTTTCTTTTCACGATATGAGATTAGAAAAGAGATAGGAAAGCATTTGTGAAGAAGAAAAAAAAAAAAAGAAGCTAGAGGCTGGCGTGAGAGTGGAAGTGCAAGGCGCACTAGGAGAGACACATGGGGCCCATATCA
>NW_027069554.1:14672-84715 GCF_002906115.3 Quercus suber | reverse complement strand
TTCTGAGGCATTCTTCATACCCACCTGAGGCTGAGCTTGAGTTGGGTCTTGGTCTCAGCCTTGGTAGTGGTGGTGTTATGAAGACTAATAAGGGTTGTGCATGGGGTGAGCGTGGTCGAATCTTGACTGCCAAAGACTTCCCTTCTGTTGTGTCTCATGGCTCATCTCGTTTCTCTGACAGAGCTAATCCTGTTGCTTCTGTTGGTGCTGTTCTGGAACCAAGAGAGCTGCTGACTGCTTGTCTTTCTCAAGAGGGTACTGGATTCTCTCCTGGTGCTAGGTTAGATATTACGTAATCACTTTTTTGTTTTCCTTTTAATCTTCTTGTGTTGCTTGCTAAGAAAAAGCTAGGGAAGGAATTGGAATCTTTCTTCCAATCTTTTTTTTTTTCTAATACGCGTAAGGCTAGTTTGTCTAGTATTCCTGATAATGCGCAAACACTGCAACAAAATCAAAATTTTCACTTTTTTTTTTTTTGTTAACCTTCAGCAACTAAATTAAGTAATATACCTCCCTTTTTTTGTAATTTCATCTTTTTGTTTAGCCATATGTGTATTATGGCCTATTCTAAAAAGATTGTTGTATAAATATGTTATGATTTTAATCTTTTATGTTTATACGTGTTGCTGGTATTATTATTATTATTATTCCTATCATATTGATAGAACTGGGTTTTGGTTTCTCACGTGGAGTATTTCCTCCTTGGGTACACCGTACAATGACTGATCGTTTGTGTTTTACTTCTTCTTCTTTTTTTTTTTTTTTTTTTTTAAAGAAAATATTTAGTCATTATGTCTTAGTTCGTGAATAGTTCTATGTCTTCAGTTTTATATTTTTCATCAATGATCTTGTAATCGGCTATATATGTGTTCTTTAGGAACAGGGGTCTCATATTTCTTATTTAGAATAAATTTCTTATTTTTGGTTTTCCTTGTTTTATATACCCTTTTTACAATTATCTTCTTTTTCTTATTATTATCATTATTTTTTTTGGTTTATATTCGAATAATAGGCTCTTTTATAAATAATATAAATAAATAAAAAATGAAATAAAGATTTCCTTGCGAGTGACACCTTTCATGCAAATTTCTGGTATTTTACATTGTTGAAGTAATTGCCAGGTTATTGTGAGAAACGTTTATGACTGATCTTTATTTATGTTCTTCAATCAATTCTCTGATATTCATTTGTTGTGATTTTCTTCATGAAAGCAGTCAGGTTGTGGGATGGCCACCCATAAGGGCTTATAGAATGAACAGCTTAGTTAATCAAGCAAAGAGTCAAAGGGCTGAAGAAGAGAAGGAGATTGATGAAACAGATAAGTCCAAGGATCCTTCAAAGAAGAAAATTTATACCAAGACTGATACTGCGGCTAAAGAAAAAGGCCAACTTGGATTTGTGAAGGTGAATATGGATGGAGTTCCGATAGGAAGGAAGGTTGATTTGAATGCTCATTCTTGCTATGATACTTTAGCCCAAATGCTGGAAGACATGTTTTTTAGATCCACCACAACTGTCAATTCAAGGGGTTAGTGACTTCTTTCTCTTTCTCTTTCTCTTGTGTGTTGGTCTTCAGAATGTTGAAATTGGTCAAATAAAGAATTTCATTCATGGTTTTCGTAAACTAATTTTCGAAGCGTCGCTTGGGGTAGAAGGCCTAGTATGAGTTGTATGTAGTCATGCCAGTTAATTATGCCTAAGTTTTCTTCACCAATGCATGCCATGATGATTGATTGTATTTAACCAGTGACAAGCGAGTGTTTTCGCAATGTTTTTCTATATGTATGGAAAATGTTATGATCATTATGGGGTTAATCATGGATGAGTAATTTATGTGTTCTTTGTTCTTGTATGTCATTGACATGGTTCTTGTGTAATTGGGCTCAGGTGGAGAGAAGGAACAAGCAACTCAACCCTCTAAGCTTTTGGATAGTTCATCTGAATTTGTGCTCACCTATGAAGATAAAGAGGGCGACTGGATGCTTGTGGGAGATGTTCCATGGGGGTACGCAACAACCAGTTAACTCTTATTTTCAAATAAAAATAAAAAAATAAAAGGGGAGTAAGGGAAAGGGGAAAATGGGCACACATATGAAGTGGAAGTGAGCCTAGCCACTCTTGAAGGTCCTAGCCACTGATGGACTGTATTACTAGGTGGTCTATTTGAGGCTTGGATGACCAAAAAGAGGGGGGATAGAGAGAAAGAAATTGCTTGGTTCAATTCTTTTTATTGTTTATTTGTTTATTTTGTAATGCTTACAGTATGTTTGCTATATTCTGTTGTATTTAGGATGTTCCTTACCTCTGTGAAACGGCTTCGAATCATGAGAACTTCTGAGGCTAATGGACTTGGTATGTCAACTTACAGTTATAATTCGTGTATCCCGCTTACAAATTTTGAGTTTTATTTGTTTTCCCCTTCTTTCTAAGTTTATCCATATGTATTTCCAGGTACAAGATTTCAAGAAAGGAATGAGAGACAAAGAATCAAGCCCATATAATATCAAGGGCTGTCTGATAATTTTAAATTTGGTAAGATGAAGAAAGCCACAGTTTGACTACAGAAGTTAAAGGAAAGTAGAAAAAAAAAAGTTGATGAGACAGAGTGTTTTGTTAAAGATTGTTCTTCCACTGGTTTTACCCTGCTTTTTTTTGTATACTCAACCAGTCTCTGGTTCTTGCTGCCTTTTTGTTCTTTTAGGCCATTTGATTTTAGATCTTTTACAGCCCTTTATATAATGCTACCATACAGGCCTGCCTCCTTGGCTGATTGCTGCTTCACCGTATTGTAAATATGGGAGTACTCGATATCTAGAGTGTTGAGTTTGCTGCAATCTAGTGGACTCAGTTTTTACTTGGTGATGAAAGAAAAACTTGTGTGGTGTTGATTTCAAAAAGTTCTATGGTTGTGTTTGTTGGCCATGTTTTCTTTGTGTTTACTACAACCTAGAATTTTTTTTTTTCAGTGTCCTTTTGTTTGTGGCTTGGCATAATTTGATTATTTTTGGGTCTTTTTGGCTGAATCTCAAATTATGCTAACCTTCCATGTAGCAGGCAGGGAAAGGATGTTGCATTATATAAGCAAATCAATCCACTACGAAATTGCCATATTATCAGATTTTTTAATATAAAAAATTGAATCGTGTACAGAAATTGACATGTTATCAAAAGGTGAAAGGGTATAACATCATAAATGTTGACTAGTTACAACTCCACAAGGAGTCCAAATCTTCTGTCTCACTTTTTCTGCTCCACTCTATATTCCACCAATAAATGCTTATCACGTGTTCACCTAATTAATTAAATATTATTATTATTGGCTTATTAATACTACAGTTATTAATTAATAGTAGTATTTAATTAATAAGGTGAACATGTGGTAAGCATTTATTGGTGGAGTATAGAGTGGAGCAGGAAAAGTGGGACAGAAGATTTGGACTCCTCCACAAGAGGCCATTGTTTACATTGCCACATGGTGATGCTAAGTTCTGTATTCCCCCTAAGATCATCCTCATTTCAAAGATATAGAGTTTATTTTATGTTCTATATTAAATTGCAAAGATTTATACAATGCCAATTAAATGACATGAGATTATGTTAAGAGCATTATTAACTCGGGATTATGAGATTATGTTAAGAGCATTATAACTTGGGATTATATGATTATTTTATAGCGAAAAATTTGGGTTTAGGTCTTTTTACCTTAAAACAAAATGTGACATAATGCATATCATTAAATAAAAATAAAATAAAATTGGGCTGTTCATTTCACTCAGGATTTGTTCTTTTCATTTTAAGTTGAAAGGATTTCTAACTTGAAAAAATTTAGAATCACAATTTTTGCTACAACCCTTCTATAAGAGTATGAGTGATGGAGAAAAAATGTTGAATTTATGCGAAAGCAATAGATATCACAATTTTTGCTACAACCCTTCTATAAGAGTATGAGTGGTGGAGAAAAAATGTTGAATTTATGCGAAAGCAATAGATAGCTACTTACTATTTGTCATGTCAAAGTTATGGCATAAAAATTATGGTCTTGAAAGGACTTATTTTAGTTAAAACTTTCTTAAATTTATTAGCCTTTCGTGGTTACTAGCTCAAAAAGATTGTTATGGAATGGTGGACGATGAGTGAGTTGGTTAATGGCCTTGGCCTAATATATATAATCAAAACTTACTCAGGAATGGTTGGCATTGAAGTATAGATAAATAAGATTAAAGAATCAATAAGTTATCCGCAACTTTTGCTTCACCCGATTCATAACATTTTTCAATTTTGTTTTCGTCCACTGCCTAGGATTCCCTCCATCTCTCTCTCTCTTCAAAGTTAATCCCCTCTGCTCTAATAGCCGACCAACCAACAAAAACTGCTTTCTTTCCTTCTTTCTTACTCTCATCTCCTCTAAACTCATTGTGCAAATAGGGGAAGCTTTGAGAAAATTTTCATTTTAAAACCTTAAAATGAATCGATATTCTATCACATGGTTTATGTTTTGCAAAATTATTTTGAGATTTAATTAGTTCTTAAAAATCAATTAATTTTTTTTTTGTTGTTGCTGCTTATATCAGTGTGTTGAAAGAGAAAAGTTGTTCCAATTATTATGTTTTAAACCAACTTGAAATGCTATTGTTATTTTTAATCTCTCTCTCTCTCCATGGTGTGCAAAAATACCAAGCTTTTTGTAATTTACACTTTTGTATTAAATCTTCATTTATATTTCTTCTTACTTTGACCACCGTCTCTTTTGTAAAAAAGTTGGCACAATAACACTTGACAAAAAAATAAAAATCAAAAATAAAAAATCAAACAAACAAACAAAACGGGGGGCGTGGGGAAGGACAGTGGTAAGATTGTGCAATCATGTGAATTTTGACTGCAGAAGACCAACCATTGATGACTTAAGAGAAGTGCTTTTTCTTAGAATAATTACCTTCTTTTTAATTGATTAGGGGACAACTGTATTCAACTACTAGGGACCAAATGCGAATTCCCCCCAGAATGTTCAGCTTTTTTCTCTTCCTAGTTTCTTATACTTTCTTGCTGGTTTCCATTTCACTTCTTGCAAAACAAAGGAAAACATTTCTTGTAGCGTAAAAGTTTCACCTTAAACTGGCTTAATGTGTGCCTTTATATGTCTTACGTTTTTCTCAATTTGGCTATGGAAGTGCCAACTGGCCCACATGTTAAAGCACAATTATAACTTTAATCCAGCCATTATAAATGTACCCTCAACTGGAACACTAATGATGGACATAGAAACCCCAACAGCTGGAAAGCTTTTTTTTTTTAATGTTGTTTTTACATGGTTCCACACCAATCCTAATAACTCCTTGACTTGAGATTGGAAATATATATTCATGCCATAGGCCCGCCAGAAGAGAGAGAGAGAGAGATTGCAATGAGTTGAAAAGTGACTAAATCAATCTTACCATTGGTGCCGCTGAGTTCACCATTCCATGGTGGACAATCAGGCAGCAATGTGGAACTAGACAGGACCACTTAGTTCAAGGATATGATCATATGCTCCCAAAAATAAATGATGAGGTTCAGCTCGTTGATTAGTGAGGCCCCATGAGGCCTGACTCAGGATTTTGTCACTTTCTATAATTGTGTTTCTGCAATTTTGTGCAGATATTATGGCCACCAGTGAAATGTGCTTATATTTTTTTCTGTTGTAAACCAAGAAATTATTACCTTGAAAAGCCCAACAATCCCATGTAGGTGAATAATTTCTCATAAGGGCTACATCCCTATAATACGAAATGATTCGAAAACAGAAGGTAGGCTGCTGATGACAATCGAGACTCCACCAACCTAGACATATTAATTTCTTCTCAGATCCAAAGCTTTTTATGAACGACTGCCCCACCACCCCAAATGATTACTTTGTAGGAGGAACAAAATTAACAGATCCCAATTGTCTTGCACTTTCTAAATTGTGGTCCGTTCCCTTTGGGGAAGAACAAAAACGGAGACAAGCAACAGAAAGAAAGGAAGAGTTGGCCATCAACTCTTGCTCCCATTTGTTTGTGTAACATCACAACCCTGAGAAAAGATGCTAACATCAAAATCAGATTCACAGAACCACTATTTTGCAGCTTGGGATGCCGAGCTTAAGGTTTTCCCATCATTGGGACAGAAAACAAAAGTGAACAAACCAAATTCGCAAGGAAAAATCATATACAAAGATGAGTCTAGTCATCACCAGTTTTCATTCATCTTCCCTTGTCACTTATTTCATTTCTTGCAATAAATTTATTATTGCATGGTGGCGTCTGACCAATCTTCTTTAGTACAAACCTCTTAGTAATCACAAAATATATAAACTAATAACCATACAGAAAAACCCATTATGTATTTCGGCTCAGGCATTTTAAGCTACTGTGCTAGGATACAAAGCAACCATGACATACAACATGAGCAGATTTATGGTATTTATAGCCTACTGCAAGAATTCTCTTGGATCGGTCACATAACCAGTCAAAGCGGATGCTGCTGCAGTATATGGGGATGCAAGATATATCTGGCCCTCTTTGTGTCCCATTCGCCCTGGGAAGTTCCTGTTTGTTGTTGACACACAGACCTGCAAAGACCATCACAGAAATAGTCATTGGCCTTAGGAATAAAGCATAATGGGGTAACAATAAACTCTATGCTTGAAATAAAACAATTAGATTTCTATGTTCTGATACTCTATTATAGATAAATATGCATTCATAGTTTCTTCATCTTCAGTCCTCATTAGATGGGTGTACACAACCCCCAACGGCCATCTCACCCCAATGCCAGTAGAAATCAGTGTTTGAAGTATAATCCCCTACATCTTTTACATTGAAGCCCCAACAACTCTGGCCCCAGACGAACCAGTGCAGCATTCACAAGTTACCATATCAGTAAAGAAAATAGTTCATTATACAATGATTCCACTGCTAACCAACCATAACAGCTTGAAACCCACCGACAAATTATTAAAATAAAGTTAAAGCTTGCTTTTGGTCCCTAAAAAAGTACTTTCTGCCAATTTTTAGACCCTGAAAATTTTAGAAGGTGTCACTTCGGTTAATTTGCACCAAGGAACTGACCGGAATGACAGCAATTGCTGCCACAGGAACATAACATATTGGGGGAAAAAAAAAAAAAATCAGAAAACCTCTAATCATTTGACGATAGATTAGTGACTGTGTTACTAGCCTTGTAAAACAATATTTTGTCCTGTGAGTTCCTAAATCACCCTAAAATGGTAAAGGGATCACTGCACAGGAGTACAAACCCTACATCAAGATCAACTAGGTAGACCATGTACATTAAGCATCAGAAAAATAAAAAGTTTAAACATTATAACTTTGTAAACCTTTTTCTAGAACATCGCCAATTAGTATTCACCTTCCAAAGAACTGAACTATGGTCAGAAAGTCGTACCAATTTGATCTTTTTGTTGATATCTTAATGCACAATTATTTCTCAATGCAGTCATGGAGAATGCAACTTGTTGTAGGATAGAGGGAACGGAATCGATGAACTTCGAGGATATGAAAAGTATGAGGACTCAGTCAGTCAGTTGTTAGCAACTTTCAATAGTTCTTTATATGAGTGGTCTTGGCGTCTTGCACTTGGGGCTTCACAACTAGCCATTCTATTGTATAGTTTATAGAGTCGTTGCCATGTTATTGTATATAATTTGTTCTTGAAGTAATTTTTTAGGTTGCTTTATGTTATTGTACATGAAGTAGTCTCTCTTTAATAAAAGTATTCGTACTTATCAAAGAAGGAGTTATGGGATATTAGTGGATAGCAAGGTATCAAGGATCCACACTCCACAAGAATGCCCATTTGAATTTTGCTTCAACATGCGTGACTCTACAAGCCATTTTACATGATGCATAAGGCTCCTAAATTAAATATCATGTGCTAAATAAGAAATACATGAGAGGTTGCTTTGTTGACAGTATTTAAGTGTAAACTACCAACAGTTACTCTTACAAAGGTTTGCCTAAATTGACACAATATAAGTGTCAAACAAAAAATTACTCTTAATTTTCAGTACAGATTAATCTTCTAATGAGACCCACCAAAGGTCAGGCATCAATCCCATCCATTTGATATCCTGATGAGAAATCTATGTGCTCCAACACATTAGAGATTATGCCTAATTGTATCACAATATTGCTAGATAGCATAATAATGTTATGGTAGTTACTGTAACAGATCTAATCATTTAATCATGATTATTATCGTATTGGAATAATGACAAGCAATATGTAAAAATTCTCAGGAAAAATTATTGGACTTAACGTTATGACCTGGAGTACCTGAAGTGAGCAACTAAGTTATTACAGTGCTCACAGAACATGTAATGCACAGAATCTTGTTGCTCATGGCAGACCTGCTGCTGATGAGAGACTGAAATCTAAAGAAATCAAAGACACTCACTGATACTGATGGAAGGCATTAAGGATAACAGACCAGCAGTGACGCAAGACAAACCAGAACTTTGCCAATAAAATTAAACAACAGGGAAATAAAGGATAGGACCTAGGAATCAGCACCTAGGCTTGCTTAGGGTCAGCACCAAGCAAAGAAAAAAAAAACTACTAGGAGTCAGCAACTAGGCTTGATTGGAGTCAACACTAGACCAAAGAAACCAAATGGGACTTTCATTCATTGAAACCATTTCAAAAATCCTCCCCAAAAAGGAGTACAATAGTTTGCTTATATAGGAAAACTAAACCCTAATTATAATTGGCATAGGAAACCCTAGTTGCCTTATTACAAAAATAACCTTGCTTCTAAATATTAAAATACTAATAGCCTAATAAACTACTAGGACCTAAAATATAAATATACAACTGACTTGAAAAAGTAAATAATACAAAGTTAAAATAAAAACCTCCTTGTGTCGCCCGCATCAAGAGGAACAAATGCACTTGTATTGCTAATCTTACCGAGTTGCTCATTTCGAATAAGTCTAGAATTTTTTTGTACAATTGTAGAAGCAATGGCCAATAGGGGTAGGCCACATTGCCACAAGTTTTTTTTTTTTTAATCCAATTTAATAATTCTATTAATTTTTCTATAGATTATAGCTGGAAATAAGAATCTCCTTTCAGAAAATAGAGAGCTATGTTATGTTGAACAATTGATAAAACTTATTGAAAAGGTTTAAAAAAAGAAGGAAAAAAAAAAAGAATAACTTGCCGTAGGCTCATTCATGCGTGCATAAGTGTCTTTAGGGCCACCCAGACAAGCACCACAATTAGGACTTGCAGGTGTATCACAACCAGCTTCTTCAAAAATCTGGGAGCAAGTCTTGCCACCAGATCCTGGTACTGGGAGACCATATACGTCCATCCAAACCTGCAAATTTTATCGTATAGATGCTTATAGTTTTATTTATCATTAATCTACCTATGATTAATTTCTATTTATCAAAACTGTGATTTAGAATTCCAAACCTTTTGGGTTGCGGGAACAAGGAATGTGGGGACTTTGACCTTTTTGCCCTGAGAAAAAGCAATTACATCTTTTCAGCTTAATCCCCAAAATATATGAGAGAAAATGATACCAGCAAGCTACAACCATGGCTCACGAAAAACAAATGAACTAAAATAAAATAAGAAGCTATAAAAAGGAGCGTGGTTACTATATAAACACCACCAGAATGAAGTCTCAATAACTCCTAAAAATGCGCAAAATGCAAATACCTAAATCTCAATTAAATTGTTCAATAATTAAATTATGTTCAAATGCACATTAGAATGTATAAGAACAAAATATGCAAATAAGGCATACTACTATAGAAAAGTAATTGAGATACATGTTTGGTCAGAAAAACACAACTCCAATGCTCATTAAGTATACTATACTCTCATATAAGGCAGAGGATTGATCATTACATTCATGGATTTTAACAAATAAATAAAGATTAATAAGACGAGCCACCAGCAATCAAAATTTCCAAACACTCAAGCCATGAATATTTTAAAAAGAATTTAAAAGAATATTACATTTAGATTTAAACCCATGTAAGCATATAAGTAACAAAAAATTCTCCAACGGCTATATAACAGAGATAATACGGCTTCTTACCGAAGCTAGGAAAACTTTGGCTGCAGCCATAAAATCCTCTGTTTTTCCTCCAGTACAAGATCCAATGTATACCCTGTCAATTTTCACATCTTTGCATTCTCTTGCTAAAGCCCGATTATCCGGAGAATGTGGCTGCAAAGATATATTGACATCATTACTCATTCAAGAAAAAAGGAGGATCCAGCAAAATTGTCAAGAACTACAACAGAGGCGAACTGTTTTTGGGAGATAAAACATATGTGATCCACAGCACATAGGTTATACCATTTTAAATTACATTCGTAAAAGATAAAGGGAAATCTTCTCTTCAACACCTGCCAAAATCACCCACCTTTGCTACCAGTGGCTCCAGTTTTGAGACATCAAATCTGTACTCAGAAAGAAATCTAAAAGCCAAGAAAATTAAACTCATCAATAAAAATGAAATCCAAAATGGGGGGGGGGGGGGGGGGGGGATTATTGGAAAAGTCACCACAAAAGGTTTTGTTTCTTTTTTGCTAAGTAAAAAAATTAATTCAGTATGCCATTAAATAACATGTTCTCATCTTGATCACAGTCTGCCAGAAGATATGAATAATTCATTGAATTACTAAAGTCAATATTCAATAGTTGTTGATAATAATAAGATTTATCAAAAAAAAAAAATCTGATAAAAATTTCAAGATGAGAAAGTTAATAACTCTGTGACAAACAAATATTTTCTTAATGCTGCCAGCTTTCAGTCAATACATGTTCAATGATATGATAGCAGCAAATCTTGAAGTCAAGGCATGAATCAAATTTGTACCAATTTAGTTTGTGTTGCATGACAGAATTATGAGAGCAAAGTAGATCTGAGATACTTCCAGTGCTTCAGAAAGTACTTCCAAAACACGCATAGGAGTCAAATGAGAGAAATAGAAAATGAAAATGAAAGCCTTGTATTTCATTCGTTAAGCAAAGAAGCATTTGGCCTGTATATAATTTTGCTATCTATGGAAAAGCAAGAATTGGTTTTTCACATCTCATTTACCAACTGTAAAAATTCATTAAAATAGAAAACTATAATGAGAAGTATACATTACTAAATTTCCAAATTAAAAATGATGGCATTACTAAACTCAAACCAACTCCTCCACCATCTACCAAAAAAATTCTCCTAATCACTGGGAATGTATCTTTGATACAAAGAAACTATTCACTAATTAACATTATAATGATCAAAATAGGGTTTTCCAATTAGGAAACCAACACAAAACCTTTCTTTGATGATTCAATTTCTCACATATTGCCTTAGAATAATTATTTTTTAGCAATTAGATCAACCATAACTTAATAAGTCAGGAAGTTTGGTTTTATGATGGGGAATTGACTGTTTTCTATGAACTCTTGCAGTTCTGGCAAGAAAGTGCATCTGTAAGTAATAAGATGCCAATTATTCCATAGCTAATAATTTGAATGCAGGTTGGAAGGTCCTCAAAATCCAATTCAAATTTGGCATCAACTATGTGTTGAAAATCTTCTTCTTCTACTTTTTTTTTTTTTTTTTTTTAACTATTAGGTACTCAATGATATGATGACCCCCACCCTACAACAAAAATAATAATAGTAGTTCAATGTATTTTCCATATAAATAGAGTATATATCCAAGTAAAGTTCAAATTATATACCCTAGATCATAAATTTAATACACAGAAGCAGTAACATTATAACTAGGATTTAGGCATGTAATTCTTTTTACGGGAAAAAAAAAAGGTATGGAAGTCATGAGCAATTATTTTACACATGTACTACCTTGCTTGTTCATCACTATAAACTGGTTCATAGGCCACAGAAGTCTTATCCTGTGCAGAACAAAAGATAAGATTATAAGCATATGTTCAGAACAAAAGATAAAATTATAAGTGTTAGACTTATGGTTAAGTCATTAAATTCATCATTTCCTAACAGCTTAAGCTTTTGGGACAATCAGTAATTTAACAATAAAAAAATGTTCACGTGTAGAATACATAAAAGAAAAAAAAATTATGTTCCAAAACAGCACGTGTCGAAGCAATTAATCTTGTGTTTGCATATACATGCATAGCCAACACATACACATGTGAGTAGGTACACACACACACACGCAATGAGTACCACCAAGACCAAATGCATCTGATTATATATATCACTAACCTCAAGGTACTTAAATGTAGTGCTATCAGCAGGGACAACACCATTTTTCCCCCCAGCTTCAACAACCATGTTGCACAATGTCATCCTTTCTTCCATCTATCAAATAGAGAGGATTAGAGAACTTAAATTTATGATGCACCAGGAAAAAAATTGCTAAAAGAAAAGTGTAATTAACATTTGGAGTCATAAATTTGGAATGATATCATAGACTTCCAGAAAATATCTTTTTAGGTTTACTTACAGTTAGACTTTCAACAGTTGTACCAACAAACTCCATAGATTTATATGTCGCACCAGACACAGATATTTCACCAATTATCTGCAAAGTGAAGATTGTTCAGGAAAAACATATTCATTTATATAAACCAATTAAAAACTTTTGGCTCACACTACAAAAGTGATATACTGTATTAGGCTACAGTACGTACATTCAGAAGAAATTAAAGGTTGCGGAACCAGTTTAACTTACTTGTAAAATCAAATCTTTTGCAAGCAAATAATTTGGCATTTCACCATCCATTACAAATCTCAAAGTTGGAGGCACCTGCAAATTAAAGCAAGAAAATTAGATATTCGTATACCGAAATATAATTCTACATAAGACAAGAACTTTGTCAATTTATTAGATGGAACACCCATACAGGATGCAGAAATATGGACAACACATAGCCGAAGAAAATTGAAAGGCATAATTTTTCTCTCCTTCTTTAGTTTCTAGTTCTCTATATGTCTAGGAAGCACGGACACAAGTACTGGTACAACACAGCAACACGAGCAATTTCTAAAAAATTATAACATGAAACGGCCAGTTCGACACCAGTATAACACGGATACAAAATAGATACGGCAACCTAAATGAAGTGTTCGTGCTTCCTAGCTTTATGTTTTAACAATAGCATGTTTTGAGACTTGATGATCTAGTAGCTTTCTAGAATTTAAGGGGAAAAAAGAAGGAAAATGTGCAATCATAGTAATGCTTTTTTGTGGAAATGTTTTCTTTCCCCTTTCTTTTTATTTATTTTTCAATAAGTATAATTATATTAAGAAAACGCAAAGGGGCCCAAAGCTAGTACATGGGTAGTATACAAAGGGCCAAAAGAGAAATAAAACATACAATAAAAAAGTATCCAGGATCTCTATAAATTTTGAGGTATTTTGATCGGTCTCAGTCAATAGTAATATATTTTTTCCTCCTATAAAGTTTGAGGTATTAATGTAGAAGAGGCCGAAGTCCATTCATATAACCTCTTCAAAAATCAGAACTTCACCTTCCATAAATGTAACTTAATGCGCTCAAAGCAGCATGCAATCCTCTTAATATACCCTACTACTTATCTTGTAAAACTATCCTTTCCAACAGGATAATAAGTCCATCACGGCATCACAAAATTACAGAATTGGGCATTACCCATGAAATACCAAACAAACTAGGGGTATCCATAGGTCAAGTCAATTTGGGATGAGGTTCAACCCAACAACCACATCAGGTGGGGAAGGAGGAAATGTGCTGCCTACCAAAGAGAAATGGCTGCTCAATTGATTGAACGTCCACAAGTAGCAGTCAGACAGTCAAAACTGATGACGGGCAAATATGTAAAAAAAGAGAATTGTGTGTTAAAAAAGAAAATAATATTTTGCAACTTTATTGGTTTTTCAATAATTAGCTGAAATTAGGATGAATCTATGCAAATATTTATAATGAACGCACCAAAATATACACAATAGACAAAGAGATGTCTTAATTCTTAATCACCTTAAATCCGTTAAAAAATTCAATAATTGTCTTGGACAAAGATAATTGGAATTGTGTGTTCGTGTGTGTATGCATGCATGCGCCCTAAGGAATGTCCAAATTCTTATAGTTGCAGGAAGACCTCTTATTTGAGAAATCAAGCTTTTCTGGAAGACCTTAAATATTACAATTAAAATCATCAAGTAAGTTGTTAGCCAACTGAACAACAACATAGTTCCTGATGAGAGCCCTGAAGGAAACATAGAAAAATAGCTAGAATCAAAAGGGCAGAGGGGGCGGGAAGGGGAGGGACAAAATAATAAACTTTAGGATACCAAAATAAAGCATCTACAAACCTTGAGCAGGAGCTTCCCGGCGCCCAACACAAAGCCTGCATCCGTGTTGCCAATTCCAGTAGCAAATTGGCCAAATGCTCCGGCTGTACAAGTGTGAGAATCTGTACCCAGCAGGACCTGAAGGCAGTGAAAAAGGTTTAACAACAGTTGTGGAACATAAAGGCATAAAATTTTCATATATTATAAACATTTGCATGAGCTTGATAATATAACCATACCTCTCCAGGCCTGCAATGACCTTCTTGTGCAAGAGCAATGTGGCATACTCCTTTGTAATCTGGGTTTGCCTGAAAAGTAATTAAGTAAACTTTACTATTAGTGTCAATAATCAGGGAATGAATAAACTATAAGCTCTTGAGGATAACAGATTAGGAAATGGAGAGTAAGTAAAAAAAGGCCATACCTTAAAATCACTAAGATCCTTAATATCATAAAAGTACTTGATGTTCTGCTCCATGCAGAAATCCCTCAATATATCCACATTACGGTTTGCCCGTTCATCACTTGTGAAGATGTAATGGTCAGGAATTATTACAATCTTTTCCCGGTCCCAAACCTTAATTCCAAAACAATAGTATCTCAGACGCAGCAAATACACAGTTCAACAACACAGAGATCACCAAAAAATGAACAACAACAGCATTTAAGCTCAAAACTCAGCAACCAGGATATAATGACTAGTACTGGAGTAAAAACCAAAAATATCTCACATATAAATGAATTTTTAGACAGAAATGGTACAGTTACACCTTTAACGAGCACAAACAAGACCCTAAATGCTTTTGCATGAAACATCACAAAACTAGATTAAAGCTACTACCACAGTCAATTTAGCATATGAGCTTCACAAACATCATGGGTAATGGGTGAAGAGGATTCGATACCTTGGCGTTCTGGCCAAACTCTTTCTTGAAGATTCCGATCGAACCAGGGCCGCAAACATCATGGGTCATCAAAATGTCAATGTTAACCCATGTATTCTCACCAGGGCTCAACTGGCTTTTCTCGGAAGCCCTAGCCAATATCTTCTCAGTCATCGTCATTGCTGTCTTGACCTAAAATCAACAAAAATCCCGCCTTTAAAATCCACAAAACTATCAAACCCATTAACCAAAAACACAAAACCAATGAGAAAATTGAAAGAAACCCAACTGAGCCAGTGGTAGAAGGCCTGCGTTCTGATTGTTGCGGTGCCATGACTGAACAAATTTTCTTGGAAATCCTTCTGTTGCATTTGGGAATAGAAAACTGTGACGATGTCGAAAATGCAGTAAACCCCAAATCTTTCTGCAAAAAAAAAAAAAAAAAAAACCCACAAAATTTCAGAAATAGGTTTACTGAAATTTGACAAAATGGGGAAAATGGGAACTGGGAAACTGTACTGACCTTGTTGGAGATGAAAGATGCGGGATTTGGAGCAATGGTAGAGGAAGCCATGCTGTTCATTGTTGTGAAAAATCTTCTGTATTTTTTTTTTTTTTCTAAGGAAAATATAACATACTAAAATAGAGTGCTTTTCTACTTCTGACCCGAGGAAATTGGAGGCGGCGCTCGATCACTTTTATTTTTTGCTAACAATGTCCCTTTAGGAAGACATTTTTCTACGGCTCTTTCTGTTTCGGATTAGAAGAGGGTCAATTACAAGGCTAGGATTTAACCAAAATAAATATACGGCTTAGATTGTGCCACCTCATTTGGAAAATATATTAACTTAACCAAACCAGGAGAGTTGGGTTAATGAAGAAAAACTTGATTGTACAACCAAAAAAAAAAAAAAAAAAGACAAAAATGAAAAATCAAAAGAAAGAAAGAGGATTCGAAGTATTGGGTGCAGAATCTGTCAAGCGGCGAAGGAGGAGCACTCACTGAAGCTAAATAGCTATATTTTGTCTAGTGGCGAAGGATGAGCACTCACAACAGTAAAATTAAATAATTATATAGTTATTTTAGTTTCACTAAAATACAAAAATTTATATTACTGTAGTGGAATTAAAGGTAAAAGTTTTATCTTCTTTTTTTTTTGGTTATAAAAGGATTTCATTCAACAAAACTAACCAGGGACATCAGAAACAAAACAGACCCTGTTCACATACAGACCAATAGCATCCTCATCTAGGATACTTCTAATGTCCACAGGCAGACAATTAAAGGAAATAAAGACAACATCTTGTTCAATACTCTTCCTAGCTAACATATCTGCACAGCGATTGGCTTGGCGAAAGCAATGTCTAAGCTGAACCTGATGAAACCGAAGCAACAATTTCTTGCAGTCATCCAAAATTGGCGAAACAGCTTTGTTTTGATAGCTTGGATTAAGAAAAATATCCACAACAGCTTTAGCATCAAGTTCAATGAGTAAGGAGTGAATGTTTAGGTTGCTGCAGAGGATGAGACCCTCTCGAAACCCCCAAAGCTCAGCCTCAAAGCTTGTAGTCACCCCTATACGCCTGGAAAACCCAGCAATCCAACTACCATTCTCATCCCTAACCACTCCACCACAACCCGCCAAACCCGGATTACCCTTAGAAGCTCCATCTGTATTCAATTTTTTCCAACCTACCTGCAGCTTCTCCCACCTAACTCTTTTAATGATTCTACAAGTCAGGTCCCTAGGCGAAGCTGCACAGTATAAAAACTCCATCCCTTGATTTACAATCTCCTCGGCTAAGTGTGGGTTCGGGTTTTTCCCTTTAAACACATACCCATTTCTACTCTTCCAAATACTCCATAATGCAAAAGGAAAGATCATCTTCCAAGGCAAAGTCCCAACAGTACCATTAGGCTCCCACTTCCCATTATAACCCAACCAATCCTGTAAATCTAGCCTCCAAAAATCTTGGTTCAAAGGCAGCACACCCAGCTGCCTCCAGGTTGATCTGACCCAAGAACAGTCCCTAAGGGCATGCATCACTGTTTCTACTCCCTCTTGACAAATAGAGCATGTATCATCAATTCCCATCCCTCTTCTAGTAAGACATCCTTTCACCCCTAAACTGTTGTGAGCACACTGCCACAAAAAAGTTTTGATTCGGGGCAAAATATTTGCTTTCCAAATCCAATTTGTTGAAAAAGCAAGGTCTTGACCAGAAACATTAGCAAGACTATAAGCACTTCTAAGATCAAAAACACCTTTAGGATTGTACCTCCATGCTAAACTATACCTTCCTCTACCTGTTAACGGAATTGGAGTTGCTTGGATCATGAGCTTCACCTCTAAAGGGAGCACAAAAGAAATCTGATTTAAGTCCCACCCATATCTGTCATGAGATCTTTCACTTCCCACTTGGATTCCTCGCGGTTCAAAGGGCCTTGGATAAGGTGCCGAAGGGGCCCTTTCTTAGTCCAATTCCCATACCAAAAGCTCAACTTGCTGTCCCTACCAACTGTCCACATGCTGCCTGCATTGAAAACTCCCCTCCCCTTCTTCATCGCTGCCCAAACATGGGAACAAGGCAGCCTATCAGCATTTGGAGAGGCTAATCTTCTGCTATTACAGTATTTAGTTCTTAGGACCTTGGCCCAAGGAGCTTCTTTTTCATTGTTAAATCTCCAATTAAGTTTCCCAAGAAGGGCTACATTCCTTCCCCTAGCAGCTTGCAATCCGAGACCACCTTCATCTTTAGGCCTGGTCACCTTTTGCCAACCAACCCAATGAATCTTCCTAGAAGTCTCCGAAGAACCCCAAAGGAAATTGCGATTGACCCAATCTAATCCCTCAAGGATTTTAACCGGAAGATGAGTACATTGCATCACATACGAGGGGATAGCCGCGGTGGAAGCTTGGATAAGAACAGCTCGGTCGGCCTTTGAAAGCAGATTGGCCTTCCAACCGGCAAGTTTTTGCTTTACCCTATCTAAGATGAAATTGTAGTCTTGGGAAGTGGATCTCCCATGCTTAATAGGGATTCCTAAATACTTACCAAGGTTTGGGGTTGATGCAAACCCAAGGATATCACATAATGACTCTCTAGTATCTCTATTCACATTAGGAGAAAGGAAGACTCTAGACTTTGCTACACTAATAGTTTGGCCGGAAATACTGCAGAAATCATCAAGAACATCCCTAATAGCTGAGCAATTAATGCCATCTGCTTTTGCAAAGAGCACAAGGTCATCCGCAAAGAAAAGATGGGAGAAAGCTGGTCCACTTTGAGAAGCTTTAACCGGCTGCCAAAGCTGCATATGACACTTCTCTTCAATGAGCTGGCCAAGGTAATCCATGCAAAGAATGAACAAATATGGGGATAATGGATCTCCTTGCCTAATCCCTCTTGAAGGATAAATTGGCTCTAAGGCTTCCCCATTCACCAAAATGAAGTGGAGACCGACGAAACGCAACTCATAATGATATCAATGAGGTCAGCCGGAATATTTGCTCTAACAAGCATGTCCTTGATGAAACTCCATTCAAGCTTGTCATAAGCTTTCTCCAAGTCAATCTTTAAAGCCATATACCCAACTTCCCCCCTCTTCATGGTGATGGAATGGATAACTTCTTGGACAATAATTGCATTATCTAATCCCTTCCTACCAGGAACAAAGGCTGCCTGAATCGGAGATACAAGCTTGTCCAAATACGGTCTTAGTCTAGCAACTATAACCTTAGTGACAATCTTGTAGACGGTGTTGCATAAACTAATGGGTCTATAGTTGCCCAAAGTCTCCGGGCCTTGGATTTTAGGGATGAGCGCAATGTGAGTTTTATTCAAATAGCTAGGCACTTTCCTCTCCACAAAAACCTTCTGCACTTCATCAATGACCGATCTTCCCACCACCAACCAAAATCTTTGGAAGAAGCCCGCATGTAACCCATCCGGCCCTGGAGCTTTGAAAGCTTTAAGAGACCACAGGGCTGCCTTAATCTCCTCCTCCGTCACTTCCCCACTAATACTTTCCTTCTCCTCTTCCGAAAGCTTGGCTTGCCAAGGCAATATAGAGGGGTTTAACCGGGAGGCTCTCAACAAGGAAGTTGTATATATTATGCTAAATCCCTCCCTAATAAACTTCTTGACCTCATTTTCTTCATACAGCCATTCCCCCATATTATCTTTAATAGCTAAAATTTTATTTCGCTTCCTTCTGACCAAGGTGGAAACATGATAAATAGCAGTGTTACGGTCACCTTGTATCAGCCAATTAACTCGGGATTTTAAAGCCCACAGCTCCTCTTCCTGCTTCAAAACAGTATCTAACTCTCGAAGGAGCTCCTTCTCAAGCTCAAGAAGAAAGGAAGATGGTCTAACTCCAACAGCCTTTTGAATGCCGTTAAGTCTAGCCTTAATCTTCTTTTTCTTCGCAAAAATATTCCCAAACTGCACCTTATTCCAAATCAACGCTTCCTTTGAGAAACTTTCTATAGCCCCCTCAAGAATGTTATGTTGTCTCCACGCATGGGAAACAATCCTAGGAAAGGTGGGATCCGTCAACCAGCAAGTCTGAAACTAAAAAGGCCTCTTCCTACCCATGTGGTTAGTAGGTAACATATCAAGCATAACAGGACAGTGGTCTGAGTGACATCTTGTGAGGTGAACAACCCTAGCTTCCGGATACAAAATACACCAACTAGCATTAACAAAGAATCTATCAATTCTTTCTTGGATGAAGGCATGAACTTCTCTTTTGTTAGTCCAAGTGAATCGAGGACCGAAAAACCCAATGTCAATCATCCCACAATTATCAAGACATTCCTTAAATAAAAGAGACCTATTCACACTCACCGCTCTCCCCCCAAATTTATCCTCATTAATGAGAGGTTCATTGAAATCTCCCGCTAGAACCCAAGGCATATTATGCAGCTCAGCTACTTTATTTAAATTTTCCCAAAGAATATGTCTTTCAGCAGTCCTAGGACTAGCATAAACTGCAGTAAATAACCAGCTTAAGTCAGAATTTAATACCTTAACAACGGCATGAATTTCCTGCTCCGTGCTGGCTAAAATAGAGACCTTCACCCTATCAGAGTTCCAAAGCATCCAAAGCCCACCAGCATAACCGATAGTGTCAGTATGAAAGGCCTCATCAAAAGGAAGACGACTCGAAATCTCTTTAGCCCTATCTCCCCCAACTTTGGTTTCCATCAACACTAAAATCGCCAGATCATGATTTTGAACCAGCTCTCGGACATGACTTTGAAAGGAGGGCTTTAAAGCACCTCTACAATTCCAAATAATAATATTCATTAGGAATCGATGATTCGGGGAGGAAAATCATCATAAGAGGGTAGGGACTTCACCTCCTCCCTCAAATTCCATCCGATCCTCTTCATCATTTCCCACATCACGCGACGCCCCTCCTCCGGTGAAAGTGTATCGGTTAAGACCTGCCACCGCTGAATCAGCGCCTTCTTCCAAAGCTTCTCGCTGGACCAACGCCTCACCTGAGCCGGTTTTACTCGGATTGCAACTATCACTTCCTCCGGCAGCTCCACACCCATCACTTCCACGTTGATTGCCCATTGCTGATCCAGACCAACTAGAAATCTGAAGATCATTAGGAATTCTCGGCCTTGCCAATCCCTCCCCTTCTTGCTTTGAAGCTCCATCGCAACTCGGTTTGGGAAGAGCTTGCTTTGAAGCTCCTTCACAACTCGGATTGGGAAGTGTCTGCATCTTGTTTGCTTTCTCAAGCTTTTGAGGTGTGAACTGAACTAACTCCTCCCTTGCGGCATTTGATGAAGAACTTTGTGAAGCCCTTGTACGCGCAGTGGCCTTTTTCCCCTTAACAGAGGCATTTTGTTTTAGCTTAGTGGGTCTTACCTCAAGTTCAGCCCGTGATTGCTCATCAGACCATTTGGACACTTCTGGGCTTTTAGTTAATGACTTGTGGGCCTGTTGAAATCCACTCGGCCTAAGACTCCTTATTGAACTAGCCACTTGGGCTTGGCTTAACTGCCTTGGAGGAGACAACTTCCTTTTTGCTTCTCTGTTTGGCTCAACCCCAGTGCTTGGATTACTTGCTGTGAACTTAAAATTGGCCTCACTTTCAGCCTTCCTTTGTTCTTGTCGAAGCCTACCATTAACCATTCCAACTTGGGTCCCACCACTTCTTTGGTTTTTCTGCGCATGCCTCCTGCGTTCCACTACAATCCACGGACCGTACGTCCTTTCCTGCCCCTCCTTAGGCTCGCTCCCATGCACGTTCTCGGTCTGCCTCTCTCCCATGTACAATCTCTCAGAGACATGCTTAACGTGTGAGCCATCCCTGACCTCCATTTCCTTCTCCGGTGCCACCTCACTCATTTCTTTCGGCGGCGAGGCTTGGCGGATCGTGTATGGACAGTTTTCCTTTCTATGTCCCATTCTTCCGCAGGAGAAACATAGTTTCTGGATGCCCTCATAGCAGACCGGTTGTTCAAACTTTCCAATCAACACAGCTGTCACCAAGGGCTTATCCACGTCTACCTGAACACAAAGTCTTGCAAATCTTCCTCTTGCTTCATTTACCGTATGCGTATCAACTCTAAGCACATTACCAATGGATTTTCCAATCTGCAAAAGGGCTTCTGAATTGTAATATTCAATAGGTAATGCATTTAATCTTATCCACACAGCCACCGAAGTGACATTCGACATCTCAGGCCGGAAATTCGATTCCCATGGTCTGATGGAGAGAAAATGTTCTCCAATAAACCAAGGTCCCCTCCTGAGAACTACTTCATAATCTTCCTTCAAGTAAAAACGGGTTAGGAAAAATCCCTGTTCCAAATCCACACAATCCAGTCTACTAGCCGGTTTCCACATAGAGAGCAGCCTATTTTGAAGGAAACTTAACCCAACAGCCCTTCCATAGACCTTCACAATAAGAGCTTTGGTCCATGGTTTGCGGATTCTCTGTTTAAATTCTTTAGAGAACTTAACAACTACTAGCCCTTCACGGAGGTTTTCGATCTCCTCATCAGATTCATCTTCCTCCTCCATGCTATCTTCAAAACAAAACGCCTGCGAGTATGCACCTGGAATATCCCCAATGAGTTTATCTCTGAAGGAACCTGAATCAGTCCCTGTTCCTTGGTCATGAGTCGGGCACTTCACTTTCTTGTTGCTCCATACTAGCTCTTCTTGCTCTTCTGTTGAGAGCGTATGAGAGTCCGTCATGAGTAGTTTTATCCTTAAAGCGTATACAGACGAATCTGCTATCTGACTACATTGCCATTTTGACCTGGCTAATTTGTAAAAGTTTTATCTTCATTACTACAGTGTTGTGCACTACAATTGAGAGCTATTTTTTTTTTTTTTTTGCGTTCACACTAATTTTTTTTAGTTTTTATTCTTTTTGCATTTCATTCTCTTTTCTCAGTGTCTATCTCCTCACCGCCTCATTTCTTCTTTCTTCCTTCACAAACCCATTGTCGATCTGTACAAGCCCAGCTACCACAGGCCCATCGCCTCCGACCCATGCTCGGGCGCCGACCTAACTAATCTTGGCCTCTCTTCTCTATATTCGGCGTTTCGGCTTGTGTTTCGGCTTTGTGTTTCGGGCTATGCTTGTGTTTCAGGTTTGTGTTTCGAGCTATGCTTATGTTTCGAGTTTGTGTTTCGAGCATGGGTTTCAGTTTGACTATGCTGATTTTTCTGCTTTCTTTTTTTGTTCTTCTTCACTAGTTTTGATGGGTACGGCAGGGTTGTGGTTGTGCAGTGATTTTTATGGGTTTGATAGTGGTTGTGGTTGTGTGTTGATGGTTGAATGAAATATTATTTTATTATAGTGTTTATATTATTTTATTGTGTTAAAAGTTAAAATAGCTCCACTATTGTAGGATGTGGGAAGACAAAATAGATAAAGTCACTTTTTGTGGTGCTAAAAAACTAAAAATTTAGCTTTTTACTAAAACTGAAATAAAAGTACTAAAACTGAAACTGAAACTGAAACTGATTTTTACTTATTTTGCTGAAACTGAAAACTTTTTACTAAAAATACTGTAAATAAAAGTAAAAGTTAACTGAAATAGAACATTGAGACCATGAATAGTACCAAAAAGTGCAGTGAAGCCCATGAATAGTAAAAAAATAAGCTGAATAGTAAAATAAGATGGTAAAAAATAAGTTATCTAAACGGACACAAAGTATTTTTTTTTTTTAACACACTTTTGGCAAAAAAATTTCAACAAAAAGTTAAATAAATTATTCCCAAAGGGACACTAAATAAGCTAATGAGGTGTCACAATTCAACCATGGATTTGTTTTATGTACATCCTAGCCTTGAAATAGAGGAGTCATGGTAAATCATGTTTCGAGTGTATACACCCAACTCTCTCACAATAGGTGAGACCCACACTTTCAAGTGTATACACTTAGCTATCTCGCAACAATTGAAATCCATAGTGAAATGGAGAGGATCCAGATCCAACTCAAAGCTTGTAGTGCGCATGTTTGTACTTAGTAATTAGATCCAAACAAATTTTAAGAAACATAAGTTTTTTTTTTTTTTTTTTTTTTTTTGGTATGGGGAGATTGAACGGTAGGATGAATGCCACCTTGATGAAGATAATTTTAAAAAAAATATATATATATATATATATTATAGAATTTCAATTTATGACATTTTCTTCAAAATAAGTGCTCTTTATGATAATTTATAATACAAATCTTTAATCTTTAAAGTCTATTTGCCAAAAACTTTTAGATTTTTGCTTTTCACTCTTTACATTGTTTGTTTTAATTTTTTTTTTAATAAAACTAGTTTTTTTAAAAGAGATTAAATTTTATAAGAATTGGTGTAAAACCCAAGTTTTACTCCCTCCAATTCCAACATGTCATATCATCATATTACATATTAAAGAAAAAGTACAACCACACCCAATCAATTCTAATACCCATTTGAAAATCCAACTTATCTATGAGTTTATTGAGATGTTATTATGTGTAGTTATGTGGATGCCCATTTTTGACAAAAAGGCCCAACAACAAAAGAAGCCAAACAATAAGAAAAGATAGAAGAAAAAAGAAATAAATGAAGTAAAAGCAAAGCAAATGGACCGAGGAAGTCCAAGGAAAGAGGTAATAAGCCCAATGGGCCAACATGGCAGAAATTACAGCCAGTAGGCTCATAGGCACAACAAGAGGTAAAAGTAAAGTAAATGGGCCAGGGGAGACCAAGGAAAGAGGTAATAAGCCCAATGGGTCAACATGACATGAATGATAGTCAGCAAACCCATAGGCATAACAAGAGGTAATAAACCTAATGGGCCAGCATGGCAAGAATGGTAGCCAGAAGGCCCACAAATATGGCAAGAAAAGAAACAATAGGAGCAAAAACCTAGTGGGTTGGGTGAGTAAGGACTTCTGTCAACACACCATCCAAGCCCATAGGGAAATAAGAGGAAATGATGCAAGCCCAAGAGCCCATGCCTTTTATATTGTGGAGGATAAGCATGAACACAAGACATGCAGCAGAAGAAGACATATTAAGAATGGCAGAAATGGCATGGGAGGAAAAGAAGACAAACGTAGAGGGTAGTGGAACTCACACACAAAGGCCGAAGCACCATCTACTTGTACCTAACCAATATAGGAGAGGTGGGCTCTCGATCAAGGGATTTAGAGGGTGTGGTTTGGTGGTGGGGAGAAAAGGGGTCTATTTTGAGCTTCACGTCAAGGCTTTTTTTGGGGAAAAATGCCTTGTTGAGATGGCATTTCACCCCAAAGAAGCTAACAAAGGGCTTGGACCACTTGATGCATGCCATAGGAATAGGTAGAGAAAGCCTCAAATCCTTATCCACTCAGGTAAGACATAAAAGAAGAAGGGGAGAAACAAAACAAAGAGTTTTGTCCTGGAATAAGGAGTGGTGTAACAACCACACTCTGGGCAGAGGTAGTGGCTAGGCAACCAATGAATTAGTAAGTAATCCTAGAAGGATGCTCACAAGAAATCAAAAACGGTTGGTGAAGCCTTAGGGATAAAAGGGAGAAATCTCATTGAATCAAGCTATATAAAAAGGGGAAAGGTAGCCCTAAGTAGGGGGGAAGAACCCATGGAGAGGATGGGAAGAAAAACTAAGAGTAATAGAATAAAAAAGAAAGAAAGTGATAAAAAAGGAAGAGAGAAAACACATCAGAAATAGAGGCCTACATTAGTAGACCATCTTTTTTCTCCCTCTTGACTCTCCAACCCTTTAGGACTCTATAAATTGAATCCAAAACCATTTAGGCCCTTGCCCCAGCACGAATAAATTCAATGGCAAAAACCTATAATGAGGTTATCCGTGTTGGTGTTTGGTTCCCTTCTTGGACTTGTTTCTGCTGAATGACTCGACCCAGGATTGGGAGGGTAAACTAACACTATTACGTTTGCCTAGAGTTGTTGCTATTGCCCTGCTGTGGCATCTTTTAGCTTGTTTGATATTTTTCATTGCTATTTGTTTTGTTGCAGTGTTTCACACTATTAGTTATTCTGCTGTATATTTGTTGTATCAATTATTCTGTTGTAGTATCTTTTGTTATATTTGCTGTATTAGTTGTTCTGCTATAGAGTCTTTTGATGTGTTAGTCATCCTACTGTAGGATTGACTACTATCTTGCTGTAATAGTCGCTCCATGGTAACACATATTATTAAACCCGTTATACAATTTGTTCTACTGTGGCATTTCTCTGCTATGTCTACTGTAATAGTTACTCTGCCGTATCGTCGCTTGCTGCGTTCACAAGGACACCCAACCTACTACATCATTCTTCGTTCTGTCTAAACATTGGGCATGCCTGGCTTGCACACAAGCTTGCCTGCAGCATGACCCCATAAGGGCAGTCCTGACTTCCTTACCCATTAGTTCACAGGCCTTGGTGTAGCAGAACGGGTGTAGACATCAAAATTTTTATGATGTATCGACAACCGTCAAATTGATCATGATTTAGTATTTTTTTATCAAATTAATTTCCAATCGATGATGTGAACAATCAACAAATGAAATCTAGCCATATGGCAACATCAAATGAAGAAAGTCATGTGACAATGTCAGAAAAAAGACTCATATGGAAGGTTCTTATTAAATGGAAAACAAAATTAAATTCATAATTAAACTCTCAATAAATGCTGAGAGAAAATTCCAAATTAAATATTATTAAGTTGCCTATAAATAAAGGCTTCTCATATGAGAAAAGGGAAGAAACTTAGAGAGAAAAACCCTATTGACACTTTGCCAAAATAGAAAGTCATCTCTAAGTCCAAAAGAGCACCCTTGCTCCCTTAAAATTAAGGCTTATTTCTACTTCTTCAAATCAAAGTAGACATTTTCCTTCAATTAAGTTCGAGATCAAGCCAACGGCCCTCAACTTCAAATCAAAACTCAAGTACATCCAATCACAAATCCAACTTGGAGACATCAAAGTATGATTCAAGATCAAGCTTCATAGCCTTTCGGATCGTAAAGTTACTTGGAGATCAAATCAAAGGAGTTTTATTGTATTCTTTCATTGTAAAAAGTCATACAGAGGATTGTACTCACATATATACAAATCAATATAAATTGATAATTTGTTACACCATTTCGTGATCATGTAATTCATCTTTTACGAAAATTGTGTGTACAATGGGTTTTGGTCCATTGACGCTAAAAGGCCCCCACAGGTTGTAATGACCTCCCTTTAATGTGTAAAGGCCTTTTCTCCAACTGTTGTGTGCTTTGGGAGAGAACAAAACCATAACGAGTATGGGCCTTAAAGCGGACAATATCTACATAATTGGAGCGAGGTCGTTACAGATAGTATCAAAGCCATGCCCTAGCAGGAAGAATGTGCCCCACACACGAGGAAACGTGTGCCCGTAAGGGGAGTGGATTGTAAGGACCCGAAAAAGGGGTCTTGCATTCCATGGAATCTCACATTGCCCAAGGAAGCACATTAGGATGTGCTTATAAGGAGTGACCTGTATAAAGGCTTTTTCCCCCAGTGTTGTGTGCTTTGGTAGAGAACAAAATCGTAAGGGGTATGAACTTTAAAGTGGACAATATCTACATAATTGGGGCGGAGTCGTTACAATGATAGGATGTATATATGAGAATGCTAGAAGAAAACAATGGTGTAATTGAAAGTGGAGGGAGCTCTAAATAACTTTGAGTAATTTGTATTAAAAGCACTTAGTTATAATTTTTTTTCTTTAAAAAAAAAAAAAATTCTGAATTTGGTAAAGATGGAGTGTAAAACCTATGTTTTACACCATCTAATAAAAGATTGTCACATCAGCATTTTATTTAAAATTCAATACATCATACCACACCTAATAACATCTTAATAAACTTTTAATTTTGTTAGATTTATATATGGATATTAGAATTGATTGGGTAAAGGTATACTTATTTTTAAATATGTGATAAAATGATGTGGCATATTGAGAAATGAGGGGTAAAATATAGGTTTTACACCACATCCTTATGGAATTTAATCTCTAAAAAAAAAAAAATACACACTCATGCTTTATTTATCTCTATAATATTAGTTAAAAGTTTTGGATTCCAATCTAACAAACTAATAAATGTTTCACTAAAAAACTCTATATTTATAGTCTAAATTACCACAGTGAATACTAACACGTTATAAAGGAAAATATCTGGAAAAAATTTGAAAGAAGAATCTTGGAGTTCTAGTCTATTGAGGAAGAAGAACAGTGGAGAAGAATCAGAAGATGACTTTCCCTGTATAAAACGACATCGTGTTTCTTTGAGTCTTTTTATATAATGTAATGCTAAAACACTATCCAAGACTTAGAGTGTGGATGCAAATTTTCCTTCTATTTTACACAAAAAACCTACTTTTTCTATTTTACACACTAATTTTTACAAAACACCCACATCAGTTTGTCTATTCTACACTTTCTTTTATTTTAATAATATTTTTCTCACTTTTTTTTTTATTATTTCACAACTACCCATGGCGCCACCAACTTTAACACACACGCCAACTATATCTGATCTCTATCTCTTTCTTTTTCTTTTTTTCTTTTCCTTCTCCTTCTCCATTTTTTCTTCTTCGGCATCTTCTTCTTTCTTCTTCTTCTGCTAATGCTAAAACAAAAAGCTAAAGAGAGAAAACTCTTGGTGGGTAAGCTTTTTTTTTTTTTTTTTGAGAAGATGGTGGGTAAGCTTAAAAAGAACATAAATTTAATGTTTTGGTTTGGGTACATTGAAGAGACTGTGATGAAGTACTTAGAGGCTTTGAGTTGCTGCTGAGGAACACCGAAGCCACCATTAGTGACGCTTGTTCTTCTACTATTTCTGCATTTTCTTCTTATTCTTTTGCAATTTCGGTTTGATTATTTATATGGGCTTGATGATTTTTTTTTTTAGGAGAGGGTTTGATGAATTTGGGATCTTGATTTAGATCAAGTTTGAAGAATTTTATGATTTGTTGTTGGATTTAAGAGAAGATAAAAGGATTAAGAGGGCAGAGGAAGAGTGAGATTGGATGAGAAAGGAGAGACAATCAGAAGAGAGATGATAGAGGAGAGAGAAAAAAAATATAAAATAATAAATAGAAGAGCTATAGTAATCGTGCATATATACACAATTACTGTAGCAATTGTGCATAAATGCACATTTTTACACCCATTGATGTGGGTGTTTTTTTGCTCAAAATGTGTAAAATGAGCAATTTTTTCTATTTTGCAAGATTTTATACATACTGATGCTAATGCTCTTATAACATTTAGGCGCTTAATAGAATAAAGTTGTATAGATCTTTGCACCTAAACGCAATTGTATTGCTGAGCTGTAATGTTACCATTGGAACATTTAAGCTCTGACTCTGATTTTGTTCTTATTCCTTCTGTACGAAGTTCTAAATAAAAAGTTAATATGACAATCTCTTATTGGATTGTATAAAACAAGAGTTGTACACTCCATCCTTACCAAATTTGAACTCTTTTTTTCAAATAAGCTAATTTGTAGCTTTTGTCACACATTTAGCAAAAAAACTACCGAAAACTATATATTGTAGATTGGGCTTTTAAATCAAACCCACACATATGGATACGTGATTGGAGATTATTTGGATTACATATATATATATATATAAAAAAAAAAAAAAAAAAAATTCTTTTGTGGACTTACAATATTTTTCATTCAATTCGATTATTTTTATTATTTTACAGATTGTGTGGTTATTAAGGGGGGAAAAACTATGTAATGTAATGTATATAATTAGGTGTTTATTATGCATTCAAATAGAAGAAAGTATTTGTACTTCGATTAAAACTCTAAATTTAATTATACGATATGTAAATCTAGGAATATTAAATAAGTAGTAATTTTTTCATGCATGACCGTGATATTTGATTTCATGTACAAAATTAATCTTGATTTTTTAGTGTTAATTCACTGAATAATGTAATGAGCATGTCTTACTTATGTAGGTCGCGACTGCTAGTGCTAGATGCTTTCATTGTCGGATGAAGCTGCAATAGTATTTTTTAGAAATAAATTCTATTGCTTTATACTTAAAAATTTATATTTATTTTAATTATATAGCATTAAAGGAGAGAGGCTCCTAGATTTTTTTTTTCCTTTAGGTCTGTTTTGAACTTGTGAGAGCTGGAATTTCGGCAATCAATGAAAAAGTTCTTGAGTGGGGTATCGTAGAGTTGTTCTTGAGTGGGCCTCCCAAGTAGCCCTGGTTACGAAAAAGTTCCCATGCCTACTTGCGTTTTACCATCGTAGAAGAATTATTGATGCTTGTACACAGCCTGCCCATTATGAAATGCTTCCATTGGGCCTGTCTGTGTGTAGGATAGGCCATCTTTCCAATGAAGAATTGAAGCTTGTATGGATGCCATTAGCTCGGTTCTGTTTCTGCTGTGTACGGTTGAGCCTAGCCCACCCTTTGTGGAAAAAAAAATTTAAAACAAAGCAAAGCCTCTGTGGTTGCTCCGATGGAATCAACGAAGCATGGAATAGTCATCAATCAGTTGTGAAATTGCCATGAGCAGCCAGATATTGGTCCTTTGCTTCTATTCTTGCGTATATGCTGGTTCTCTTGCCTGAGATTTCAAAATTTTCAAATCATCCAACATTTAAGGTTTTCTTAGTAATTCTGAAACAATTATTACACACAAGAAATTCACTAAATCTGTCTCAAAAGGTTCCACGTAATTGGTCCCAATGAAAAGAATATCCGTCAAAACAATAAATAGAGATAATTGGTTTTCATTTTTATTTTTTAAATTATGGAATAGATATATCACACAATCAGCTCTAGAGATGGTTGATAGAATGTACTTGTTGGCTAATTCTAATTATTTGATCGAAGAGATCGAATCATTCACGAGAGTATATAACAGGGTAATCAAAGAATACAAGCTCAACTTATCTTACAATTATAACTTTTAACCCCATATTTTGATATTATATTTGAAATAAATTAATTTCATGATTCAGATCAGAGGAGGAAGATGAGAGAGTAGAGACAAAAGAGAAATGTGGCCAAAATATGCTAACTTTAGTTCAGTCACCTTTCCTTTTATCTTCCCACTCTCTTTTTAAAACATACCATAAATTAATTGTCACAACTAAGAAAAATGCTAATAAAATTATGCCTTATGCTCTAAAAGGACCAAGTCAAAGTTGGAATTTCTCATAAATATTTATATAGTCCAAATCGATATTTGATATAAAACTCAATACATTATTTTAAAAGTTACCATGACTATTGAATGGAGTTTGTGGTATGTCTTTATGTTAGAACCACTTTCCCTTTCCCTTGTATGTGTTTGTTTCTCATTAAAAAAATAAAATAAAATACAAACCAACAACATCCTTTCAATCCAATTCTACCCAAAGTATTACGTAAATAATGCCTTACACGAAAGTAATTTAAAGATCAAAACATAATCTAATGAAGAAACAACTAATTCTTTCACACTTGGCAATTGGCGCATACATATATCGAGTTGACACATGCGAGATGAGTTCCTTCCCCTATCTAACCATCTTAGTTGTGTCTTTATACAAAGGAATCCAAACTCCAAAGCCAACAAAAATAATAGAATGATGAACCAACGACTAATGTACTTTCCCACTTGGGTAATTTTTTTTTTTCTCCTATCCCTTTTGTTTTTTCATTATAGTCCACTTGGCCATTTACAAATCAAGTATACATGCATAAAGCCCAGTCAGTCAACCAGATCTGCACCTTGCACCCTATTAAGTGATGCGCACTACTCAAAACACTAGTACATAATTTTTTTTCTTATTATCCATTTTTAAAGTATCCACTGGATAAATCTAACACAGAATCTTGGTTGTCACTGCTACAATCAACGTCTCCAAACCACGACTTTTACACAAGGGGTGAGCTAGAACAGCTGGACCCAGCTAGCCTATGCAGACAAGTACATACATGGTACACTTCTCTATTTAACTGAAGAAAATTAAGACTTATGTTATCATGATCATATTGCCAAATTAAAACGTATACCTCCATAAGCAGCTCAAGCAGGCTTTAACATGGCAAATATGGAAGAGTTACACATGGCTGCTTCAGCTTACTATCGGAATGCCTCCAATGAACTTAGGCAACGAGCAACAGAGTTCTTCCACTCAATGGATACGAATGGCGATGGGGGAGTTAGCTTCAATATGTTCGTCCAATTCTTCGTTCAAAACGGATACAACAGGGTCGCCCGCAATTTTTTCCGTAGTTTGGACAGCAATGGAGATGGGTTCTTGGATTTCTTTGAAGTCCTCACGTTTTACTACATCTTGAAAACCAGGGGTGTGTGGTGTGATTACTGTGGAATTTGCCTAATGGGACTGTATTTCATGTGTGTTGCATGCTTTGACAAAAGAAAAGCCCAATACAAGATAAAGGTAAAAGTTAACTGAAATAATACAGTGAAACTCATGAATAGTATCAAAAAGTGCAGTGAGGCCCATAAATAATAATAAAAAATAAGTTGAATAGTAAAATAAGCTAGTTTTTTAAGTTGAAGCTAAATGCACACTAAGACTATCACTACTCCAACACCAACATGATTACATTTTTAATTCAACAAATATTAAAAAAAAAAATCCGCACTGCCTCAGTGCCTCATGGATTCACAAGCCATTAAACAATTTAAACTAAAACTAAATCAAACATAAAGGCTAAAAGGAAATAAGAAACTCCCTTACTCTCCCCAACCATCACCGTCATCCCTGCTAATGGTTGGAATTTTAATATGCAATCAAAGAACAAGAAATGAAGAATTGTTTAAATCTTTTTACAAAAATCTATTGTGGAAGCTTAGCCCAACTACTAGTAGGGCTTTGGGTTGAGCATTTGTTTTAGGGATTAGGGATATCGAAACAATGGCAAGCCCCAAAGATGGTGTTAATATTTCCATAGCAAAATGATTCAGTGAACATGACCTTTACTAGCGAAATCCGAGCAAGACTTCGTTCTCCCTAGTGCCTATTTTTCCTTACCACTCTCATGACTCTTTCTCCCAATTTTTCCAACCCCCCACCCTCTACCCCTCAATCTCCATTTATAGACTTCCCTTAGTGGGGTCGTCATGATGAGAGGGTGGTTTCCCATGTCGATGGGTCCCCCTATGAGCTTTATTCCTAATCGGGTGGGACCTATTATTTGTGACTAATATGACTCTCTTGGAACTTGCACCAGGCACTAATAATTACTCGGCAGATGGATCTCCTCAAGGCATTATCCCTTGATCTTGGTACCATGGAAGCTATTTGGTAAGGGCCTAGAGTTTAGACCAGACCATCCAGGGAGTGGGCTAGGTGTTTGGTTAGTAAGCAACGCGAGATGGGCCCATCTAAGAGGCATGTCATGAGCTCGATGCAGGTTGATCTTCGTGGACCGTACATCTATGAAAGTTACATTTGCGAAATATACATATATATATGTGTGTGTGTGTGTGTGTGTGTGTGTGTGTGTAGGGATTAGAGACCCAAAGATGGATATTGGGCCATGGGCCATGGGCCATGTCCGAGCACATTAAGTCTTCCGAGGACAAGTAGACACTAACAAGGACATACAAATTGGTGGGTTATGGAAGAGGTCTGATCGTAAAGGATTGAAAGTGTAGTCCGAGGAGAAGCACCTCCTCAGCTAAGCAGAGTAGAGGTCAAAGGTCCGACCTTTCATCAAGAACAATACACCCGATGATCATACTAGTAAGGATAAGCATTAAAAGGGAATAAGACAAAGGAAAGCTGAGAAATATCTAGGGGAAAGCTGCTACCTCCGCATCAAATGCTCTACAACTAACTCTCTGGCCGCACTAATGTGGAGGTAATACCTTAACAGTACCATCCAACCTTACAGCTACCTACGAAGACTTCAGGAAGGGGTTGATGGGACAAGGATCAAAACCAGCAATTTGATCTACACGTGGAGGGATGAGATGAAGTAAAGAAGGGAAATATAAAGAAGAAAAAACCCATTATAGAGGGGGATCAGATCATCTGAAGAAAAAAGAAATATTGTACACTCAAGAACTGTAATTATCTTTAAGTCTAAGAGAAATATATAAGAATTGCTTTCCTCAGACTTTGCCAAGGAGGAATTTCCTTACCTAAAACTATTTATTCTTATTTTCTAGCATCATTTAACTTACTGTGATTGTTGTCCTACTTATTGAAGTCTAGTTTCTAGCCTACTCTCTACAAATTCTTTGTATTGGGTTCTTAGGGCCTTTGTCCTTTTCATTTTTAGGCTTGGGAACCAAAATGGGTCCTTACAATGTACTCCCTCGGTCCCAATTTGTTTGTCTTCTATTTCATTTTGGGATGTCCCAAAATATTGTCATGTTTCTAAAAATAAAAGTTATATATTTACTAATATTCCTATTATATCCCTACTTTATTTTCAAAAATATTTGAATCGAAAACTAACAAATATTTTAAAAAAATCAATTTAATTGGGACACCTTTTTAGTTGTCTTGTTAAGAATAACTCTTTCTTTTAAAAATGATAAATTTATCTAAGGGTAGTTTTGTAAACTTATACATTTTAATAAAGCAAACAAGACAATAAATGATGTTTCTTTAAAAAGTTTGACTTTTCAAACAGAACAAATAAAGTTTGATCTACACGTGGAGGGATGAGATGAAGTAAAGAAGGGAAATATAAAGAAGAAAAAACCCATTATAGAGGGGGATCAGATCATCTGAAGAAAAAAGAAATATTGTACACTCAAGAACTGTAATTATCTTTAAGTCTAAGAGAAATATATAAGAATTGCTTTCCTCAGACTTTGCCAAGGAGGAATTTCCTTACCTAAAACTATTTATTCTTATTTTCTAGCATCATTTAACTTACTGTGATTGTTGTCCTACTTATTGAAGTCTAGTTTCTAGCCTACTCTCTACAAATTCTTTGTATTGGGTTCTTAGGGCCTTTGTCCTTTTCATTTTTAGGCTTGGGAACCAAAATGGGTCCTTACAATGTACTCCCTCGGTCCCAATTTGTTTGTCTTCTATTTCATTTTGGGATGTCCCAAAATATTGTCATGTTTCTAAAAATAAAAGTTATATATTTACTAATATTCCTATTATATCCCTACTTTATTTTCAAAAATATTTGAATCGAAAACTAACAAAGACGGAGTGAGTATATATATATATATATATTAGAAAAATAAATTAATATGTTAAATAAGGTCCATTCCCAAAATAGTTACAATATTTGTTAGATAGTACTCAATTTTGAGTTTTTTTTTTTTTTAATTTCTTTTTAATTTTTAGAATACAATAGTATTTCAAACCTACAATGTCTACATCATAATGATTACAAGAAATTTTATCAGTTAAGTTAACTGAAACTCAATACATTTTATGTTCTAATTTATTATGTATGTTCAATTATATTTTAAATTTTATCTTGCAAAATCAGGCTAATTTGTGTATTATTAATGTTTCCTCATGCATCTAAGTATACTACACATTTATACAAACTAAGTTTTCCTATTGGGCAAAACTTAGGTACTGTACCTTAGGTACAGTACCCTAGGTTCCCTACTTAAAATTTTGACATCTGTCCAATTCAACACCTCAAGCAAACGGTGTTAAAAAAGAAAAGAAAAGAATATCTCATATCTCTCTCTCAGTGTGTATCTGCTTCCTTTCTTGTTTTCTGATCTATGATTCTTTCTCTCTCTCTCGATGTGTGTGTATGTATGTGTATCTGTTTCCTTCTTCTTTTCTGATCTATGAGGCTTTCTTCGTTTCTGATCTATGATTCTTCTTTTCTAATCTATGATTCTTTCTCTCTCTCTCTCTCGATGTGTGTGTATGTATGTGTATCTGTTTCTTCTTCTTTTCTGATCTATGAGTCTTTCTTCATTTCTAATCTATGATTCTTTCTCTCTCTCAGTGTGTGTGTGTGTGTGTGTGTGTGTGTATCTGTTTCCTTCTTCTTTTCTGATCTATGAGTCTTTCTTCGTTTTTGACCTATGATTCTTTCTTCTTTTTTGATCTATGATTCTTTCTTTCTCTCTCTCTCTCTCTCTCTCTCTCTCTCTCTTGGTGTGTGTGTGTATGTATGTGTATTTGTTTCCTTTCTTCGTTTCTAATCTATGATTCTTTCTTCTTTTCTGGAGATTTTAAGCCAGCGGGTTCTCTTGCAATTGCAGAACAGGAAAAAGAAGGAAGAAGGAAAAAAAAATTAGTTTAACGCTGTTTGTTTGGGTTATTAAATTGGACAAACGTCAAAATTTTAAGTAGGGAACCTAAGGTACTATACCTAAGTTTTGCCATTTCCTATTCAAGTATATTGATATGATGATTGTATAGTAAATTAAACCAAGATTAATTCCTAACTATCTCATATGCAATAGCTTTCTCGTTCAGCGCACATATTAGCTACTAGCTTCATCATCGAGCGAATTCAAAGTCGCATGGCTGGTTGGAAGGCTAATATTTTATCCTTTGCAGGCAGGCTTGTGCTCACTCAAGCAGTTACTTCCAACATTCCTAACTATACCATGCAATGTGTGGCTCTTCCCCCCAAAAATTTTGCATCATATAGACCGTCTTAGTAGGAATTTTTTATGGGGAACTTCAAATAACAAGAGAAAACCCACCTAGTAGGATGGAAAAAAATCACTAAACCCAAAAGGGAAGGTGGTCTTGGTCTTCAAAGTGCAAAAGCAAAGAATGTTGGCCTTCTTCCTAAGCTCAATTGGCGTCTCTGGACTGAATCCTCTTCTCTGTGGGCCAAAGTGTTGAGCCAAAAATATTGCCGGCCAAGAAGAGCAACAAGCCATCGAGTTAGGATACGTACTTGTTCTTCTACTTGGTTAGCAGGGGGAAATAGTTGTATTTCCCTTTGGAATGATAAGTGGCTAGACAAAGGCAGCCTCAGAAGTCTTATTGCAGGGCCTTTGAACCGTGGGGAGGAGGAACGCCTTCTCAAAGATGTTGTTAGTCTCAATGGCTGGAACGAGCAAGGTTTTTTCATTTTCTTTTCCATGGGAATTGCGTCAAATTATTAAAGCTACTCCTATCTCTTATTCCCCCTGTTGTACAGACCATATTACCTGGTCGTCCTTTTCAAGTGGAAACTTTGAGCTCAAGGAAGCCTATAAGCTTGCAAAAATTGCGGAGGAAGGTGGCAATGCTGAGGTGTTTAAAGGGGAATGGATATGGAAAGTGCTCACCATTCCTAAGATTAAATGCTTTTTGTGGCAATGCTATCATAAGAGCATATCAATGCGTACTGCTTTAGCTGCTAGAGGAATGGACGTTTCCCTATTGTGCCCGGTATGTAATGAAGCCCCCGAATCTATAATTCATGCTCTTAGAGATTGTCGTTATGTTCGGACCTTCTGGAACTCCTTCCCACCCCCATTTCAGCTCAACCGCTTCTTTGAGACCAACATGCTTGCTTGGCTTAGGTTGAATGTGTAGCTCTTGCCCTTATTCCCATTTGAATATCGACTAGGGGATTATTTTTAGCTTTGTCCTCTGGTCTATTTGGCTTCATAGAAACAAAATCATTTTTAGAATTGAAAGAGCTCACAAGGACCTTAAGGAAGAATCAATGGCTAAAGCTTTTGAGTTTGCCTTTGTTGGAGTTAATGGGAAACGAACCAGGTCTAGAACGATCATCAAGGTAGGCTGGGGTCCTCCTCCTATTAATTGGTTTAAGCTTCATTTGGATGGGTCACTGCTCGGTAATCCTGGCTTGGAAGAAGGTGAGGGGCTGATTCGGGATGTTAATGGAAATTGGGTTAAAGGTTATGCTAGGGCAATTGATATAGCTACTAGTGTTGCTACAGAATTATGGGCACTGCGGGATGGTATCAGATTATGTGTGGCACTCAAATTGCAAGCTATTATCATTGAATTGGATGCTCAGATAATGGTCAATTTCATGAACAAGGATGCAGCAAATCTGAATGGTTTCTCTGCCATTGTTAAAGGCTGTAAGAATGGTTTAAGGAATATTCCTATGGTTCGAGTGCAACATTGTTTTAGGAAGGCAAATAAGTGCACCGATGCATTAGCTAGAAGGGGAGCTTTGTTAGGACAGGACTTTGTATTTTCTTTTTGGAACCCCTGGCAGACGTAGCTCTTTTGTTAGGCTTGGATAGTGCAGGGGTTCTTTTTGATCATTTTGTTTCTATTCCTGTATCTGCTATTTAGTTCTTAATGAAATTTCCCTTTTTACCCCCAAAAAAAAAAAAAGTAAATTAAACCAAGATTAAGTCCTAACTATCTCATATTCAATAGCTTTCTCATTCAACGCACATATTAGCTACTAGTTCTAACAATAAAATCAAGTATCTGTTTGACATAATTAATTTTACCTACTTATTTTGCTATTCAACTTATTTTTGTTACTATTCATGGGTCCCACTACACTTTTTGGTATTATTTATGGGTCTTACTATACTATTTTAGCTAACTTTTACCTTTATCTACAGCACTTTTAGCAAAAAGTTTTCAGTTTTTGCAAAATAAACGGATCCCAAATAGACCCCAAGTATAGCTAAATATCCACACATTATAATCACGATTATTGGTGGCAAATCCTTCCAATTTAATAATCCTCACATGAGCAGTGTGTGTAAAACATGTTTCCATTTTGGGATTAGTCTAAGATTCAATAATACCGACAACAAGTATATAAGAGTAGGAGAAAATAATTGGAAATTTTAGACAAATTAAATTTCTTGTGGACCATGAATTTGCTATTATTACAAACCCTTTAGCATAGATGAAATTTCTTGTCAACTTTTAAAAGCATACACTCCTTATATATTTTACATTGATATATTTGGTCACGATTTTAGTTGCTTTTAAAAGTGTGTAAAACTATGTAAAATAGTTTGTGTACAACGTATTTAACCATTGTTTTTAAGGTTCACTACACTAAACTAAAGTACAATTTATATTCATTTTATCGTTGAAGTATGGTAGTATAACCATCAATTTGGAAGGAATTGAGCAGTGTCGATCAAAACGTATCATCTGCTATAGAATAATAATTTAAGCTATCTACTGGAATCCTAACCAGGTGTATTAAGGAAAATGTGGTACTTGCCCATGAAATTATTCATAGCTTCAAGCAAACAAGAAAAAAGAAGTGTTTCTTAGGAATCAAGCTGGATTTCCAAAAGGCATATGATGGAATGGAGTGGAGGTTTTTGATTTTAGTCCTTAAAGCCTTTGGCTTCAGTGACACTTTCACTAAGTTGATACACCAATGCATTTCATCAGTTCAATTCACTCTTTTGTTGAATGGCGGTCAATGTCTAAACCTTATCCCTTCTCGAGGCCTTTGGCAGGGGGATCCATTATCTCCTTATCTGTTTATTCTTGGTAGTGAAGTTTTGATGAGGCTGATTAATAGAGAAGTTGCTTTAAACAACATATCCAGAGTGAAAGTATCAAACACAGCCCCTCCTATCTCCAAGCTCTACTATGCTAATGATGTCTTATTATTGTGTAAGGCTAAATCTTCGAAAGTTGCTACTCTCTACAGGTGTTTAGAAAAGTACTTCACCTAGTTTGGTTAGAAAGTTAGTATTGAGAAATCTGGTGTTTTCCCTTCCAAGGGAGTTAGCCAACAATTTCTCCACCAAGTAAGATGCACTTGGGAGCTGTGTTCTCTTCCTCAACACTCTACTTATCTTGGGGTTCTGTTATTCTTGTCTAGAAGCAGAGGTCAAGATTTCAAGTTTGTAAAAGAAAGAATAGAGAGCAACTTTAGTGGTTGGAAGAGTAAAAACCTTTCTTGGTCGAAATGGGCGACACTTATCAAATCAGTAGCTCAAGCCATTCCAGTTTATTCTATGATAGTCATCCAATTTCCAAAAGTCTTTGTGATCAACTTGATGCAACTATTCATAGGTTTTGGTGGAATCCAAACTCAAATTGTGGTCATTTCTAGACTCCTATGTCTTGGTCTTCTTGATGCAGGCCTCAAAAGGAGGGAGGCTTGGGTTTCAAAAAAATTTTGAGACTTTAACTAAGCTCTCCTCTCCAAACTTGCCTGGTGGGTGTTGACAGGGAAAAATTGTCTCTGTATTAATGTTTTAAGAGCGAAGTACATAGTTCAACACAATTGGCTTAATCATGCTCCTAGTAGTAGTGCTTCCCTAGTTTGGAGAAGTTTAATGGGCACTAAACATCTAATATCTAAAGCAGCTTGTTTTTTGGTTGGTAATGGGGAGTCTATAAGAACGTGGATAGACCCATGGGTTCCTAATCTCCTTGCTTTCATCCCTTCTCCCAAAGCTAGTGCAAATCCAGATTTTGCTCTGATTGTCTCCCAACTCTTAAACCAAGATCATTCTAGTTGGGATTCAATAAAATTGCATCAGTATTTTTTTTTTTTTTTTTAAGATGATATAGTGGAGCTTATCCTGTGGATCCCTTTGCCCCTTTCCCCTACTACTGACTCTTGGTCGTGATCCCTTACAAATTCAAGGGAATTTAGTATTAAATTTGCTTATTGGTTAAGCAGGATTTCTTCCTCTCCCTTAGCCCAAGATCTCATTCAGGGTAAAGCGTGGAAGTCTAAGCTACATGAGAGGTTGAAAATGTATATTTGGAGAATCGCTGCTAAGGATTTTGCCTACAAAGGATGTTATTTGTGTGTTTGCTAATGTTGATATGAGACGCCCACTTTGCAACCTGGGTGAAGAATCTTTGTTGCATCTTTTTGCTCTTTGTCCTATTGCTGAAGCTTTGTGGTTTCGTAGTCAATGGGGTGTCAGAATTGAAGCTTTTGGACTAGCCTCTACTCAAGATCTAATTAATTTCTTTTTCTCTCCCCCTTTTGTCTGCCAGCAAGATGATTTTCTGTTGTTTGCTACGATTCTTTGCAACGTTATCTAGAAGCAAAGAAATTTATCTTTATTTGAAGGGTCTGTTGCAAAGTGTGAGGAGATGTTCTCTAGAATTTCCAATTTATTTATTGAGCACAAATTAGCTAGGCCTCCTCTTCGCAGCTTGAATAGCTTAACTCATGCTCAACATTGGTCCCCTCCCTCCCCCCATTCAGCTAAGATTAATGTTGATGCAGTTATGGGCCTGCATTTCTTTGTCATTGCAGTTGTTGGTAGAGACTGGAGAGGGGAGCTAGTATTTGCTTGTTCAAAGAAAGTGAACATCACCCTTCCTCTGTAGGCTGAACCTGAGGCTTTGAAGTGGGCACAATCCTTAGCGTCCTATTTCGATTTTGAGGCCGTGTGCATTGAGTCAGATTCCTAGATTTGTGCCAATCTCCTATCTAACAAAGAATCTGCCCCTTCTTGGCGTATCAAATCCATCATCACTGATGCTCGGGCTCTATTAGCTGCTTCCCCAAGCGTCTCAATTTGCTGGGTGAATAGGCAAATGTAATTATGCTCCTCGCTCTCTAGCTAGATGGTTTTTAGATTGTAGGTTTTTTGGTTCTTTTGACGTAGGCAACAACCCCCTTGTTTTGTTTCTGTTGGGAGGGGTGAGGCTAGCTAGTCGCTGTAGCTTGGGTTTCTTTTAGTAAAAATTTTTGGCCATAAAAAAAAATTAAAAATTAAAAATGAAAGTTCAAAATTAAATTTATACATGCCACTGTCACCGTCTCTTACAAAATATTTTTCTTAAATTTACTTAATTCAATTGGATGAATAAACAAAAGAAGAAAAAATACAATTCTAAATTTTTGGTTATTAATAATGGATGACTGGATTCATCCCCCTTCAAGATTGGATTTTCTCCCAAGAAATTTCAATCTCTCTCTCAATGTTTTTGTTCTTTGATTCTAGGCTTTGGAAAATTAAATGCAAAGAAATGTAGTGAAAATGATTTTAGGAGATGAAAAAAGACAGGTGTATCTTAATTGTGAAATCAAACGAAAATGGAGTCTCCATCTTTTTCCTCCGTTCTCTCTAGTTTTTTTTTTTTTTCCTTCACCTTCTTTTTTTTTTCGTCCTTCTTCCACTTGTTTTAGACTCTCTCCAGTCCTTATATGGTCTCCCCTCTTTGTTTTCCAATTCAAAATCCACCCCACTATTTGTTTTTGTTTGCATTCACCCTACTGTACCCGTGGAATAGTGTAATGACAACCATGACAAAATGGTGCAGATTAGGGCACACTAGACCTGCTTAGTGCTTGAGGTGTCTGTCCACTATACACACAATGTATGTCTCACCATTCTGTTTTGTTTTGTCTTTTTCTTGTTGACCACTAAAATTGGGTTTGCCAATATATTTGAAATAAAATGCTATTGTTTTTAAGTTAAATTAACAAAAGGAGCTCGTGGGACAAAGCTGGATGTTTTTGGATATAACTTTCAAAAATTGAGGATTTTGTGGAAAATGGGTGAAAAATGACAAGCATGCATGGATTAAAAATTGCTGCTTCAAATGCACTTAAAATAAAGACTAACAGTTAAAATTATAAATTAAAAAATGGATTTAAAAATAAAATAAACACGCATAAAATGAGAGAGAAATCAGAGAGCTATGCACATCATTCAATCAATTCATCATTGGGGGGACGCATGCACAAAAGGTATGCATTATAATTGAGAAACGAAATAGGGTGTTTACACCAACAAGCTTAAATTTTTCAAAAGTGTATGAAACAATTTATCAAGACCTATGGTAGGAGAAATATTATCACATATCCTAGACTGAAACATAGAATGCTTAAATTTCAATTTATGACAATTAGGACAAATGTGACCACGAACACCACAAAAGTGACAAATAGAAACAAATTTAGGAATATCAGTATTTCTAGAAGGAGATCTAGTCTCAAGTTTTGGTTCATGCCTCAATAAAGAACAATTTGGTCTAATGTGAACATCAGTATTCCTAGAAGTAGATCTAGTCTCAAGTTTTGGTTCATGCCTCAACAAAGAACAATTTGGTCTAATGTGACCAACAACACCACAAAAACTTAAATTTTTCAAAAGCATATGAAACAATTTATCAAGACTTATGGCAAGAGAAATATCATCATATATCCTAGATTGAAACACAAAATGCTTAAATTTCAATTTATGATAATTAGGACAAATGTGATCACGGACACCACAAAAGTGACAAACATGAATAAATTTAGGAACATCAGTATTCCTAGAAGCAAATCTAGTCTCAAGTTTTGGTTCATGCCTCAACAAAGAACAATTTGGTCTAATGTAACCAACAACAATACAAAGGTGACGGGTAGGCACAAAAACAGATTTATTCTACAATTGACCAAAAGGTTTAGACATAGGTTTATAAACTTTAGCGTCTAAATCAGAACTTTTACCTTTGTCTAACCTAGCAACATAAGTTTTTTCTTTATGATTCCTCTTAAAAGGGGGAACATAAACTTTGTTAGCTTTAGGCTTAAGAGGAATAGAAACAAATCTGTTATCAACATCAAGTTTGGTATTAGACAAATTTTCAAGTTTAGTTTCAGACTCTGCTAACTTTTGTTCCAAACTTTTCATCTTGAGAGGAAAATTGGTTTCTCAAAAATTCATTCTTTTTATTAGATTCATCTAATCTCACAATCAATTCCTCTTTTTCAAAATTAACCAATTTTAACTTTTCCTTGAATTTCTTAGCAATTTTCAAAGATTTAGATAATTCCTTACGAAGAGTTTCATAGGCATCAATAAGATCAACATAAACATTAGTGTCTTTTTTATTCAAATCATCACAGCCAAAAGTAGTAAGACACTTAAAATTATCCATGATAGCAAAGATCAAGGATCAACTCTAGGTAAGACCACCTAATCAAGAGCTAACCCACTCTGATACCACTTGTTTATTCGTTTAGACCCCTGTATACTAAGATTGTTTAGCCTAATTAATTAACCAAGTAGATACTTAGGTTTATTATTCAGATCTAGGTTAAACACAAACAATCATATCACTAAGTGTAGAAAAGTAAAGAAGACAATTGATATGATAACCCATGAAAATCAATGAAACCATTCAATTTTAAGGTAAAAACGCAGTGAGGATTTAACCTAAACCATCCATAAAGCAAAAAATTCACTAAATAGAATAAAAGTTTTACAATAGATTTTTCCCTAAATCTAAAGCTACCTCTTGTAGTATTTACTCACGTGACCACACACAACTCTGAGTCCACAAACTCTTATATCTGAATTTGTTGCACACAAACACCCTCATTTAGCCTAATTAATTAACCAAGTTGATACTTAGATTTGTTATTCAGATCTAGGTTAAACACAAACAATCATATCACTAAGTGCAGAAAAGTAAAGAAGACAAGTGATATAATGACCCATGAAAACTAATGAAACTGTCTAGTTTCAAGGTAAAAAATCTGGAGAGAATTTAATCTAAACAATCCACAAGGCAACAAATTCACTAAATAGAATGGAAGTTTTACAATAGATTTTTCCCTAAATCTAAAGCTACCTCTTGTAGTACTTACTCATGTGACCACACGCAACTCCAAGTCCACGGACTCTTCTATCTGAATTTGTTGCACACAGACACCCCCATTTATGACTTTGAGATCCCACTCAAATTTTTGAATCATCAACTATATATGATCTTGTTGCAACAATTTCAGATCTACCAATTCTAATGGTATGAGAATAATTTCTAGTAGTGACTTTGAAAGAAGAATGTACAGTACCTTTTAGATCTCAAAAGAGTACTTCCAAAGTCTTCAAAATGTGCCTTAGGTTTTTCTTTAAATACTAGGAGAATTAGATCTAAAATCCTAATCACTTAATGAGCTGTTGGGCCGAAATTAAAATTTGCAGAAATGCATCTCGATTGGTCAAATCTATTCTCTCGATCAGTCAAGCAAGACAGTTTTGAATTCCTGAACCTATAGGTTCCTTATTCTTGTATTCTGACTTGTAGCACCATTGAGCATTATATAATATACCTTATAGACTCTAAGATCTATATCTAGACATGTTTGTGTTCACGTCTTGCATGCCAACTGTTCTAAATTTTTAGAACCTAACAAAAGTTTCTAACTTCTATCTATCTATCTCTCTCTCTCTCTCTCTCTCTCTCTCTCTCTCTCTCTCTGTGTTTAATTTGTGTGTGTTTCTTCTATACACTAAATAATGTGTATTTGTGAGAGTAAGTGAGAAAAGACCCATTAGTATTTTGTTTTATTTCCAACAATGAACTCACCGTAGCTGATCACTCAACCATTTCCATTCGAATCCATGGAATTGAAGAAGTCCCACGCTTTATTCTGAAGATCCCTATTACTAATTTTATAATAAGCTGTAGCGGCCATTTGTAACTCTTCCATAGCCATGTCAAGGCCTTTGATGAGTACGATGCTCTAGTTTTTTAAGGCTTTTTTACAGGGAGGTGAGGACTTGAGAGAGGAGGCAAATTTTTGTGTTGAATTTATAGTATACTACAGCCCATTTGGAACTAGACTTTCATAAAATTGAAATGCTTTCTTTTTAGGCATGGCAATTTGGGCCCGCCCTGCTGGTACCCGGCCCAGCCCGACCCTAATGGGTTGGATTTTACCCAGCCCGATAAAGAATAGGGTTGGGTATGGGTTTTTGAAAAAAAAAACCTGAATCAGGTTCGGGTTTTATCAAAACCTGATCCGAACCCAGACCTGACCCGTTTATATATAAAATTACTTACATACCCTCTTATATATATATATAGTTCTAAACCCTAATCTCTTGCTCATTTCTTCAGCTCCCTTACTCTTCTTCAGCTCACACAAACACAACCGCCTCAGCCTCAGTGCCTCACTCACTTTCAATCTCACACAGCTCACACGGACGATCTCACTCACTCTCAATCTCACTCCCTCTCAAGCACCGCCGACCTAAGTTCTCAGGCTCTCACTACCGGTCCAAGCATTCACCACTGCAGATCAAGCTCTCACTCACCCTTAATCTCATCACCAGCCCAAGATCTCACCGCCTCTGTTCTATACTTTTCTTCTAAAAAAAAAAAAAAAAAGAAATTTTCAGAGACTGAAAATTTTCAATCTGAGTCTCTAAGATGTTTGTTTCAATTTTTTGGTTGGTGTTTTCTACTTAAACTATGGATCTCAACCAAAGTACATATCAATTCTAGTTATGCTAATTGTTAGTCTTCCCACTGGAATGAATATTCATTTTTGTTTTTATACTTTTGTGAAACTGCCTTAGCAGATCTGCCCTGTATCTGAATGTTGATTTTCGTTTTTATGCTTTTATTAATGGTATTTTTGGTGATGAATCTTTATCGCTTAACATGAAGAAGCAAGGGGAAAACTTTTTTTTTTTTCAACTGTAGATTTACTTGAAAATTTTCAAGTACAAAAATTGGAGGTGTTTAGGTGCTAGATTAGTATGGGAAAAATAAAATTGGGCTTCAATTTAAAATTTTTTTTTTTTTTTTGGTTGGGCCACGATTTGGGCCGTGGATTGGGCCCAAATCTGGCAGGGCCTAACGGGGCCCGCAAGACCTGGTGGGACAGGTCTGGGCCCTTGGAAAAAATCTATTTAATAAACAGGCTGGGTTCAGGCCGTGGGTCAGGTACAGGAATGAAAAAACCTGATCCGAACACGACCCGTTGCCATTACTTTATTTTTTTTAATTTTTTAAATTATGTCATAACTTGCAATTTTTTCTGCTATTGCTGCCAACTACCGTTCAAACCGCGTTTCAATAATGTCGCCGGCTTACTTTTGTAGTCGAGTCCAAGTCTACTATTAGACTGAAGAGCTTTTCTTTCACGCACCGTGACTTAATTCCTCCTATCATTTTACTTGACCTGGTCCTGTGGTAGAGTCCAAGTCCATTATTAGACTGAAGAGCTTTTCTTTCACTCACCGAAACTTAATTCCTCCTATCATTTTACTTGACCAGGTCCTGTGGACCAATGTTGTCTGCTAGTGTTAGCCGTCCGTGCGTGAAAGAAAAGCTGTTCATGCTGCTGTAAATTTGGACTTGGAAACTGGTAAAACATTAACAAGTTCTGATCGATACAATTGCGAGGAATTTGTTTTCTCAGATACAACAAAGAATCGCGCTTTCAATTGGACTTTGGCAAAAATAGTAGACATAATAATTTATGAAGAGAGAGAGACGACCTTATTATAGGCTTATACCATGGGTAAACAGGGAAAAAAAAAAAAAAAGCATTTCAATTTTATGAACCCGATTTTTCATAAAATAGAATAAAATTCATGAACATGTTATGATGGTGACTTTGGCGTGTGTATGTAAATATGGTAGTATAAATTCAACTCATGGAGCTTTGCCAAAAGACTTGCAGTCACTTACCAAAAAAGAAACTCCTAAAGCTAGCTGCTCAGTGGACTCTGCAATGGGCGAATTAGCCCCGCAAATTTCCGAGTTACACAGGGCCGCTGCAGCTTATTATAACAATATTGGCGATCAGGATCTTCGGGAAAAAGCTTGGAATTTCTTCAAATCAATGGATAGAGATGGAAATGATCGAGTCTCCTTCGATGAGTTCGTCCAGTTCTTCAGTCAAGCCGGCTACAATTTTCCAGATCATAACTTTTTCCGTTGTTTGGATCGCAACCAGGATGGTAGCTTGGATTTCTGGGAAGTCCTCACATTGTACTACATCATGAAAACCCGGGGTGTGTGGTGCAATTGCTGTGGAGTGTGCCAATTGGGACTCCATTTCACATGCGTTGCATGCTTTGACAATGCTCCCCACACCTATGATCTCTGTACTGATTGCTATAGCCAACGGAAGCACGACCACCCCCACGTCTCCTTCTTAGATAGCTACGTGTTGTTGCGCTCCAAGAGAGGACTTCCTCCTGGTGCACCAAATCTGAATCAGGTTAGGAAATGCACCCATATTATTGAAATATAGAAAAGACAGCCAACAACTATTTTGAGGCTTCTAAATAAACAAAATTATATATGAATAGCTTTACTTTTTTTATTTTTCATAATGTAGATGAAAATAATGATAAAAGTATTCATCAACTCTAGATGTAATCGACTATGAATATTTCTAATGTCAAATCAACTATAAAAATAAAAATAAAAAAACTTAAGTTTTTTTTTTTAATTTTTTAATTTTTATTTATCATGACTGATTGATCGAATTAACTCTCAAAGATTGTTATGGGTATTAAAAATAAAAACCTGTATACTTGGACAGGTCAAAACTAAATCAAACAACCCGAACGTATTGGCTAAGTCGAATTACACAAATCTTCGCAGTTTTTCCGATCTTTAAAACCGTGCTTTTTTTTTATTTTTTTTTTATTTTTATTTTATCATCTATTGCAGGCACTAGTTATACCGAATGCTGACGCAAATGCACCTCCCGGATTAGTAAGTTTCTTTGTCTTTTAATTTCTCCCTCTAATAATAATTTCACTTCTTCATGCACTGTTGATAGCCCCTTGAATTCTAAGCTTTTTTTTTTTTTTTTTTTTTTTTTTTTTGCCCTTGAATTAAGTAAGTAAATTCAAGAAAAAAATAATATGCAAGGAACAGACAGGGGTTAGGTGGATCATAAATGGGCTAGGTATATAAACATCCATTTAACCAAATAATACATACCTATACCCAACCCAACTCAATTATTGAAAATAAAACCCAACCCACCCAATTACCCTATACATACATACATACATACATACATATATATATATATATATATTTGTGTATTAGTATATAAAATAATTTTTTTAATTCAATAAAAGGGAGAATGCATAAAAGAATTTCAACTTTCCCAACAACAGTTTCTTTCACATTTTCTTTGTTTCTTCTCAACCAAACAAAAACTATATAAAAAAAATCTTTCATATATATTTCACTCACTTTCCATAAAGCCAAACCGATGCAAACCACACAAAAAAATCAAAATTTCCTTTCCCTTTCTATCACTTTCTCATCAACTAAACATATACAACTCACCAAAAGAAAATCAAGTTTTTGTCACTCTCTCGCACTTTCTCACCAACCATATAGAAACAAATCACCATATCCATAGCCCAAAAACTCAAACCCTAGCGCAAATTACCACAACTACAACTCAAAAAGTTGAAGAAGAAGAAGAAATCATCTCAATACAAATATGAACCACAAATCCATGGATCGAAAACTTGTAGCTTGTCTTCCTAGTGAATCATAAATTTCAACAAATCAATGTCATTTTGCCCATACAATCTAAAATCAGTGACTTGTACCTCGAGTTTTCAACTCAATTTTGACACAATATTCATTATGGTTATTTTTTGGGTTTGAATAGAGAAAAATGAAGAGAGAAAGAGAGAGAGAGAGAGAGAGTTAAGGCTATTGGGTAAATTATACTTGGGTCATAGTCTAATTAGGTACCCAATTAAGATCAAACTAATTCTTATGTACGATTAAATCTATACACATTTAACCTAATTAGTTATTGGGTGGGTTTAGGCCTTGTTTCACTGGGTGGGTTTGGCAGTCTTTAATCACTCCTACACAATGCCAATTTGCCCTGGCCTCCAACAAGTCCCTAAACTAGCACCTGTCCCAAAGGATGTTTGGTCCAAAACTACTCCCATATGGTAATTCATCATCTTGTCAATTATTATACTTTGAACTAGCTTGTAACCTCATGCATTTACATGGATACATTTAAAGATATACAATAAGATACATAATATAATTCCTATATATATAATTTAAATACTATTAATAGTCATTTTTATATTTTGTTAACTCTTTAAAAAATTTTGTAAGAATATTATTAGGTATAAAATGTAAATTGTCCATATTTTAAAATATATAATAAAAAAAATCATAATGAAGTTCAACCAAACCTGAGAGTATGACATGCACGTTAGGTTCCCACACTTTATAAGGAACTGATCACTAATTCCTACTAAAAAGTAAAAACAAAACCTATGAATTCCTTCCAGAATCTCAATACTCTGCAGTCCATCTCCAAAGTTCTTTCTACTGAATAATCCTTTTAGGTGCCTCCGATTAACCCATGTATTGTTCTAAAACCTAGATAGTAGACCGTTCTATTCTTGTAGGTTCAAATTCAGTGAATTTCAATTCATATACCATATGGCTCGGTTAGAATCTTTGGTGTGGTTCTTTTAAAAAAACTCACCCCTACAATTAAAACGAAAAAGAAATTTTTGATTAGGGTGTTTACTCAATGAGGGTGTGGTATCACTTACTTTCTTCACCAAATATTTCAATTTAGTCAAATTCTTAGGAGATACAAGGTCTATTTAGATATCGTTTATTAATGAAAACTGAAAACTTATTGCTGAAAATACTGTAGTAAAATAATTTTTAAACTATAAATAATGCCAGTGAGACCCACTTTTAAAGTTAATGTTGCGTTTTTCCGTACTAGCTGGTCCGTGAACAGTACACGGGACCCAGGGAAAAAGCGCAAAACTCTCCCCGCTGCCATTACGCAAAATGCACACATAGTGTAAGTTTTTAAAAGTTAAGATATATAATGTAACTTTGCATCTTATACGGTTATACCGTGTTGTGCATTTTATTTTAATAATAATATTTTTTTTTTTTCAAAAGAAATCATATGCAAGGTCTCCAAAGAGTAGTTAGGAAAAAACCATTATGATTGTTGGCACATCCAATGGCTGTATCTAAAAGAATCAGGTGCACGTACAAACACAAATCGATTCTGGAGTCGTATAATAACCGTAGTAACTTCTAAATCATTTTCAAGCAAAATTAACGGTTAACTACAATGTAAATTTTCAAATATTCAATATACTTAAGATAATAACAAAGAGATCTGCACTTGATTTCCTAATGAAATTGTTCCATATATTGTTTGACTCCGTACAGTTTCCGCGGCCGGGGGGGTGGGTGATGACAGCACTTCACGTATTGGATGCAGCGCTAAGCGTAGGGACTTCAATAATTTCACAAGGTTGTAGCATAATGTGATTTGATTAAGGTCGACAAGAATTATCAATAGTTGCGATACACGGAAAGGCATGGCCATCAGGAGTAGTATTAAATATTTAAGTATCTTATAAACCCAGTACCCTCTCCAGTCTCCACCACAAGGGTAAATGTACCCGTACGTATTATTATTTCTTAGTTTTTGTTTCACTTGATTTGCTCTTTTAAAACAGCTTTCCGTGTGTTTCTTTATGATTTGGCTTTCATGAAAGTGTTAAGAAAAAGTTCAAGAGGAAGGATTGTTCGATTAAATGAAGGGTTTGTAATAGCCAAATCATGATCCATATATATGAAACTTAATTTGTCTAAAATTTCCAATTATAAACTCCGGCTCTTATATATAATATCTGTTGTCGATACTGGATTTTAGACTTGTACCAAAGTAGTGGAAACATGTTTTACACACACTGCTCGTGCGTGCAGGACGATTGTGTTTTGCGGGGGTTTACTGATTGAATGGATTTGCCAACGAATAAATGAGGAAATTATGACACAAAAATTAGTATTTCAACATACAAAACTTAATAGAAAGTAGATGATACCCGTCTCTAACATATGGTAAACCTACTACGTGGGCTTGTTGGAAACTCAGGAGAGGGCTACCAACAATGAGGAGTCGAGGACCCCAAAAATTACGTACTACAAATATCACCACACACACACAGATTTCTAAGTTTAGGGTGGTAGCTAACGGTGCACTCGCATCTGGGCTTGTATAATAGAAAAATGACCACATTTTAGCCAACCAAGCTCAACATCAGACTATGTAAAGTTGTATAAAAATACACTATTGTTACTTACAATGACTATAAATTTAAATTGACAATATTTATTTTGCATTTAATTTTTTATTCTTTTTTTTACATATCTTAAGAAGTTATTGTGTGTGAAGAAAGAAAAACACTTTAAAAACAAGAGAAATTTATATCTAAAAAGTGAGTACGTAAAAAAGAAAAAAGTAAGTATTCTTATGTTAAAATAAATAAATTTTTTTGCACAAGTTGATGCAAGTGCTTTGCAGCAAACTCTAAATAGGGTTAAGATTTCCTCACTACTTGGGTTTTCAATATGAGTACCCCTTATTGGAGCTAGAAAATCCTAATTTTATTGGCCTAAATCTTAGACTTGGCAAACAAGTGGGGTTAGGTGGATTTGGGTTCGACCCAATTGGGAAAGGGTGAAAGTATGTTTGGATTAGAAATTTCTCGGATTACAATTATGGATTGTAAATCCGGTGATTTGTGCTCGATCTTTAATGGGGTGAGTCAAAGTCATTTTTTCTTCACATCAAAGAATATAAAGTAATAGATAAAATTGAACATTTTTTTATTTATTTTAAATTTCCTTTTAATACTAACAAGAGAACAAAGAAATGAAAACAATAAAAAATAAAATAAAATAATACATAAAGTCTTTAAGTTTTTTTTCCCCGAAGTGTACTAATTTAATAATTTCATAATAGAAAAAATCGAATGCTATTATCAAATTAAAAATTAACTTGGCTGCACTGGTAGTATATAAAATGTGAAATAAAGTAAATAAAAATTATAGCCAACATTTTAGATTTTACCAAAAGACATAATTGTGGTAAGATTATTCATGGACTGCATAAGATAGTCTTTTTTAGCCCAAGTAATTTAAAGAAATTTTAAATTAGTTTTAAGAAAGATAATAATATCTGGTAGAAAATAATTAACAATAAAAACATATTACACCAATTTTATAAAAATAACTTTTTCCTATTTAATATTTTTTTAATAAATAGTGAATACACATAATCATTTTTATGTAATACTAGAAACAACACTTAAATTTATTTAGAACTATTATAATGTTTAAAAGTGATATAAAAATACTGAGATGTGTCATAATTTTTAGAATTTTTCTTTATATGAGAGTTGATAAAAGTTTAAAAATTTGAATTTAAAATAAAAGTGATAATTCAAATGGGAGAAGATAAAAGAAAAAACCTAAAACTTAGGAACTTTTTTAAAATAATAAATTACTCTTTTAACTAATTTGTGTTTTTAAATTTAAAATTATTTAAATAAAAGATAAAGGTATTTTAGAGAGTGTAAAAATTTATATGAAAGTATTATAGTACACAAAATGATAAAACTCAAATAGATGAGTCTAGTGTTATTAATAATAAGATATAGATGGCTAAAAAAATTCAATTATAAAAATTGAAAATAAACAAAATAAACAGTAACTGAAGCATTTGTTATTGTTTCTTTTACATAAATTTTCTTTCCTTTTGTTAGTAAAGTTGGAAAATAATTTTTTTTTAAAGAAAAAAAAATGTGATATTTATTTCTCCTTAAAAAAGGGGCCAAACCGCTTGACCCATGGGTAAACCCATTGTTCTAGTGGGTCGAATTTAGTTTTATCCATTTTTCTCGGTCCATTCTTATTTTTATCCTTTGGGTTCAGTCTAGTTAATGGATCCGGGTCCAATTATAGTAGGTTGAGGTCAGGTTATAATCCTTTTTCATGGATGCCAAAACCCCCTTATTCATACCTATGTTTAGAAGTGTTCGCAGTGCGGTATGCTTTTGGAGCCATTTTTAATACCATACTTTGTAATGTGGTTTAGCCAAAATCATAACTGCACTACACCTCATTTTTGTAATCACATGTATGGTGTGATACAGTTTAGCCAAAACTATATTCGTACCACATTTTATTTTCGCGGTCACATGTGCAGTGCGGTATATAAGATGCAATTTGAAGCCGGTTTATTTTTCAAATTTTGGGTTTTTCCTGTGTAGTCCAAAACTAATTTTTCCCTTTGTTTTGAGCCAAATTTTAAATTATTGAACTAGTTATTCTTTATTTTGGGCTGGCTTTCCTAATCAACACTTGCTAGGGTTATTGAACTATTTTTCTGGTTTTTGAAAACTAGGATTATTAAACTATTAATAATATATTTAATATTAAAAATAAATAAATATATTAATATATAGAGAGGGTTTGTACGGTTTGTGTGGCTTTCTTATTATAAAACCGCAAACTGCATTGCACCATACAATGCAATGCAATTATGCCATTTTATGGGTAGTTTTGGTGAAATTTTTGCAGTTTGGTGAACACCTCTACCTATGTTTACCCTTTGGATCCTATATTCCTATGTTAACCCATTGAAACCCAAATGGTAAACAATAAACATTACCAGATCCAATTTATGAGGTCTTGGCGTAATTAAAGCCAACTCAACCCTAAATCAAGCTATTGAATTCAACCTGTACCATTTTAAATTAGCCTACTAAGGTTTATGATCATAATCAATTATCATACCTTTTTTTCAGCCTCTTATTTTCTATTACAAATCCATAGTTTATAAATTAAAAAAAAAAAAAAATCTATGAGAAAACCATATTTGCATTAAAATAGTTAAAATTCTTTTATAATATTTTTTTACTCACTTACTTTAATCCTTATTAATTCTATTCGCTCTTATTTCGCCACCTACTAACCATTTTGGTTATTCTTTTTTTGTAGCTAGAGAGCCATGTCTCTTGATCATATATCTAGGCTTGTCCAAGACAACCCATTGACCTAATCCACTTAAAATTCCGACCAACCCGATCCGGAAACCGCCCGATTCGACTCCCGTGACGGGTTGGTGGCGGTTTTTGAGGTACTCGACCCGATTCTGAAGGGTCAATAGGCAGGTCCTTGCATCTGAACCCGATTTCAACCGACCTAACCGATTCTACCACCAAAAAGGCTGCCAATCTCCATCGTCTAAAGAATTTCTCAGTTAGATCTCGCCAAATCCAGCGAGACCTCACCATACAAGGCCGATTTTCGGTGAGATTCACTGGATTTCGGCTAGATCTGCCCAATTTTCGGCCAAATCCAACTCCAACCGAGACCCTACCACCTTCTGGCAAAAAACCATCCGATTCAACCTAACTCTCTGACCAGTCGACAGCAAGTTTGAAAATTGTTCATCTGACTTGGTCAGGTCGGTCACGAGTTGGGCACAAACCCGACCTAGACCAACATGTGGTCACCCCTACATATATCGCTATCGTTGAGTAAATAATAGGTATTTAGAGGGGAGTAGACAAGGGGAAGAACAAATTTTAAAATTTTACAAGCACTTGTTATAAAATTAAAATCCAACAGTTACACTCTTCAAAGGAAGTAGTGTGTCTGTAAAATGGTTACTCAACTGATAATTTAATAATCCTAGATTGAGGACTTTATAGAATGGAATTGTCACTTAAATTATTTAAATAAGAAAATTAAGAAAACTTGAAAATACATCTTTATTCAGTGAATATTTGAAATTATGTCACTATTCAAGAAAGAAACTAAAACTAAAAATTACATGCTTTGGTCCTAGTTACAATATAGAATGCAAAAAACTAAATAGAGAAAGAACTAGTTTAAAACCCAAGATTTAAGTTTAAAGGCTACATTATGGAATGAGAAGCTGTTAGCTAGGCACCAAATTATTTAAATAAGAAAATTAAGAAAACTTGAAAATACATGTTTATTCAGTGAATATTTGAAATTATGTCACTGTTCAAGAAAGAAACCAAAACTAAAAATTACATGATTTTGGCCCTAGTTACAATATAGAATGCAGAAAACTAAAGGTTTGATAGATTGTAATAGGCACTGTAATGTCATAGTTATTCTTATGATCTAACTATTCAATAGTTTGGTTATGTTTTTATTACATGGAATAGTTATTCCTTATGAATAGTTATTTCTTAAAATAAGGAATAATTATTTATCTTTACAATAGTTGTAATAGTTATTCCTTAGTAAGTGTATTAATTTCTAAAATTAATATATTTCCAAATAAACAAACTTTCCATATGCACATAACAATTATGAATGTCAGTGCAGGTTTTGTCTCCTAGGCCCAAAAGGTAAAAGGATTTAAGCCAAAGAGCCCAATACAATGAATTTATAGAAAGTGGATTAGAAAACTAAGCTCTAAAGAGTTAGGTCACAACTATAATGGATCCAGGTCACAATGAAGAAAAGATAAACTGGTTTTGTCTATAAAATAAATTGTCCTCAGCATGATTCGAGGAGATCAGTTCTTGTATATATTACTTAAATTTGATTACAAGTATAGCTCATATTGCTACAGTGTTTTTCTCTTAATTCTCCCATCCTCTTCCATCTGGGTCTCCTTTCTTTTTTATACTCTCTTCTTTCTTTTATCTCCACCCTCCACGTGTACATTAGATTGCTAGTGTTGATCCTTGTCCCATCAGCACCTTCCTAAAGTCTTTGGGAGTAGCTATAAGGCTGAAAAGTACTATTCAGATATCACTTCCTCATTAATGTGGCTAGAGAGTTAGCTACAGAACATTCAATGCGATAGTAGCAGCTTTCTCTTAAATATTTCATAGAATGCTCCAAGTGGCACTTTGTTCCCTGCATCTTACGGTGAGATGTAGATCCTACGACTGGCATTTCTCCTCAAATTTTGAGCGGGATTACTCCCACCTAATTCTACCTCCTATATAAGGCGCCTGGTGGGTTTATTTTTTCCACTTCACAAATCTGTAAACTCTTAAAACTTCTCAAACTCTCAAGCTTTCAAGACTTCCTAAATCTCCTAACTCTTAAGAAGCTCCTGAAGTGTCACCTACTCTTATTTTCATAAGTTTTCACACTCCTAGGTTCTTTTCTTCTCGCCAGTCTCCTCGTCCTTCTAACCTTCACTCCCTTTTCAAAAACATTTCTCTCACTTCCCCTTAACTTGTTTAGATGGGTAGACTCAAGCACCTTGTAGATTCTCCTGCCAGTATAGAGAGTTTTAAGGCCAAGTACCACATTCCTTAGAGAGTTTCCCTATAGTTTTGTGCTTCGGATCAGGTGCTTACACATAGGAAGGAAGGGGAGGTTGTCATTCCCTTGATCGCCTTCATAGAAGGAGGAACCAGAGATTACTTAATTGCCCATAGGCTTTGTCCTCACCAATGCACGCCTAACCTATTTAGAGTCTTAGGTAGCGTCAATGCTCTCAATAAGCAAATGGGTTTGAGAATCACCTGCATGACGTCGTCTATATGTATGAATGCCATTCGCTCGCTGACTCGGGGTATTACCTCAAGTCTAGGTCCTCAATTGTTAGGCTTGTATCGTGTCTTCCCAAGTCCAACAAAGGCATGAAGACAACTACGTACCTAATCACCTTTGGGGAATGGCACGACGGTCTTCACTGCCCAACTAGAGCGAGAAAGCCAAGTGGAGTGCCCTAAGGTTAGGTCCCTTGACACGAGATTTAGTTCTTTAGTTTTGCTACTCTTCCCTTTAGTATTTCATTTCTTGTTGATGATGGGTTTCATCGTTCTGACTGTGATTTTGCTTCTCAGCTATTATTGCAAATAAAAGGCACGTAGCGCCCGACCTTAATCTCGTCAACGTCATAGACCTCAGCAAAGTCCTAAGATTCAAGGTGTTTGTGAGTGAGGACAAGCAGCTGAGAGTGGTCTACCCCATCCTAAACTTTGAGCCATTATCAAACAATTTCCAGGACGTGGGCCACGCAATCAGGGTAAACGATTCTCGACTACGTAGGATAGACGTTTTAGTACCCGGGTTCCTTGCTCAAGAAGACGTTGTGCCAGTTGAGCTGCCCTTCCACCGTCCCCCCGTGAGGTCGAGGCTCCAAGGGAAGAGACAGCCTTCTTGCGCTTGTCACTTGAGGCTGAGATAGACCAATTCCGCCTTAAAGAAGACAATGAGGAACAGGGAGGACCCATAATCCAGCTCTTGGATTTAGAGGACGAACTAGACAGATCCTCTATTGCCCGTTCCCCATAGCTCATCATTACGTGTGTAGACAGCGGCTCCGAAGAGGAAGACGAGATGGCCCTGAACCCGAGGAAAAACCTGAAAGAGCTTCTTGGGGCGAGAAACAAGGGGTCCTCATCCAAGGATGTCCCAAAGTCTCAACCCCTTCTTGCTCTTCCTCCTCCCCCTCCTCCTCTTACAATCGGCCTACTCCCCATCCCCAACTTGAAGAAGAAAAGGAAAGAGAAGGGGACTGCCAAGGAAAGGGAGGTGGTCCCCCAAAAGAAGCCCAAACAGCAAAAGACAGCCAAAGACAAACAGCAGCCTCCTCGGTGGAAAGTAGGGAGGCCGAGTACTCAGCCAACTTGCGCCATCCAATTTGGAATCCCCAGCTAGAATTAGATGGCACGGCGGTGCCCTAAAACTCCTCTATCAAGGAGTTCCAGAGAGGCCACTCCTACCACGTGATTAAGGCTCTAAAGCGTCCTCTCCTTCTTCCCAAGGACATGGATGCCTTGAAGCATATAAGGCAACCAGAGATTTTCCTGTCCCTAAAGAGGGACCTAGCCCTAGTGAGCTCCTTGGCATACTTTACCAAGAGTGGTTTCCTTTCTTCTCTCTTTCCTTTTTTTTTTTTTTTTTTTAACAAACTCCTTTGTTACTTATGTGCAGGCTATCCAGGAGGTCTTTGTGGCTGAGGAATAGATCAAGGATGCCTAGAATGAAGCTAAGGTTGAGGCTAACCTCCGCGCCGAGACCGATAAGGCCTTGGGCTCTGCCAAGCAGAAGAATCAAGAGCTTACCACCAAGCTGGCAGCCGAGAAGAGGGCGCGGAAGAGTGTTGAGACCGGTCTGCAAAATGCCCAAGACCAGGCTGAAGACCAACGCAAAAAGCTCTATCATACTAAGATAGAATTGGCCACCCAGAAACAGCTGGTCCTGGAGTTAAAGGTAGAGCTGCAAAAATCCAAGGAAGCTGCTGAGGTTTCGGAGCAAACATCCTATAACCATGGGGTGCAGGAAACTAAAATCTGGCAAAGGAGTTGGCAGAGGTGTGCAAGGACTACTACAAGGAGGTGTGGGCGGAGGCGCTCAATCAAGTAGGAGTCCCTGCTACCTCCGAGTGGAGGAGCACTGAGAACGTATTCTACCCAGAGGACATCCAAGAAGTTCCATTAGTGCTCCCTCCTCCCGCTGCTCTTGCCCTTCCCCCTTCTGAGCAGTCCTCTACCACCTAGGCCTCTCTACCTCCTTCTGAAGTCTCCAAAGGGCCTGACAAGGCTGGTGACCAAGGCTAGGAGGCTGAGGTGGCTAAGGGCAAAGAGGCTGGCCAAGATGGTCCTCAGCCTGAGGATAAGGGTAAGGACAAGGAGGTCAAGTCCCTGCCAGAGGCTAAGGGTACCGAGGCTACTCTCACAGTCAAGGATGCTGTCTCCAAGGCCAAGAATGCTGAGTCCAAGTCCAAGGCAGCTGATCCCAAGGATGACATTTCTTGGACCAAGGCGTAGTTTTAGGATCTTTTCTTTTACTCTTTTTTTTTTTTTTGTGGTACTTTTCTCTTTTTTCTTTTCTTTGCAATATTTATCTGTGATTGGTGTAGTTATCATTTTGTCTTCTGATGAGACTTGAGATCAATGATGCCTTTAAGGATGAACACCTAGATTTTAACAAAAGCTAATAGTAATGAATTGTTGCTAATTCAAATAAATTAAATGCATATAAACAATGAGAAGAATGGATATGTGCTGGTACTGAAAACTATGCAATTGACAGGGGGGTCCAAGTTTTTAAAGAGAAATATAACACTTAGATAAATAATGAGAAGTATCACTTTGCTCAGGACATGTGGTTCGAGGAACCAAACATAACCAAGGTTCTTGTTTAATACTTAGGCAAACACTAGAGATCGTTAATTTACCTAAGGCAAGTGGTCTGAGGAACTAGACATGTCCAAGATTCTGTTCAACACTTAAAAAAATATTAGAGAGTGTTAATTTACCCAAAACATGTGGTCCGAAGAACCAGATATGACCAAGATTCTGTTTAACACTTAGAAATAGCGTGAAGTATTAATTTACCCAAGCATGTGGTCTGAGGATCCAAGCATGGCCAAGGTTCTGTTTAATACTTAGAAAAATACTATAGAGCGTTAAATTACCCAAGGCATGTGGTTTGAGGAACCAGGCATGTCCAAAGTTCTGTTTAACACTTAGAAAAATATTAAAGAGTATTAATTTACCCAAGGCATGTGGTCTGAGGAACCAAGCATGGTCAAGGCTTTGTTTAACACTTAAAAAAAATATTAGAGAGTGTTAATTTACCCAAGATATGTGGTCTAAGAAACCAGGCATGACCAAGGTTCTATTTAACACTTAGAATTAATGTGAAGTATGAATTTACCCAAGACATGTGGTCCGAGGAGCCAGGCATGGTCAAGATTCTATTTAATACTTAGCGAAATAATCAAAAATATAAATTTACCCAAGTTATATGGTCCGAGGAGCTAGGTATAACCTAGGTTCTGCTTAATATTCAAACAAGTAATAGACGCAACATATAATATCATAAATGAAAACATGGCAGAGCTATCTTTCATTAATAATAGTAACTTCGCAGGTTATTTACATTCCAAGGGTGTGGTACAACATTTTCATCTAGATCTTTAAGATAATACACACATATTCCAACCACCGAAGTGATGTGATATGACTTTTCCCAGTTAAGCCCTAATTTCCCCTATTCTGGGTTCTTTGCAGTACCTAAAACTTTTCTTAATACCAAGTTTCCAGGCACTAATGGCCTTAACCTAACAGTCCATCATTATTGCTCAGAGTGAAAGAACTCGTCCTCAGTGTTGGGAATCCAGTCTCCAAAGAAATCACAGCTTTAGCCCCATAAGTCATTGAAAAAGGTGTCTCCCCTGATAGGACTGAGCAATGGACCCAATCCACTCAAAAACCCGACCGACCCGACAAGTTTTGGACGGGTCTGATAATATTTGGGTCAAGTTTCGGGTCTTAATTTCGGGTTATTTTCAAATTCGGGTCAATGTCGGGTCGGCGTTGGGTCATATATATCCTACTTCTGAACTCGATTTTTTTTTTTTGAAAAAAATCATACTCTTTGTTAGTCAAATACTTCAGTGAAACAAAAAAAGAAAATGAGAAAGCCTTAGGCTTGTGATTTTACCTGCGAATGCAAGGAGAGAAATGAACAAGAAGGGGCAAGAGAAAGCTAGGCGCTCTATGCTCTGGTTCTGGACTTCTAGTTCTGAGAGAAACAAAGCATGTGAGAAAGTAAGAGATAGTGGTTTTAATTTTGCTTGCTGTATTTTTGAGATTGTTTGTACTGTCAATGAGAGTAAGTGGGTGAGCATTTTCAAAAAGAAAAAAGAAAAAAGAAGAGAGTAAGTGCGTGAGAAAGAGTCTGAACACTGAGGAGTCTTTTATGGAGGAGAGAGGAATTGAGTGGATTGAGGTAGTAGCCATTTGACAGAGAAAAACTAAAGGCTAAAGGACAAGTACATTGGAAAGTAAGAGAGGAATTCAGTTTGCCAGTTGCTATTGTTGGTCCAAGGAATTGGGTGGGACCCGTTGTTGGTAGGCCATTTGACAAGAACTAAAGGCTGTAAATAAGACTTGAGAGTTAATAAGAGATGAGAGTAAGCTCAACGAATCAGACCAAGGGTTCAACGAACAAATTCACTTGCCCACAAGTCCAACTCGAGACCTGACCTGAGACCCAGAAAATTGACCCGATTTTTTGAGTTGGGTCGGGTCTCAGACAGTTAAACCCAATTTTTATCGGGTCGGGTTTTAGGTCACAGTAAACACGACCCGACCCGACCCGACCCAATATCACTCCTATCCCCTATTGACCTGTGAGGAGTAGTTCGATATGTCCAAAAGACATGTGACAGCTCTTCCACCTATTTTTCTTTTGCATCATCCAGCCTCTTCTTGAGTCCATTCACTATGACTTTATTGACAGTCTCGACTTGTCCATTCCCTTGTGAATAAGCAGGAGTGGAATACCTATTCGTAATTCATAGGTCACAACAGTATCTTTTGAAAGTTTTACTATCAAACTGAAAACTATTGTCTGAGATGAGGGTATGGGGGATCCCAAACCAAATGACAATGTTTTTCCACACAAATCTTTTGGCATTCACATCCCTGATATTTGCCAATGGTTCAACTTTAACCCACTTAGTGAAGTAATCTGTGCCAACCAGCAGTCATCTCCTATTTCCTGTTGCCTTAGGAAAATGCCCTACAATATCCAAGCCCTACTGAGCAAAAGGCCAAAGGCTGTACAAAGGATTAAGGACACCCCCTGCTTGATGAATGTTTGGGGTAAATCTTTGACACTAGTCACACTTCTTCACATACTCTTGTGCTTCCTTCTGCATGTTAGGCCACCAATATCCCTAAGTAAGGGCTTTATGAGATAAAGGTCTACCTCCTATATGGCTTCTATAAATCCCTTCATGTAACTCCTCCAAAAGTAGCTTTAATGCCTCAGGGTGTATGCATAGTAAATATAGTCCGAAAAAAGAGCGCTTATATAATTTTTGGTCCTCCGACAGCAAAAACAAAGGAGCCTTTTTTCTTACTTTGTCAACCTCAGACTTCTTCTCGAGTAAGATATCCTCCTTAAGGAATAGCACGATAGAGTCCATCCAGCTAAGTCCCACTCTAATTTGATGAATATGGACCATCTCTTTCTTCATCTCAGTAGGTTTACACAAGTCTTCAACAAGAATAGTCTAAGGCAAGCTTTGTGTCAAAGAGATTGCAAGAGTGTCCAGAGAATCAGCATAGGTGTTTCCGCTTCTAAGGATTTGTAGTAAGTTGAAAGACTCAAACCCTGATTGTAAGTGCCTGACCTGATTTAAGTATTCTTGTATTTTCACGTCCTTGGCCTCCAACTTTCCCTGAACCTAGCCCACAACCAGCCTTGAATCTAAGAATATTTTCACTATTTTTCCTCCCATTTTTGAACCATAGCCAATCCTACCAATAACTCATATTCAGTCCCATTGTTTGTGGCCAAGAAGCCTAATCTTAAGAATTTCTCAATAGTGGTCTTCTCAGGAGATATTAGAACTAGCCCTACTCTAGATCCTCTTTAATTTGCTGCATCATCAACGTATACCCTCTAGGATAGAGGTTCTTGTAAGGAAACTATGCCAACTAATTTTCCATCCATGTCCTGCTTCTCTATCTCCTCTTCTAATGGGGATTCAGCAAACTTGACTACCAAATCCGCAAGGACCTGGCCCTTGATAGAGGTGCAAGGCATGTATTTAATATCAAAAGCCCCTAAGATCGTACCCCACTTAGCAATCCTTCTTGTGTAATCAGCACTTCGAAGTAGGGATTGAAGCAAAAGTTAGGTTAAAACAATAATTGTATAGGATTGGAAGTAATGAGGAAGTTTGCGTGTAGCATGTACTACTGCTAAAATGGCCTTCTCTAATGGTAAATAATGAACTTCTACTTCATGCAAAGACTTGCCCATGTAGTAGACCGGCCTCTATACACTATTGTCACCCCGTACTAGCACTAAGCTCATGGTATAGGAAGCCACAGCAATGTAGGCAAACAAAACCTCATCCATCTCAGGCCTGGACATAACAGGTGGCCAAGAAAGGTATTCCTTAAGTTACTGGAAAGGCATCTTGGTCTACTCAAATCCCTTCCACTTGTTCAACAATTGGAAGAAAGGTCTGCACTTGCCTGCCGACTGAGAGATAAATCGGTTTAGGGTAGCAACCATCCCTGTCAACTTCTGAACCTACTTGGGATTTCGGGGTGGCTGTAAACTATTAATTACCTTAATCTGATCAAGACTGACCTCAATTCCTCGATGAGTGACCATATAGCCCAGAAATTTACCAGACCCAACGCCAAAAGAGCATTTAGACGCATTGAGGCACAGTTTGTGTTTCTTTAGTATTTCAAAGATATTCTTGAGGTCTCCCACGTGCTCGGACACCACCTTACTCTTCACTACCATATCTTCTATATAAACCTCAATACTTTTGCCTAATTATGGTTCGAACATCCTGGTCATCATCTTTTAATAGGTAGACCCCGCATTCTTCAATCCAAAGGGCATCACCTTATAGTGGTAATTTTCAATAAGAATAACAAAAACTGTCTTCTCTTGGTCACCTATAACCAGTGGTATTTGATGGTACCCTTAAAAGGCATCTAAGAAGTTCAACCGACGATGGCCTACAGTCACATCCACCAACTAATCTATCTGAGGCATGGGAAAGGGTCTTTTGGGCAAGTCTTGTTCAAATCTGTGAAGTCAACACATACTCGCCACTTTCCACTCTTCTTCTTTACCACAACAGTATTGGCTAGCCACTCAGAGTAGAACACCTCCTTAATAGCCCCAGCCCACTTAATCTTGAGCACATCTTCTTTGACAGCCTCGAAATGCTTTTTAGATGAGCGCCAAGATGGTTGCTTCCTGGGGACAACCGCTGGGTTAACATTTAGATGATGACAAATGAGATCTAGGTCTACTTCAGGGGATTCATAAGCACTTCATGCAAACACATCAATATTTCTTCTAAGAAACGACATCAGGTATTCCTTCTCCTAAAGAGGTAACTGAGCTCCGACCTAAAAAAAATTCTCATTATCATCATTTATAATCACCTTTTCTAGTCCCTCACAACTTGCCCCTTCTGACACCATGTCCATGGATGGCATTGGGATCCTTAATTGCTATAAGCTCACTTGAGTAGAGGCCGAGGACTTATTTTCAAGCTAATGCAAAATTGCAATCACCAAACACTGCCTTGCCACAGACTGGCTTCCAACCAGCTCCTCAATCCTATCCCCAGATGGATATTTCACTTTCAAATATAGAGTGGGGGAAATAACTCCTAGAGAGTGGAGGAAACGGCTCCTAGGGCATGAAGTCAGGGCCTTGCTACAATGGTTGTGTAGGGAGAATAAGTATCTACCATAATAAAATCCATCTCTACGACCTCTGAGCCTGCTTGCACAGGTAGTCTAATCTGACCCCTTGAGAGAACAACTCTCCCGTCAAAGCATAGCAAAGGTGAATCATAAGCTATTAGATCTTTAGGTTTTAAGTTTAGCCCTTTGTACAGATCAGGATACATAATCTCCGCCTCGCTACCCTAATCCACCAACATCCTCTTCACATCGTACCCCTTATCCTGAGGGTGACCACTAAGGCGTCATTATGTAGTTGTATGGTTCTGACTTTATCTTCATCCGAAAAGCTTAACGCTGGTCGATCTCCATCTTAGCCCTCTTCGGCTCATAGTTAAAGTCCTTGGCAAGTGGCCGTACCACAGACATCACGCTAGAGGGATGAGAACTAGTCCTCCCTGAAGCAGCGAGGATGACATTAATTGTGCCCAAATGGGCTCTCGAAGAAACATCTCTTCGAGATCCCAATCCTATCTGGCCCCCTTGCCCATTGGGCTGATGTAAAAATTGCTTAAGCCTCCCTTCTCTAACCAGCTGCTCTAGGTGACTCCACAAAGTTCTACAATCTTCGATGGTGTGCCCTCAATCCTAGTTATACTGGCAATGAAGGTTTTGGTTGTACTTCATGGGGTCTCCTCCTATCTTATTTAGTCATTTGAAGAATGGCTCGTTTTTTATTTTCTCCAAGACTTGGTGTACTGACTCTCGGAACACCGTGTTAACCATTTAAATAGTGGCAGACCCCGAATACCTAGCAAAGTCTCTTCGAGGCCAGTTATTGTTGTATCAGTCCGACCTGAAATCCCTCCTTTCTTGAGGGATAATCTTAGCCTTTCCTTTCCCTTATTGTTGGTCCCCCTCAACCCGCTTATACTTATCAATTCGGTCCATGAGTTGATGTACGCTGTTAGTAGGTTTCCTGGTCAAAGATTTCCTCAAGCCATGCTCGGCAAATAGGCCAACCTTAAAGGTTCTCAAGGCCACGTCATCAAAGTCCTCATCTATTTCATTGAACATCTCCCAGTATCTATTTGAGTACATTTTCAGGGTCTCCCTTTCTCGCATAGTCATAGACAATAGGGAATCTAAGGGCCGAGGAACCCTACTACATGTAATAAAGCAAGATCCAAACACCCAGATAAGTTCCTTAAAGGAATCTATAGGACCTACTCCCAGGCCATCAAACCATCTCATTGCCATAGGTCCCAAACTAGATGGGAACACCTTGCACATTAAAGCCTCATTCTTGGAATGCACAGCCATTCTCTGGCCACGTCATCAAAGTCCCCATTAGGGATGGCAATTTTGCCCCGCCCCGCTAGACCCGCCCCTCCCCGCTTCGCCTGGTGCGGGTTTTTCCCGCCCCGCAAAGGTGGTGGGGTGAGGATGGGGCAAGATTTTAGACCCACACCACGGGGCGGGGCGGGGATGGGTTTACACTTTTTAGACCCGCCCCCCTTTTTTTCCTTCGTCTTTTAGACTTTCACTTTCTCTGTTAGGTTTTGCTCAGTTTTTCAACATATGTGTAAATATATGGGCTGTAAATATACTTCATGAGGGGGGGCCGATTGGGCTACGAATTCATGAGGGGGCCTGAGCTAAAAACTAAGGTGGGCCCAAGCTTATATATTTGAAAATTTTAAGCTGCTAATATTTTTTTTTTGCCCGGGGGGGCTCGGGCTCCCTTAGGCCCCCATCTGGGTCCATCCCTAGTGTTGGGTTACACGTGTGAGTGAAGTTCTATATTGAATAATGATGAGAAGAATGGGTAGTTAGTGTGCGTTTGGATTGGACATTTTGCTCAATCAGTGTGTTTTTAGTGGGTTATATGGGTACTGTTCACGGATCACCAAACTCAGCAAAATGCATATTTCTAGGTAAATTTGGGTCTCACAGTACTATTCACATCTTTAAAAATTATTTTGCTATAGTGTTTTTTAGTTTTCACAAATAAGCTATCCAAACATACCATTAAATAACATAATTGAATACATATTCATTGGGTTTAGGTCTTTTGGGTTAAAGTGTATCTTTATATATTATTTAATTATTCAAGGAATCTTTTCAAGGTATTTTATCTCCCCAACAAGATGATTGCAATATAGTAAGCATGAATGTTAGAAATAGATCCAGACATAAAAAGATTAGATGATTGCTATATAAAATTATCATTATGGCAATATAAATATGATCATATGATAAGCATTATTTTTATTCATTGATGTTAAATTTCAGTTGTGATAATATATTTAATAATTAACAATGGAATAAGTGAATTGGATGTGTATTTGTACATAAATCCTAGGAGATTGAGGGCAACTGTGTGTGACTCATCTCTTTGGGCGTGACCATGGGGCACCTCCCGATAGGGAGTGTTGGATTGAACCATAACTACTGTGACTAGGGTGCCACAAACATCAACCTAGCACCTCAAGAAAGCTAGTAGTAAGGCGCAATGCATGAGTGCTCCCACCTCCTATCCCTAGTACCCACTAGGGTTCGAACGAGGGATCATTGCACATTTGCGCGGGCTCCTTACCACTTGGCCACCCCTCTTGGGGCACTTCCTTGTTATTCTTAGGTAGAATGGGTGCCTCGCTAACAGCTTCTCATTCCATAATGTAGCCTTTAAACTTAAATCTTGGTTTTTAAACTAGTTTATTTATTTATTTAGGGTACGTTTGGCAGACTATAACGGTAATTATATAGGAATAAGAATAGGTATTACAAGGAATAAAAGATGTTGTAATGTAATACTTATTACTATTTATTTGTTTGGAGAAAACATAATAATAAAACTCTGAAGACAATAGAATGAAAGCATTTTTTTTTCAAAATTAAAATATATTTTAGGAAATATTTTACTCATATAATTATATTTCCTAAAAAATAATAGTTTTTAAATTTGAAAGAGAGATTAGTTATTTTTTTTATAATTTTTTATTTTCATTGTAGGGATAAGAGGTCTAAGAATATATGTTGGGCCTTGAGCCTTGTTTGAGGATGCTTAGTGGTCCGAGGACAGATAAACAGTAATAAAGATGTAAGACTCAGAATTCCACGAGCAAGCTACAAATGAGAAAACTGGGGAAGGTAGGCTGAGGAGGATTATCTCCTCGGCTAAATGAAGTAGAGATTAGAAGGTGTGTTCTGTCATCAAGAGTAACATTCTAGGAAATTCTATTGACAAAGATATGCATTATGAATGTACAGGACAAATGGGAGCTGTGAAATATCTAAGAGAAAACTACTATCACCGCATTGAATGCTCTATAACTAACTTTTTGATCGCATTAATGAGGAAGTGATATCTAAACAGTACTTTTCAGCCTTACAGCTACACCCAAAGACTTCAGAAAAGTGCTGATGGAACAAGGATCAACACTAGCAATCTAATGTACATGTGAAAGGTAGAGATAAAAGAAATGAGACCCAGATGGAAGAGGATGAGAGAATTAAGAGAAAAACACTGTAACAACAAGAGCTGTACTTGTAATCAAATTTAAGTAATATATACAAGAATTGATCTTCTCGGATCCTGCCAAGGATGATTTTCTTTAGATAAAATCAGTCTATCTTTGCTTCATTGTGATCTGGATCCATTATAGTTGTGACCTAACTTTTTAGAGACTAGTTTTCTAACTCACTTTCTACAAATTCATTGTATTGGACTCTTTGGGCCTAGGAGACAAAAAACTGCACTTACAATTGGTGCCGTCTATGGGAAATTCTGGTGCTGTAGGGAATTTAACATTCAATATTGGTAGGTTTAGGTCCGAATCGGAAGGAATCTATGAGGTCCCAACACCAAGATCATTTTGTTAATCTTGGGCGAAGAAAGGACTGAGAGGTTAGTGTGCATACCACCCATACTAGCAAGAGCCAGTCTTGAAGCGGGAGCCACCTTTCTCATGAAGAGAACACCAGAGCCATGCAACTAGAGATTGATCATTTTAAAAGGAGGTTGCGCCGCGAATGACGAAGACTGACTCCTTTCAATTCTGATTTCTCTTCTAACAAAGATAGAGATGGCAGTTATAGGCCTAGGTCAAGGACTCCCTCTAGTGAGTCTTTCTCGTGTGATGAGGACAGCCATTGGGAGAGCAGAAGTAAGAATTCATCTTGCAAAGGCTTGAGAAATGACGCTATAAACAAGGCGTTAAATCAAATTTTTAGATCACCTTTCATGCGCGGAATTGAAGGGGGAAACTTTTTTGACGTTTTACTCAGTCAACTTTCACCATGTATAATGGCCGAACAGACCTCGTAGAGCATGTGAGCCACTTCAACTAGAGAATGGCTGTGCATTCCAAGAATAAGGCCTTGATGTGCAAGGTGTTCCCATCTAGTTTGGGACTTGTGGCAATGAGATGGTTTAATGGTCTGGAAGTGGGTCTTATAGATTCCTTTAAGGAACTTATCCGGGTGTTTGGATCTTACTTTATTACATGTAGTAGGGTTCCTTGGCCCTTAGATTCCCTATTGTCTATGACCCTGCGAGAGAGGGAGACCTTGAAAATGTACTCAAATAGGTACTGGGAGATGTTCAATGAAATAGATGGGGACTAGGGATGGCAATGGGGCAGGGCGGGGCCGAAGGATGTGATCTTCGCCCCCGCCCCGCATAGATTTTTCTTGCCCCATCCCCGCCCCGCCCCGCATGACGGGGAAAATTTCTTACCCCATCCCCACCCCTTAAAGCCCCGTGAAGACCCGCGAGGCCCCACCCTACATCGTAAAACTTTATTTCTTGTTAATTTTCCCTACAGCTATTACCATTTTTCCAAATAAAATGACATGTTTCAATAATAAAAATATACTTGAAATTATAAATAAATTTATCCTATCAAATCAAACTATTTTTTAGCAAAAACTAAATAATATTTTCTAAGTGTTTAACAAGACAATATCACAAGAAAAATCTCATAGTATGACACAATAAAATAATCCAAACTCCTAATACATGATTGATGTCATCATATCGGCAATCAAACCAATAGGGAAACATATTCCTCATCATCTTGTTCTCCATTCACCACCTCATATTTCTAACATGAAAATTCAAAAACAAAAACCCAGCTTGTAAAATAGATATGGATTTTGACAAGCATAAAGAAGCAATGTTGTTAAGCAAAGTGAAATCCTAATGGGAATTCCAAGCGTTAAGAGAAAAAGGGGTGTGTGACGGCGTACCTTATATTTTATAACAGCCAATGAGCCAAATGCCCACACAAAATTACAAAAACAATGACACAGACAAATATTTAGAGCTTCAGACCCTTACCCCATTAAAAAAAAATTATATTATATTCATGATGAAAAGTAAGTTGAGAAAGATGTATGAATCACGAATGAAATCAGTAATTCAATAGTATATAAATTTGTAATAAAGAAAAAAAAAAACTTTAAAATTGGTACCTTATTTCCAACTTTGCTAGAGAGAAAAAAAAGGTAGAGCCACGTTAGGTAGAATAAAATAAGTTGATGATATTTTTATTTAAATGTAGGGTTTTAGGGTATGAAAAAATTACAATTTAACCTTTATAATGTGGGGCGGGGTGGGGATGGGGCGGGGGGGGGGGGGGGGGGTCTAAAAAGGGTAAACCCACCCCCCCCCCGCCCCGGGGTGTGGGTCTAAAATCTTGCCCCACCC
>NW_027069554.1:0-7380 GCF_002906115.3 Quercus suber | reverse complement strand
AATTTATTTTATGTATATTTCAAGTGTCGAGGATATTTCTGCAATTTTCTGATTATAGATATGGCTACACTTTTGGTCTGTTATGTATCATTTTCGGTTTTCGAGATTGCCCTTAATTATTTATCAAAAAAAAAGATTGCCCTTAAGCATTCTGTGAAATGTAACCCCGTCACAGGTGAGATGATGCAAACCTAAGTGTGATGCACTGATACTTATGTTTATTTATTGCTTCTCCTTTTCATTTTCCTTTCAATTTTCTAGCGAGTTCCCAGAAAATTCTAGCCAAGACAATATCCAAAACTTGCACAAACTATTTTCAAAAATCTTAATCTTTAAAAGCATATTAGCATAAGCCACCCCTACCTCAATCAAACTACCACAAGAAGCCAAAACACTAATCCTAATCACAGTTCTCGGCCCAGGAAAAGCCACCCAAACTCTAAAGTTTTCCACTTTGTTTCATCTCCAAATCCTACCCTTCCCTTACACCATTAGAAACCCTATATTCCCAAATAGTTTCCATCTCTTTCCCAATAAAGCCCTAGCCTCATATATCCAAAAACCCTACAAAGCTCTGATGCCAAATAATCCTAGCTAAGGTAAAGGTCCTTCATTGCTGCTGTCCTATGTCACAGTGTTAATACTAGATTCGATGAAATTCTTAAATGGTTGAATCTGAGCTCAGTACTTTTTTTTTTTTTTCAGTTGTTGAGTCATACACACACCCAATATGTGTTGAACCCACCACCTCACCCTCCACCTAAAACTTATAAGGGGAGAAGGAGCCAACTGACCTAGAGCTCATTGGCTCGAAATCAATCATGTTCAGACTGATCCTCAAAGCTAAGTCAGAGTTGAATGGTTAAAGCTAATTTGGTAATGTTAGAGAGTGAATTTGTTTATGGTACTTATTCTAATCCTTAAAGAATGGCCATTTGGTTCATGGAACCCTAACAAGACTCCTACATGGAATCCACAATTCCACAAACCAACCGGCCCCCAAGGGAGGGGCAACATAAATTTACAATAAGTCTACTCTAGATACACAACCTTTTCACAGATATTGAGGTGTCAAGTCGAGATTAGTGCAAAATAATAGTGATGTCAGTAGTACAATTTGCCACCTAGAAAGATGTGAAATTTGTTGTGTCTGTAACATTGTTGTAAATCTTAACAGCATGTTGCATTTAAACGAATCTCAATCTCCCCTCTCTCCAAAGAGAGGAAAAAAAACCCAGAAACCCAATACATAAAAACGTAAATTTCAACAACCCCAGAAGTTTGTGTCGGATCCGGTCCAAAATGGGTCAGATTTGAACAAAAATTTAGCTCTCAGTGCTACAAGTTCAATTACATTAGAACACAAAAACACATTTGCAACATTACCCAGAAATGAGCACTGAGAGACAAGCAATCCAAAAATACAGAGACAATTTATAGATGATATTGTATAAAATAGATTAAAAAAAGAGAGAGAGAGTGGTACCAGCGCAAGATTTGATGGTGTGGATCTTGAGGAGCAAGACGAGGACGCTGGCCAAATGGGTCATATCACCAGATAATCTGAATATATTCATCTTCACTTCTTTGCGTTTGGTTTCTTCTTCCTCAGATTAACTGCTTTTGTCTCACAAAGATAACAGAGAGATTCGAGCTTGGTTAGAGCTCTCTGGTTGTTGTTTTTTTTTTTAATTAAAAATAAATTGAAAAGAGAATAACTGGATTTTTGTTTTTAATAAGGAAAGAAGGCAGGGAAAGTGAGTTAGATCTAGGAAGCAAAGGACGTCGGTTACTCAGTTACCCATGATGTCATTGTTTGAATTGAATTGGTTCTTTCTAGTTTCTCCTCAATTAGAATTTTTTTTTTTTTTTAAAAGATTATTTAGGAGAGAATTACATTTGCCTCTTCTGAGGTTTTTTTTTTTTGTTATTATACTTACCTTCATTCTAGTTGAAAAAGATATTTAATTCTTCTAAAATGTAAACTATTTGCATTAATTTTCTCTAAATAATTAAGAAAAGATTTTAAAATTTTCCAAAAGAAATGCTTTAAGAAATAGTTTGTATTTTAAGAGATATGAGTGTTTTATTCTGTATTCAAGAAGAGGTGGTTGCAATAATGATAAACCTCTTAGGAGGTCAATGCAATTTTCTTTTTGTTGAGAAATATCAATGCAATGTTCTTAAAAGTTAATTCTATAATTTATATGTATCTATTCTTCTATACTATATATAAAAGAATTTTCGGTTTAGTTTTCAACATTTTGATTACTAAAATACGCTCACACAAATTCTTATACTCTCCAAAATACCCCTATCTTTTAGTTAAATAATTTTAAATTAAAAAACACAAATTGGTTAAAAGAGTAATTTACTGTTCCTAAATTTTAGGTTTTCTCCTTTATCTTCTCCATTTGGCCTAAAACTTAGGATACTATTTCTATCTCATTTTTAAATATTATTTCACGTTATCTTACCTCTTTCTTTAAAAAAAAAATTACACATGGTTATTTATATATTACTTTTAAACATTATAACATTAAACCAAATAAATAAAAAAGCATTATTGCAAGCGCAAAGTGCGTATGATGAGTCTAGTAAATAATTGAAATAGTATTGTTAAAAAAAACAAAACAAAATTGAAATATAATTTTACTAATTGCAGTTTTGCCCTCTAACTATAAGGTATACTTCAATCCGTCCTAAATCTTAAAATGTGGCAATATCCCCTCTAAGTAACACAAAATTCTAACTTTTCCTTTGCCTCATTTACTCATCAACCAAACATAAAATTAGGCAGAAAGAACCAAAATTGGCCAATTAGGTTATCCAATTGTGCAAAAGGCTAAAATGCATGAGCAAAAACCAACTTTCTCAAAGCCTTTTAATGTCCTTATTGAGAGTTAATGAAAACATTTTACATAACTCATAATCAAAAACAAAATCGAATTATGAATTTTCTAGATTGGAAAATGAGATTTTGATGTGTGTGTGTGTGTGTGTGTGTGTGTGTGTGTGTGTGTGTGAGAGAGAGAGAGAGTGTGTGTGTGTGTGTGTGTGTTGTTGTCTCATTGATCCCATCTCCGTTGCCAGTCAATCCTCCCACATCAATCGAATCCCCACCATCCAAAGTGCTGGCCTCATCCCACGACATCATTGTTACAAATAAATGTGCCATCTTTGGGTTCCTAATTGTGAATCTCCTTATAGGCTCTCGTTATAGACACGTTATTTTATATATGTAAACAACCTTTAATCTTCGGGCCTAATGATGAGCTTGAAATATGTCAACTAAGATTAATTGAAGTGTTCTTAATAGTTCAAAGGTAATCACAACTCAAAAGTGCTCAAAATCACTTTGAAAATAATGTTGAAAAATAACATTTGTTCACTATTTTGATCATAACTTTTTAATCACAAATAATTTTTGAATGAGGCTTTTTTCTTTAGAAAGTAGACATCTTATGCTTCAATTTTGCCCAACTAGGATTTAAAATGAGTAAGTTAGGACCATTCAAAGTCAGGGTATCAGTGCAATTAAATTTCAGGGATCTTGGTGAGTCTACGTACACGACTTTGGCGCTACGTAAGCAGTCTCACTTCTAGAACCCTTATTTTCCATATTTATGCCCCTAACACTTAAATCTTTAGGTGGTGGTGCCTCACAGACCCTTAAGGATGTCCAAAAATCCTCCAAAAGGCTTTGAAACCCTAGTCTCCTATATATGCCTCTATTCCGAAAAACCTAGATAGAGAGAGTTTCTTTTACCCACCATGCTTTCTAAAAATCCTATTTCCCTTCTCTAATCTCTCTCACCAGCATACTTGCACACTTTTAAGTATTCAAAAACCTCTCTCTAGTAGTCACATAAGATAGAAACTATTTTTTAATTTCATTTTCAAAAACGTTTTTCAAATTAGTTTGTTCTTGCATTGGGATGACTAAGTTCTATTGTGTTCTCTTCTCTCAATTTAATCTCTGTGTTGTAGGTGTTGGGTTAAGATAGTTTGACCCTAGTTAATTAATTCAATTACCCAAGTTGATTAATTAAGTTAAATTACATGCAAATCGTGGAGGCACCAACAAATCACCAAATAACTAATATGCAACGAAAAATAAATAACTCGGTGATTTGTTAATAAATGGGAAAAACCTCTCTCAAGGCAAAAACCCCACCAGGTGAATTTAAGGTCACCACTCCTAAAAATCCACTAATCAACAATCAAGTAGTTACAAGTATAAGGAATCTTACCATTACCTTGGCTTATCCCGAAATACCAACCTACAGCTGAACATTCGCTCCAATACCCAATTGGATTAAATCTTGTAGTAGGCTTCTTTCCTTTGTTACACAAATCTTCAATCTGTGACCAACTCTTTTGCACAGATCTCAACACGTGACTAACTCCAGCAATTTGAATGATTGTTATTGGCTATAAAGTTCTTCACTTCATAAACGATGAAGATTAGGAAGTACTTGATTACAAAACCCTATGGCATACAAACGTAGTAGTTTTTCATAGAGAAAATTAAACTCTTGGTCTTTGTATCCGTATATGATGGCTTTTAAAATAAACCTTATATATGTATAGTGCTGTGAGAAAAGAAACTCTAAACAAATACATCAACATGGGCTGAATTTCAAATCTGGAAATTCTAAAATCGTAGTTCTCGATAGATCAAGCTTGTGTTGAGTTATGTGTTGAGCTTCCCATTAACTCTTAATAGCAGCTATCCGTCGAGTTTTAGTAAAACAAATTTTCTTCACTTGTTTCTTGGATCAATCTTCATGTCTTTAATACTTCTATTTGATATGTATCAAATCCAACTTAGATCTACCCAGTTACAAGTAAAGTGCGTTTTGTTAAAAGATTAGCCAATTATATAGAAAATATGACCCTAACAATAGGCACTAAGGGGTTTGTTAAAAAAAAATTCTAAACTCGTGAACCTAAGTAAGTTGAGTATTCTTTCAATGATCTATTTCTTTGCTTAATAGGATTCACAAGAGTTTCTTGATTTAGTGCATTTAAATTCTTATGTTTGATTTGTTTAATAGTTTTTAACTTTTTTTGATATGTATTAATCCAATCTTGGATTGATTAAGATATGTTCTTATTGTTCTTGTGCATTTATTTCATTATTGAGTTATATCAATAATGTAGTTTATTTTATATTTTATGTTAATTTGTTTCATTGTCTGAACGTGTAAACTACAAGTTTTGTGTTAGGATGCGTATATATCATCGATCTTAACCCAATGTCACGTATGTGTATACATCCCAAACCCAAATTAGGCAAAAAGTCATGTTTTTATTAAATTGATTCTTTTCCTATGTGTTTTGTGATCTGTTTGGCTTTGAATATGTAGGATTAGAATATAGTTAATGATTTGTCATGGTTTTATCTCTTAACTATTCTATGTTTAATGTGATTTAAATATGTTTAGAATAAAATCGCTTTTGTCGATGCATGCTTATTAGGTTTGATTTAATTAATTGACTTTCCATGTCTAATAATATTTGTTTGATTTGGTTTTAAACTTTAAAGTGTTTCCTTCAATTGTTGTGATGTAATCTTTGACATGTTGTATGTCTTCTTTTTTTAATAACGTATAGGGGTTGATTGAAGTGTACCCCACAGTTAGGGGGTAATGCATTTAAATCAATAGTAGTATTATTTTTTGTCCGCTTTTCTATAAATACAAAAAATATCCATATTATCTTATTAAAAATAATTAAATAATAAGATATATTAAGGATATGAAGCTATTTAGAATTTTAAATTCAAAATTTGCCAACAATGATATGCTTTTAATAAGAAAAAATAAGGATACGATGTCCTGACGATGATCCACTTCTAATCCATACCTTCCAGGATCCTCATTGAGTCACTAAACTAGTAATAGTGTGGTACCTCAGGCTCAAACTAAAGAAGTTCAATTGGTGGATAGACCTTGCAAATACCTTACTTAAACTCTAACACTACTTTTGATCGGTTTAATCTACAAATGATGGAAAAGAAGAGTAGGGAGACATTCGTAGTATGCACAAAAATGAAGGGAATGCATAGACCGAGTTCAGTCTCTAATGACTTGAGAAAGAGATAGTTCTAATCTTCCATCGATGCCTTTAAGCGACCATAGTATGAGAATATGGTTGGGAATCAAGTTCATTTTTTCGTTAACCTGATACAGATACTAACAGGAGAAAGGACAGAATTGAAGACGGTATCAAATGAAAGAGAATTACCGACATAATAACATTGATGACCCTTTTTTTTTGGGTGAAACATTGATGACCCTTTTGAGTAAAGACCAAAGAAGAAAGATTGAGAAGTACCTATGGTCTTGGAAGGACAAAGGGAAGGACCAATCTCCAATGCCAGACTATATAGTAGTACAAGCACTGCCCAACAATCCTACACCTCTGCAGCTGCAATGTACCTAATCCTATTGCAAAAAACAGACTTATTGCACCACAAATCCTGAGGATGAAAGGAAGGCTACCTTCCAAGAGACAAAAATCTAAGAAAGACTTGCAAATTCCACTATTGTGTCCTTGTGCACTCCTTACTCCTTAGAAGGTTGCTAGCAACTAAAGGCATAAGCTCCAAGATTTGACCGACCACAAGATTCTAAAGTGTGAAGAAGCAAAGACGCCTGTGGTGTGTTTGGATGACATAATTTGGGCGTTTGGATTTGAATTTAGTGATTAAAATCGAAATAGCTTGTTTGGAAAGTTTAAAAAATGTCAAGGATTTGGATTTCACAAATCTACCAAGGATTTTAAACCTTTAAAATGCTTGGATTTGAAATAACTTCTAAAATCAATGGATTTAAAATCCCTTGATTTCAAATATATAAATTTTAAATCCAAATCCAAATTCCCAAATACAACCTAATGTTTTAGCAAATCCACTGCCTAGACATGATGGTGCTGTAAACATGATGGAGGTAGAAACGCCTAATGTGGGACCTAGGTTTTGCATCAATTTTCATATAAAAAATTTCTATATTTGGGTTTTTATCGTTGTTAGCTGCAAAGTAATTCTTAGGTACTCTCGAAACACAAAAAATTATGCTTCCTCCTCTTATATTCATGGTAGGGTCCATTCATTAAATTCATAGTGAGATTTATCATGAATATAAGAGGAGGGAGTACCATTTCTCCATACTCTGAGAGTACCTAATAATTTTCCTTAGCTGCATATGCCATAGTAAAGTTTTTAAAAAATATTTTTGGCAGCCTTCAATGCGTTGTTTAGCTTATACTTACTCTTTTTGGTGTCGTTATTGTAGAACGATGGCTTAAGTTATTGGTATACAAAATGAAGTGTCTACAACTCAAAATGACATATTTTTTAATAGAAAAAAAAAA
>NW_027069553.1:1718140-1723264 GCF_002906115.3 Quercus suber | reverse complement strand
TAATTATTATAGTCATTTTTATTTTTTGTTAACTTTTTAAAAAATTTGTAAGGATATTATTGGGCATTTTTTTTAAATTATTGTGAAGCACTTTTTTTTTTACTATTCATTTATTCTAGTTTTTGTACCTAATAATTCACTTGTACGAATATTTATGATGTGTTCCATATTTGATTTTAAATTTAAATAAAACTCTTTAAGAATAAATAATTAAGGACACATGTTGCAAAATTAGAACTCTAATTTGAAATTCTAATTTGAGTTTTTCTCAATTTCACCTATTATTATTATTATTATTATTTATATGTGGTACTACCAGTGGCGGAGCCAGAATTTTGGCTCAGAGGGGGCAAAATTAAAGATATTATTTAAAGTGAAATTGATCTAAAAAATATTAATCGATAATAATAACAAAATAAATAAACAATTGTAAGAAAATAAATATATTTCATATCATTAAAATTAAATTAAAAAAATAACCAATTCATACTACAAAATTTACAACAAAAAATTTACAAACTGATGTGGTAAAAATGTTATTAGTGTTACTTAAACAATATATAATGAATAAATGTTTGAAATTATTTTTTTGATTGATAACATATCAATTTGTAAAATATAAGTAGTAAAATTTGTAATATCTCTAATATCAATCACAATAAATACTATAAAAAGTATCATTAATAGTGAAAATAGTAAAAAAAAAAAATAGAAAAGGAAAAGAAAAAAATGTGAAACAGGTGTCAAGGATAAGACAAAAACTACCTAAAGAATAGTAAAATAGGTGGAAAGTGATAGAATTTGATGTTTCAGAAAACTATTTTTTTGCTTTCTTTTTCCTTGTGTAGACTCACTTTGTTTCAGGGAGTCTTTTTTTTTCCCCCCTCTATGCGAGTAACCACTTAAGAACTAAGGTTACACAAGGCGCAAAATTTAAACTCTAATTTAAAATTTTAATTTAATTTTTTCTTAACTTCACCTATTATTTTATATATAAAAATTCCTAAAAGAACTAGCATTTGAATTTGACAATGGAGCTCAGTTTATTATTATCTAAATAGGACAATACTATCAATAAATTAAAACAAAAAAAGACAATGATATGTATGAATGTGGAAGTACTAATTGGTCTAAACGCATCTGGAAAATAATCACCAACCAGACTATTATGTATACTAGCTAGCCAGCAGGTTCATCATAGTAAATAATTTTCCATGGCAGAAGAACTGATCATGAGTCACATACACATATATAAAGCCGTCAAATAGGACTATGAAAGTTTCCAGAGATAAATAAACGAGAAATGACTGCAATGCATTTGATTAATAGAAGACTCAAAAAGTCCATAAATCTGATATCAAACAACTTCGAAGGGTTCACATTAAAAAATGGGATAGAAGCAAATTGCGGCAATCTCAATGAGTAAAACAGAGAATAGTAATAGTCATGGTGGTTGATGGTCCAGGAAGCCAACACTATGCACACAGAAGATAAAGTCCATTAATTGGGTGACTAAAGTTTACTTTCTATTGCGAGCTTCACGCAATATTGGTATACGTAGTTTATTTACATGGTCATATCCGTACGTAGAATGACAGGGTTGAACTGGAAATGGCCCTGCATGGTTTATAAAACCGAGTAGATTTCTTGCTTGGGGTTTTACTTTTACTGTTATACTCAGTAAAATACTCTTATTAATATAAAGTTTTTATAAAATATTTTAGTTTGGCTAACTCTTATGATATCTATAAAGTATGTTTTACCTATACTATTTATAAATTATTTCTTTTTTGATTGAACTTTTATGTGATTTAGAAATATTTCTAAACTTTATTTTTAATAAGAAAAAAACTTGAGGACAACCCGTAAAAACATATCTCCAACTCCTTTTAAATACCTACAAAATAAGACACATTCTTAGTAATTCATGTATTAAAAAAATATCTATTTTTTTTAAAAAAAAAAAGAAAAATTATGACACTAGACAAGAAAAAAAAAAAAAAAAAAAGCCTCATTGAATGTGCAAAGCACGTGTAATGAGGCTTGTGGGGGTAAACCCAACCTTATGTATGGGCCTAGGGCCCTACTTGAAGATTACTGTGTGTCTGAAGAGAAGAAAGTGGTTGAGAAGGAGTCCATGTGGAAGAGATATACCTGGAAATGAACGAGTAGTATAGTCCGAAGAGAGCACCAGTAGTCCGAAGAGTTCATTATCCTCGGATACAAAGAGTCTCAATCAAGCAAATATCTGAAAGGTTCGAGTGACTTCCTAACGACTTCAATGAGAAGGATAAACTTTGGGCATGCCTGGAGATGATAAGAACGGAGAAATATCTAAAGGAAAAACTGCTACCATCGTGTTTAATGCACTACAACAATTTTCCTAACCGCATTTATGTGAAGAAGACCCCTGAACAGTGTAATCTCAGCGACCACCACTCACAGAGAGCTAAAGAAGATACTTGACGTGACATATACTCAAGTGAATACATAGATAAAGAGACAAATGGACAATAGAGATGATGGGAAAGGATGCTATATAAAGGGAAGATGTCTCTGATAATAGGGGATGGGAAAAAGATAATAAGAAAGGAAAAAAGATTCTACTGTAAACTCTAAAAACTGTATCACTGTTCAATCAATAATATTCCTCTTCGGACATCAATTTGTTTAGCTTTTAAATGTGTTTTTTACGTTGGTTCATTCCCTGATATTATAGTTAACAGTTGCTAAATTCACAACTAACCAACTCTTACACTCACTCTCTACAAATTCATTGTTTTGGGGCTTGGGTTACAAATCCTGACCCTACAAGGCTAGTATACAATAAGAAAATTATCAAATCAGCATTCTTTATTTCTGTTTTCTACTATTTGTATTAAACATCCAAATATTTTTTTATTATTAAAATTAAAAAAAGAAGTCCTTATCTATCATGATTTTTTTTTTTTTTTTTTTTTTTGAGAAACACTTTGTAATTTCTATAACTGAGATTATTAGACCCTAATGACAATATAAGTTGTACTTGCGTATGTTTATGTATGTATCTTCAGTTTTAAATAAACAAAAATCAAATCATTTTAAATTATAAAAGTATAACACAATAAATAATGTAATAAACCTTATATTTTAAAACATTCTAATTTAAAGCTTAAAGCCTTAAAAGTTTTAAATTATTTCAATTATCCCCCCACAATGCATGATTAACTAAAAGTAACAGAAAACCGAATAAACTGCATTTTAGACTTTATCTCTTTTTTTTTGGTTTAAAATTTTAGACTTATCTCGGTACTACAAGACTCGTCACAGGAGTAACAAATGATATTTTGCTACCAAAATGTTATGTCTGATCGATTTGCATGGAAGGATATGTTGTGTCTATATAGATTCTTAGTTACAAACTTATATGCTTACAAGGTCAAATAGTTAACTGGTAGATTAGCGGACTAAAAATTCCCATTTCAGTAGTTCAACAAATCTGACTAATTCCAATTTTTATAATAAAAAATAAAAACAATCTGATTCCACCTTGTCAAAATAAATAAATAAATAAATAAAAATATGATTTTTGACACACGTACGATTAATTTGTACGATCAGTAATTCAGTATTCATTTTATAAATTAATTGACATGGGCTAATATTAATATGCAATTATGAATTAATAATATATATCATGATGCATAATTATCTACGCAGACAATGAGGGAGTTAGGATTTTGATTTAGGGACAAGATTAAGGTAAAATTAATTAAAAAAATTCTAAATATAAAAAAAATTAAGTTATTAAAAAAATACTTGATTAACATAGAAAAATTATAATATAAATGTAAGTTATAATTTTTTCCTTTCATGCTTGATTCCAAAAAAACATTTTTGAGCCTAGTGTTTGTAAGAATTAGTATAATCATTATTATGTTTATGTAGGGACCGGATTTGGGACACTTCTTCAGATTGAGAGAGTGGACCCAAGCCCAACTTGCCTTTCAATGAATTTATAGAGTATGGGCTCAAGAACTAGGCCTTAGCAAGGGGTACAACTGCCCTGCATGGTTGCATGTGACTTTATCAACTTGAACATGGATTGGGATGCACAATGATGTTCCTCGGACTGGTCTTCCGCAGTTTGATGTTCTTATTATTTCTTTTAAGATTCATTACCAAGGTTTCAGAGGGCATGGGTCACTACAGAACTCCTTAATGCCCATCCTCTTTTCTTTCAGGAGAGACTCCCTATGTTATATACCCCTCTAAACTGATCCTAACCCTCCATTTGTCGATCAATCAGGCTACCACTTGAGAGCCTGTCCCATCAGCCGCATCCCTGTTCCTCTAGTGGGTTGCAGCACCCAAGGCGGCGCTGTTCAGGAGTCCTGTCCTCATTAATGCGGCCAGGACGTTAGTTGAGGGCATTCAGTGCAGAGGTGACAGCTCGCCTAAGGCTTGTTCCTTCGCCGTGCTTCCGTCGCCGACGCGTGGCACTGGACCCTTTCCTCCTCGGATATTCAATGAGTCACCTTTGGTGGGATGGTGCTCGCGTTCTTCTGAGGTCTCGGACGCCCGAGGACGAGGCCCTCCTCAGATATGTTCCTCGGGGGTCGGCCCTCGCACTTTCACCCTCGGACCCCTCATGCATCCTCGGGGCGGGCCTTTGGGCCTGGCTTGGAGTGGGCCGAGGTTACCTGATTTCTGGCCCCACAGTTTAAGATATTTCATAATTTAAACTAACTATAAATGTATATTTCCAACAAGTAAGCGTGGCGTTTTAAGTGTGGGACCTACGGAACTGTTGTAAACAAATGAAAAAAAACGCAGACCCACGACACAATGTAAATGGTGTTTTGCCATTTAAAAAATATTTTGCTACAGTGTTTCAGCAATAAGTTTTTAGTTTTAGCAAAATAAACAGTATCTAAACAGACCCTAAAAATGAAAACCATTAAATAGTAATTAATTCTTCTAAAAAAATAGTAATTAATATATGAAGTTAAAAATTAATCAAAGTATAAGATATTCAAAAAAATCTTATGAATACTTAACAGCAAAGTTGATCACATAAAGATTTAAAAAAGAAGAAGAAAAAAAAAAAAAAAAAAAAAAGAAGAAGAAGGAGAAGACGTAGAG
>NW_027069553.1:1710533-1717553 GCF_002906115.3 Quercus suber | reverse complement strand
CTGCCTTTTTTTTTTTTTTTTTTTTTTTTTAATGTTTGTTTGCTGTTTGTTTTTTTTTTTTTTTTTTTTTTTTTTTTTGATGAACTGATTGTTGTTGTTGTTGTTGTTGCCGGAATTTGTTGTAGGAAAATAGCATTTTCCTAATAGAACCAAACACATGAAAATATTTTCCACACCAATTTTCATAATACAACCAAACACTTAAAAATATTTTCCTTTCCCGGAAAATAGCATTTCCGGAAAATAAGTATTTTCCGAAAAATATTTTACGGGAACCAAACGGACCCTTTGTCTCACATGAAACTGGAAGAAAACAAAAATTAGTAGGTGCTAAAAAATAAAATACAACTACAATAATAACCTTATTAGGCAGTGATATATGCATGAAGCCTCAAATTGAAGACTTTTTTCTTTCTTTTTTTTAAAGTAGGTTTTTCGCATGATAGATCTTCACTGTAATAAAATACAACCCACATGCCAATTTTTTGGTCACAGTTTTTTTGTTCGACATAAATATATCAAGCATATCTCAAACAATGCATCATCATCACATGCTTAAACTTCCTCATAATAGTTTCTTCTTCCTTGTTTTCTTTTGGAGCAACGTAGTCAATTATGATGCGCTATCGAATATTTTCTTGGTTCTGGATTGAGCAGCAAAATTAAAAAATGAACAGAGGTACGGAGTTTCAATTGAGCGTATCATTTTTTTTTTCTTTTTTGGCTGAAAACAGTGCGTGTTGACGATTACAAGGAGGAAGACATGGTAAACATTTGCGTAAGATTTCTGTAAATTAAATATATTCTTTAAACTTTTGCTGCTTCCTTTCTCGTATATTTGGTGTGTTGGGATCTACATGTCAAATACATATTCTGGGGGTATGATGTCAGAGAATGAGTTATTTTGATTTTCTAGTCGAGTATTTCTCAAAGAGAAATGATATGTCTATAACATTTTTACAACATGTTTACAACAAATCCTAAGTGGTAGGTTGTTACTGGTTGTTATCGTTGAGGCAAAAAAGTAATCTTAGTATTAATTTCAAATTTGAACCAATAACAACTAACCACCAGTGATTTGTTGTAAAATTGTTATAGACGTAGCATTTCTCTTTCTCAAAATGGTGCCTACAAAATAAGATGCTTATCGAACAGAGACTACTTCTTAATTAAGAAAATTCTCACCTTTATTTTAAACGTGTGTAAACTACTTGACAAACAATAATCTGGCCTAAAATATAGTCAGTCAATAAGTCCTCCCTTCCTTCATACAGTATGCATAGTTCTTGGATCGAAAAACTTATATATATATATATATATAATATAGGTTTAAATTACACCTAGTATAACTCTACAAAAGTTATACATTTTTAAACCGTAGATTTTAAAAATATATAATGATTAGAAAATCACTCTAATTAATGTCATCTTTAAAATTAATTGCTATCCAAATTAGCCAACCTAGCTAATTAATTTTAGAGAGTATTATATTATGGGAAATGCAAACAGATGCCCTTAGGGCATGGGTTAACAATCTATTTAAAGAAATTTTTTATGGGAAAAAAAAAAAAAACAATTAGGGCACGTTTGGTACACTGTAATTATTATTACATGGAAATAGGAATAAGTAGTACAATTTCACAAAAATGGTGTAAATTTTTTTTAAAAATGAATTATTAATTGTAAGGACCAGATTTGAGTTCCTAGCTCAAAGGTGGATGGACTCAGGCCCAAAAAGTCCAAAATAATAAATTTGTAGATAATGAATTGGAAAAACTGGGCCTTAATGAATCAAACAGTAACTAAAATGAGTTCAAATCACAAGAGAATGAAAATAAATGAGTTTATACTAAAGAAAATCGTCTTTTGCACAGTCTGAAGAGATCAGTTCTTATGTATTTCTCTCAGATTTGATTACAAAGTCAGTTCTTGATACTACAGTGTTTTTCTTCTTCTTTTTCTCGAACCCCTTCTCTCACTGCTCTCTTTTTCCTTTATACTACCTTCCCTTTTCATCTTTACCCTTTACGTGCAGACCAGATGGTTGGTATTGATACTTGTCCCATCAACAGCTTCTTGAAGTCTTTGTGTAGTAGTTGTAAGGTTAAAAACTACTGTTCAAGTATCACTTCTACATTAATGCGGCTAGAGAGTTAGTTGTGGAGTATTTAATGAGGTGGTAGCAACTTTCTCCTTAGATATTTTAGGACTCTCCCATGCCATATGTTTCTGCAATGCTTATTCGTACCAATAGAACTTCCTAGAACGTTCCCCTAGATAGCAAACCACCCATTCGAACCTTGGCTTTGGTTAGCCGGGGAGGCATTCATCCTCGGCCCACCCTCCTGGGCCATCATGACCAAAATTAACTTCTTCATCCACTAACACCAACTCTCTTGACAATGTTTACTCGTCCTCGAATGACTTCTAATCCTCGGATGACTTCTAGGCCCAATATATACAATGATAATGAGCTTCTAGGCCTAATGCTCCTACAATAGCCCCTCAAGATTCTTCTTTCTGGCTCCTCCGGAAGAAATGAGGATTTTGATGTCACTGTAGTTGCGTTTTGCTCATTACATCCCACCTCTTATTACGAAAATGCCCTTCTAACTGCCTAATGCATGCTCCTGGTGCTTCGGTATTCGAGATGTGTCTCCATTAAATTTTACGGCTCCCTATCCCTTATGTTCTACGGCATGATGCAAATCTAATGGCTGAGGGTTTTACTAGGAACCGAGTGGGAATTTTCCCGCTTCTAACTCCCTCTTCGGTATAAATATCACTCAAATCAATCACTCATCTCACTTTAGCATTCATTTCTTTTTAGCGCACATACTTTGAACCTACAAACCTTTCCAACTTACTTGTGCTCTTACAAATACCAAAAACCCGTCCGAGGACACTCTTATTCTTTCTGTAAATCTTCCTAAACTTTTACTCTTTATTTCTCTATGCACTCTTCTTTTCTTTGCGTCTTTTGCTCCTCGGCTCTATGTTCTTCTCTCAATCTTCTTAATTCCCCCAAAACTTTCTAGAAATTGGTAGATTCAAAAGCCTAGTAGACTCTGATGAAGGAATAGAGAGCTTTAGAGCTCTGTATAAGATCCCACTAGGGGTGTTCATTAGATAATGTAAAAAGGGTGAGTGGCATGAAAGAAGGCAAGAGGGAGAAGTGATGATCCCAATGATTGGCTCTATAGAGGGTGGGATGGGGATTCCCATGGGCACCATTACTAGAGATTACCTTATGGTTCATAGGTTAGCTCCCAACCAATGTGCCTTAAACATGTTTAGAATATTAGGGAGTGTAGAAGCCCTTAATGAAAAGATAGGTTTAGGGCTGACCCACCACGATGTCAACTGGGTCTATAACCTTCACCATCTAAAAGGGCGGGGGTACTACCTAAAATCAAGGTACCCCAAGGTTAGGTTTATCCAATGCCTCCCTGAATCCAACAAAGGGCTGAATAAAGATTTTTTGATCGTGTAGGGGAGTGGCACGATGGCCTCCCCTGCCTGACGAGAGAAGGGCAACCAGGTGGGGCTTTAGGTTTAGGAAGATTATTTTATAATTACCTTGTTTCCTTTGATTCGTCCTGTTCCTGATTTTGGCTACTCTTTTTTTCCCTGTTTCTTTGGTGATTTTACAAATAAACACGTCGCCGAGCCAAATTTCAACCTGGCCAACAAGGATAGCCTAGACAAAATTCTTTGGGCTGAGGTATTTGTAAACAAGGATAATCAATTATGAGTAGCTCACTTGATCCTAGGATACACGCCAATCTCATCTACTTTTCAGGTGCCTAAGTGCGTCATAAAAGCCAAAGACCCCCCGCCTGCACCGGATAAGCGTTGTCGTCTCTGGTTTTCTCCTTCTTGAGGGGACTCCTATCCCAGAAGGCACTTTTGTCACTCAACCTATCCCAAAAGGCGTTCCCAAAGTAGCTTTTCCATTTCAACACCCAACTGGTGAAGCTACTTCCTCCCAACCTACCAAGAAAGAAGAAGATAAGGAAGAAGAAGAAAAGGAAAATGAGATAGTAGATGTCTGTGAGAGTGCCCTTTTTTTTTAGCATAACGGCCCAAGGATCCTGGGCCAAATAGTTGTTGTTGGTGGACTAGGATTGATTCACCGCAGCTAAAGGGCTATTTAAAAACCAAGTGGTACACAAAGCGAACTTTCTACAACACAAATAAACTAACAAGGGAAAATATCTATATTAAATGACAACGAAAACAACAAAGAAAATGCAATGTAATTAGAAAATGCGCAAAACAGTGGTTAGGGATCCTTGGATTAATGTGAAATACTTCATTAATTTTCTTTTATTATAGTTATAGTGTGCTCACTAAAACGTGATACAAGGTTCAACTAAGTTCAAAAATTACAAACTTTGATTGCTATTCAAGCCTCCAAGACTTGTAAAGTTTGAATCCTTTTGAATCCGAGTATGTGCTATAGTCTCCTCTATTTTTCCTTGAACTTTACAGAGTTTCTTTCTATAGCTCTATTATGATATCTTTTCTAAGAATCCAGAAAAATGGTGATGAATGAATGTCCTTCAGCATGGGTTTCTCCTTCCTTTTATAGTGCAACTCTAGGGCTCCGGGGTACCAGCGATTTCTCTCTTTTGCCCCTCAGAGCTCGTGCTATGTCAGTTTACTCAGGGGCTGGTTGTTTCCTTCTTTCTTATAAGTTCTTCCTTTTGATGCGACCAAGCTGAAAGCCCCTAGCTGATTTTCTATTTCAAGATCCCCTCAGGTTGCTGATCTTAGCTATTTGGCCCTTTTCTTCACCTTTCCAGCTTTTGGTTGCACTCCATTCTTGTCATTTTTCCCAAACAGTTGGAATATTTTACTGCTGGGTTGAAAGCTTCCTTCCAATCACTTCTTCTTATGGTTTTCTCATTCTTGGCTCCTTAAGGCACAGCTCCTTCGTTCATAAATGTTTGCTTTGTACTCTCTGATCCCTCACTGCATGACTGGGCGCTTGAGACTCACCTGCCCTTTGTCCTGTGTTTTTTTTTTTTTTTCCTTTGAGCCGTTCCATTCTTGCTTAGACCGTGTTGCGCATCCCAGGGATCCCCGGACTCTAGTAACCTCTGGGATCCCAACCCAGCTCTTTCTTTTGGGCTTCTTTTTGGCTTACTGATCTTGGCTGGCTGGGCCTTTCCTTTGCTTCATGGATTTTAAAGCCTGTTTCTTCATGGGTTTTTGGATCCCAATTCTTTGGACTTCTCACCCTTTTCTTCTTTCCTTTCCTCTTTTCTTCATTATGTGAGTCCAGCTCTTTTATTTTTTTCTAACTTCATTTCCCATGAAATTAGCCCAATGTGTTATTTCTTTTGGCCTTGGGCTGTGATTAATTTTGAACCTTAACAATGTCTCAGACTCAAATGACTTCTACGAGGTTTTTAACCAGCCCTTGTCTCTTGAGACATCAACGGGTGACCTTGGCCAACTTTCCCTACCTCAATCTAGTCACCTTGAAGAAGACACGTCTTTATTAGACGAGATGGGGATCCAACAGAAGTAAAGGTCAACCTTACAAGAACTGCTGAAATCCTAACCATTGAGGGATGCTCTCGAGAAGCCAGCCCAGACAAAGCTCCCCCCTCCTCCACCCATCCCAACCCTCTAAGCCAACCCCGCCGACCATAAGAGGAAGTGGGAAGAGAAAGGAAATGAGGTGGCAGAGACAGAAAAAAACCTTCCCCCTCACGAAGTTGAGCCCCAGAAGGGGGCTAAGCAGTAGAGAGGCCTACAGGCGAGGTTAGCCACTGAGGCAGAACGGAGGGGTGACCACAAAGTTGTAGCCCTAGCCTGGGCTCCACGCATGGAGTTAGATGGGGCTCCCTTACTCAGTAATGCCTTTATCCGAGACTTCTAATAGGGCATAGTTAGGTATGTGGCAAACACGGTGGAACAATCCTTGTTATTGCCCAAGGACATGGCTGACCTCAGGTCTAGGAGGCAGCATGAAGTCTTCCTCAAATTGAAGATGGATTTAGCCATGGTAAGTAAGTTTTTAAGTTAATTTTTTTTTAACTGTACTCCTCTTCCCTTCCAAGCCATCCAAGCCACCTTTAGGGCCGAGGAGATGGTGAACTATTCACATTGAAAAATGAAGGAAGAAGAAGGGAGGCGAATTGCTGCTGTGGATGCCTTCCATGTGGCTGAGAAAAGCAATCAGGATATGAAGGCCAAGCTGATCGAGGCAGAAAGAGAGGGAAAAAGTGTCGTCAATAATGTTGAGAGGCAAGTTGAAGGCCAGCGGATACTTCTTCACAATGCCAAGGATCAACTGGCCACCTCCAAAGAGCAGATCGTTGTTTTGAAGAAAAAATTGGATGAGGTCCAAAAGGCCAAGGACCAGGCGGACAAGGCCAAGAAGGAAGCAGAGAAAGCCAGGGACGAGGTTGAGCAGCAAGGGTACGATATAGGATTGGCAGAAACCGAGGAATCCCTTAGGGTAGAGGTCTCGGGGGTGTATAGAAACTACTACTACTAAGTATGGCATGAAGCTCTCAACTAAGCTCGAGTTATGGCTTCTTCTGTACTTAGGAAGCCAGAAAGTATATACTACCCCCTTGTAATCCGAACATCTCTCCCAACCTGCTCGAGCACTACTACTGTTCCCAAGGTGGTAGAAACAGGCAAGGATGATCTAGCTAAAGTCCTAACCTTTTCTGATAAACCCTCTGAGGTGGCCGAGCAACCTGAGGCCACTGAAAAGGAAAAAAATGCCAACCAAGGAGTGGCCCCTGATGCCACGAAACCCCCAACTAGCACCCATGACCCTCTTGCCAAGAAGGAAACTCCCAAAAAGATAGAGATTGTCCTAGCTACTCTCTCTCTACCTACTAAGATTGATTTTGCAAGCAAGGGCCCCAAGGCCTCAGAAGTAATGTCTACTCAGCCTAATAAGGCCCCTCCTCAAAGAAAGATTTTAATAAAAAAGAAATAACTTCTAGTATATTTCCCTTTTCTTCTTCTTCTTTTTTTTTTTTTTTTTTT
>NW_027069553.1:1700491-1703507 GCF_002906115.3 Quercus suber | reverse complement strand
GACATATTCATGATTTGCATAATGAGATTCGCAAAAAAATTCAAGCAAGTAATTCTCAATATAAAATTCATGCTGACACTCATCGGCGTCATGCAGAGTTTCAGGTAGGGGATTATGTCATGATTCGGATTCGACCTGAACGGTTTCCCTCTGGGACCGTTAAAAAATTGCAGGCTCGTAGTGCTAGACCATTCAAGGTATTGAAACGAATGGGCCCAAATGCTTATGTCATTGATCTTCCTCCTGATTATGGTATTAGCTCCTCCTTTAATATTGAGGATCTAGTTGCTTATAAAAGTCCCACAACTATTCCTGATACCCCTTTTGATGAGTCTTTGCCTAATCCTATGGATGCCCCTGTTCCCACCCCTTTACCCTTACATCTACCTTATGCACATAAAGAATCTATTGATGCTATTTTAGATGAACAGATTGTTTCTACCAGGGATGGAGGAGCTCACCGTTTCCTAGTTCGGTGGCGAGGACGACCAGATTCTGATTGCACTTGGATTACTCGAGATGAGCTACAGCAACTGGACCCTGACTTGTTGGAGTATTATCAGAGCTCTTCAGATTTCCACTCGACGGGGTCGAGTTCTTCTCACCCAGGGGGAGTTGGTGCGGACACAAGATACAAGCCCCCAATTACACGCACGTATAGGAGAAAGAAGATGGCCCAACCTGTGGCCTTATGGCTAGGGCCTATTAGTCATTGGGCTTGAGTTTCAGCAAGCCCAAATATTTAATAATTAGGGTTTCTTTAGGGTTTCTTTATGTTAGCTATTTAAACACTTTTTGGGATTATTGTAAGACAGTTTTTGATGATTATTAAAAAAAAAAAAAACGTGTGTTTTCTTTTACTGGTGCCGACTCCAGTTTGCTTGGTTCTGACTCCAAGCAACCCCTAGGTGCTGACTCCTAGGGTTTTATCTTCCTATTCTATTATTTCTATTGTTTTGTGGTTGTCCTACGTCAGTAGGGACATGCTTGGAGGAAAATGAGAGAGATAAACTGATTTCCTCTATGAACAATAGGAAACAAAATAGTTTTTCCACGTAGGTTTGATCCCTTTTAGGTTCTTGCAAATTGTAGCTTCAGTGTCTTCCTGGTTTGTTTTGGCACAAAACTCAAAAGTGGAGCAGGAATAGCATGGTAGCCTGATCCCTGGCATTTTATGGATGATTAACTCATGATGATGTTTATTATAAGGGTTTCATTGGGATGCAGGTATAACTTTATTTTGGCGAGGATGATGCTTGTTCATCAGTGGAATATTACAGCCCCAGGAATGAGGTAGAGGCTCTTAATTCAATCCTTTTGCTTCTTGACATTTCAGTCTCAAGTGGTATGCGTATGCAAATGAATGTCCTGCAAGAACTTCGGGAAGCAATTGTTGGTATGATCCATGATTTTGGGGACAAAAACAGTGTGAAGACTACAATTTTAGAAAACCACAGCTGCGGTAAAGAAGAATGTTTGTTGCAATGGGGTAAAAACAATGGCATAAGGACAAGGTTGCAGATAGCTTGTAAGTCTTCACAATTATGACTGCTGCTGTTCTTTTTTTCCTTGCTTGTTAGGCATGTAAAGATTTTGCACCCTTTTCTTGGTGTGAGAGGATTTTTTCCTTTTTCTTTGAGGTGGAGTTGGGAACTCAGGGGGGTGGGAACACTATTTCTTACAATTTTGCATAGCTATGCATAGAAAAAAGGACACCTAGTCTTTATTGTATTGTGCTTCATTCATCATGTAGATGTTGAAGGTGCTGATAGAGGAGCCATAGCAAGAGAAAATCTAAATGTTGGAGACATTGCCGTGGAGATCCCTGTATCTACTGTCATTTCTGAGGAGCTAATCCGTGAATCCAACATGGTACGTTTCAGACTTCCATAAAAGATTCCTACTTTTGAGTTTGAACTTCTATGAGAGACCGGGAAGTGAAAGTTAAATGAAATGAATCTTCATTTGTGTGAGAACATGGATCACATATCTAAAAAACTTGTCACACAGAAAACAATAGGTGGGTGATGATTTGTAAGAAAACTGTATTCCTGCCTACATGAATTTCTAATTATCCCTGCAATATGTAGAGAAAATTCCTTGCGGCCATATCTCAACATTTTTAAAAGAAAAAAAGAAAAAATATCAAATGCATTCTTACTTTTCGAAAATAATGCAAAGGATTTATATAATTTCTTTTGCAAGCTATATTTCCTTTTGGGAAACATTCCCATCTCCTCCGGCCCAATTTTTGTGGTTAGCTTATTTGAGGTAAATAGACAACGTTTACTCCCTTCTTTTTCTATGAAAAATATACTCATTCAATATAAGGGATATGGGTATTTCTTGTAAAAAAATTATAATTTTTCTTTAATTGCCCTCATTTTAAAATAAAATAGAATTTTATAAATGGTTAGAAAATTAATGTCTGTCTATTTGTATGAGGAAGCAAATATGTTTTCTTTTTTATTTTTTACTAGTAAGTTACCCGTGCGATGCATGGATAATTTTGTAATATTTTATATAAGGCAGTTTTAGATAATTTTGTACATATATTATAAAAAAAAGTAAACTAAATTAGAGTAAAGATACATATATGTAGGGACTCAAACTGAATTGAGTGTTGGGTTTTCAGCCCAACAAGCCCAAACAATACATTTATAGAGAGTGGGCTGACAGGCTTAGGTGCTGGCCGTTGATCACCATGCCCAAACTTCTTTTTAAATGGCTAAGTGTTTTCTTACAAATGAGGGAATGCTCCTCGGCCTGTGGCCGAGGAGGCCTTTCTTTTTCTCCCCCCCCCCCCTTCATTTGCTTTACTAGCTCTTCTTTTATAGTTTTAATCTTCCTATCTTTTGCTTCCATCTGTTGATTGTCTATTCGCCTTTTTCTCTGGTCGTCCATCCCATCAGAAGCTTTATCGATACTCAAGTGGCTCACTCTGACCAACGTTATCCTGCCAAGGGGTTACCTCTCCATTAATGCGGCCAGGGGGGTTAGTTGAGTGCATTAAATG
>NW_027069553.1:1563740-1699358 GCF_002906115.3 Quercus suber | reverse complement strand
TATGTATCACTACAAAACGGAACAGTTGGGTGTCGTTACACACGGGCAAATCTATTTTCCCTCATCAATTTTGTACAAAAATATTTCCACCTCTTATTATTTTGATATTTCCTTGGGTTTTACTTTTATCAAATTTCGAAGTCCCAGCTTCTCCGAGAGAGTCAGAGACACACAAATACAAGTATACAACTGTACGCGTGGAACGTGTGAGAGTCAATTTACGTGACACCCTGTACAGTTTAAAAAGTCATTACCCCACGTTCTTCCCTAAGGCCTACACAGTGTACACGTTTCAATATTTCTTTCAGCAATAATGGCGGCGTTCATTTCTTTCTTTATTTTTGACTATCGGCCAAGCAACGGCATTGTTCATTTGTCTATATATACCCCCACAACAATGTTCCAACTCACAATTTACCATAAACAAAGACACTAAGAACTAGAAATCTTTAGCTCTGATACGGTGATATACCTTTTCTCACACACCATCACAGACCTCAAGGATTTATCTATCACACCCAAAAACAAACAAACAATCACTCATATTCATTCCTAGATCTTAAAAATGCCTAGAAAAGGAATGAGGAGTATTTGCTTCAACTCCAAAACTTCATCTTTCTCTATGTCTCGGTATTCTTCGCCTGCAAGAAACTCAATTTCAACTGGTACTCCTCGTCGCAGCTTTTCGGAGTCATTGATCGAGCAGAGCATCGAAGCGGCCACGGTTTTGATAAACAAGTGGAACCCAGAAACCTCCACTTATGCCAAAGTCACATCTTTGTTCTACGAGAGCAAAAGTGAAGCCATGCAATTCATCAGGTGCGTGAACGATCTTCAGAAATCCATGCACGCCATGGTCATCGAGAACTCGACCTCGGAGAAGCTCGTGCACGCACAGAATCTTATGCAGATAGCCATGAAGAGACTCCAGAAGGAGTTCTATCAAATCCTTTCCATGAATCGAGCTCACTTGGACCCCGAATCAGTCTCCGCTCGATCCTCACGCGCCTCCGCTCGATCAAGCATTTCCGATTACGATGATGGCTCAGTCTCACAAGATGATGAAGTGCGCAACGTAGGTGATTCAATCGATGAAGTCGAAGAAGTTTCTTCCATAGCTATGACTGACTTGAGATCCATAGCTGAGTGTATGATCTCTACTGGTTACGCCAAAGAGTGTATCAGTATATACAAAATTATCAGAAAATCGATAGTCGACGAAGGCATTTATCGACTTGGAGTTGAAAAAATTAGCTCCTCACAAATCAATAAGATGGACTGGGAAGTTCTCGATCGCAGAATCAAGGATTGGTTGGAGGCAGTGAAAGTTTCGATGACAATTCTTTTCAACGGAGAGAGAATCCTCTGCGACCACGTTTTCGCTTCCTCAGACTCGATCAGAGAATCTTGTTTCACTGAGATTTCCAAAGAAGGAGCTACTCTTCTCTTCGGATTCCCCGAACTCGTCGTAGCTAAAAGCAAGAAATCTCATCCTGAGAAAATTTTCCGTGTGCTCGACATGTACACAGCGATTTCAACCAACTGGATCGAAATCGATTCCATCTTCTCATTCGAATCAACCGTCACCGTTCGAGCTCAAGCTCTCAACTCGCTGAACAAACTCAGCGACTCGGTCCGCACAATGCTATCAGAGTTCGAGTCAACAATGCAAAAGGACTCGTCGAAGTCGAAAATCCACGGTGGCGGCGGTGTTGACATTCTGACTCTCACCACCATGAACTACCTCTCTCTCCTCGCCGATTACAGTAACATCCTCGCAGACATTTTCGCCGACTGTCCTCCGCCGCCGAGATCATCGTTACCGGAATCCTACTTCGAAAGTCCATCCACCGATGACTCTCCGGCACCGGCGATTTCCATGCGCATGGCTTGGTTAATCCTCGTACTCCTCTGCAAACTCGACGGCAAAGTAGAACATCACAAAGACGTTTGTCTCTCGTACATATTCTTAGCAAACAACCTTAACCACGTTGTCTCCAAAGTTCAAACCTCGAACTTGAAGTACCTTCTCGGCGAGGATTGGATCGCAAAGCACGAAGAGAAAGTGAAACTATTTTCTGCGAATTACGAGAGATTAGCGTGGGGCCCAGTGATTGCAACGCTGCCGGAAAATCCAACGGCCACGATTACTCCAGCTCAGGCGAAGGAAATTTTTAGGAAATTCAATTCGAGCTTCGACGAAACTTGTAGGAAACAGAGCTCGTTCGTCGTAGCGGACCCGAAACTCCGAGACGAAATGAAAGTCTTGTTAGCGAGAAAGATCGTCCCAAGTTATCGGGAATTCTACGATGCTCATAGGTCTAATGTTGTTGGAGAGCGAAATGTTGGGATAACTGTCAGATTTGCCCCTGAGGATGTGGGGAATTACTTGTCGGACCTGTTCTTTGGGAACAACAATAGCTCGGGGGGTACTAGTGTTTCCTCTTCATATTCCTTGTCTCATCAACGGCATTCATGGTCTAGAGGTTAAGGTTTTGGGCTTAGTTGGCGATTTTTTGTTTTGATCGCCAGATTTTGACTTTCTTTACCGGTTTATATGTAAAGATGTAAATGTTGTTCATTGTTTTTCCTTTTGTGTAAAAGTACTGTTTGAATAATCAGTTTATACTACGACTTTAAAGGTTGCACAACATGTACTTGCACAACATGCTCATTATTATTATTTTTTTAATTTTATTTATGAATACTTGCACAACAAGTCCAAATATTTTGTACAACTTTTTGTGTACCATTCTATATTTTACTAATCACTACTTATCATGTATATGATTGCTTTCAATTTCAAATTTCAATAATTCTAGAAAGAAAGTAAAATGAACACATGACAAGTAGTGATTGGTGGGATATAGAGTAGTACACAAAAAGTGATATAGAAGATTTGGACTCATAACAACATGCTAGGAATATATTAGATAATGGTTTTTATTTATATATTTATTTTTTGAGGAAGAGACGATAATTTTTATTGGATGGAGGATTCTTCCTCACCAGCAATGAAAGCCTTGTATCAAGATTCAAGATATCTTATTATTATGAATGAATGAGTGATCCTTTCTCCAAAAAAAAAAAAAAAAAAAATCAGTTTATACTACGACTTTTTTGGCTATGTTTTTTTACTTTTGTCTAATTATATCATTATATACTTATTTCCCTTTTGAATTTTTTACACCTGCGTTCCTAGAAAAGTGTTATTTCGGACTTTCCATGTCCCATTTAGATTCTCAAACTCTTTCCCTTTTCATACTGTAGTCTTGTAGTTCCCATAAAAATTATAAGGTTTTTATAGTAGACAAGTAACGTAGTTCATCATTCCACTAAAAGACTCATACCTGTTTAAAATTGCTGAGTTAAAAAAAATTTTAAACAGAAATTTATTATTTACTTAGCAATTTTAAACAAATGAGAGTCTTTTAGTTGAATGGTAGATAACCGACATGATCTATTAGAGGATTGTATAATTTCTCTTAATATAGACATAAGTTGAACATAAGTGCGGGTTAAAAAATAAGTTCATGCTATAATTTATCGAAGTGGTTGAAACTTGAAAATGTGAGTGATAAACAATAACTTTCACATGTTCTTCTTGTGTTTTTGTTTTCTTTACCCTCTCGTGATTGACTATTTCAACAAATTATGGCAAAGTTTGTGTCCCTTAGTCTTTTCCTACTTCATATCAAGTTATAAAAATTAAGGCCGAATGAGTGGTCACTATATTTTTTTGTGATGTGATACTGTTGAAACAGCTAGTATATGTGATGTGAATTGTGATGTTGTTGAAACAGTAAACAAAGGCGCCTTTGAATGTGACTGAATGTGTCCCTATTTGGAGTCTATTGTATGAGAATTTCTCGTTTTTCTGGGCTTGCTTCATTTGTTAATTCTTATTAATAATCCTTCCACCAAACACTCGAGTATTTTTTTTTTTTTTTTGGAGAATCAAACACTTGAGTAAAAAACAAACCAAAGAAACATCCTGTGACCAGAAAACAAAGAAAAATGGTGTAGTTGGCTTATATTCTAGTATTTATTTTTGGAAATTTTCAACTGATCGAACTTACGGCTCAAATCCTGATTGCATAGATGATCAAATTCAAGTTAGTGATAATTATAAAATTTCACTTTAAAAGTTAGTCATCATCATTGATGATGATATATAAATTTATGGCTGGTCACCTTTGATGGGTGGAGCCTGACCAACTTGACGTCAACTTAAGAAAAATTCGTGAAACGCCCCTAAGTCAGGGACAGACCCACGAATTTACTTTAGGCGGGGCCAAGTATAATTGATTTTCTTTTATTAAATGCAAACTAGTATTCATTTAGTATTAATAAAATTTTGACAAGAAAAATGCTGAAGTTGCTATTAATTATGTTATAAGTTTACAAACTAACGTGACAATAGATAAAGTTTGTAAACTAATCATTATTAGTGTGTCAGTATGTTTACAAGTTTACAATTAGATTAGTGTCATGTTAAGAGCTTAATAAATAAAACTTCAAAACTACTACCAATTTTATGATAAGATTCTAGTTTGGTGGAAGAAAGGGAAGAAGAGTTGATAATTGGAACAAGGAACAAGGTAGAGAGAAAGAATAGGGAAGAAATAATGAAATTCTTATCTCCATGAGCTTTACAATCCTTACCCTCTCCTTATAAGCACTACACCACGTAACCAACTAATTACCTACTTGACACCTTGGCCCAACCAACTAACAACCCACAATAGCAGTCAATTTATCTGCAGTACAGTCTAGTCATTACACACTCCCACGCACCCATATGCAGGCACACACACACCCCCCTCGCAGCTACATACGCACCACCTTGCACATACACACGCATACTCCCCTGCACACCCTTACACACATAGTTGTCACACCTATACACGCACACCCCTGCAACTATATACGCCACCTGTGCACAGCTTTACACCTGCTTACAAATATCTACAAATATCAATAGCCTACAACTACCACAATGCCTATTTACAAATATCTGCAAATATCCACACTGTCACACTAAAGTACCTATCATTTTATTATGTAATATTTAAAAATTGATATGACAATGAATGTATTTGATATCATTTCAACAATATAATAAATAAATGTCTTAATTATTTATTTGTTGTGTCTCAATGATTGATAAATCAATTTTTATGACTTATCTAGTAAAATTTATAATAGTTGCTCCATCATTCTAAATAAATTCATTTAACAAATCAATAAAAAAGAAAAAGAAAAAAGAAGACACAAGATAGTTGTTTTTGAATTATTTGCATTTTTTTCTTGAAATAAATCTAATATTGTAGCTAGATTTACCAATCATATATAAATCATATTTATCATCTAATTATATGTCAAATATTATTGAACTAAAAATAATAATTAACATCACCAAGGAAATAAAAAGAACCATGCTTCTAACTTTAAGTCCCAATCAACAAATAACCAAAGTCAAACAACTATACAACTTGAGTCATTTGCATATAAAAAATGCTAATTAATCAATAAATGCGTTCTAAAGTTTACAAAAAGTCAAAATCAATAAATATAAGTACACACACCACCCAAATACACTTGATCATAAGATGTTTATTGTGTTTTATTGGCTTTTGTAAGGACTCAGTTTGGATCCCAAGCCCAAGAGTCAAAAGGATTTTGGCCCAAAGAGCCCAATACAATGAACTTGTAGAGAGTGGGTCAGAATGTTAGGCTCTAATGAATTGGACAACAATTATGGTGGGTATAGATCACTTGAAAGCAAAGATAAACAGGTTTTATCTAAAGAAAATTGTCATTGGCACAATTAGAGGAGATAAGTTCTTATATATATATATATATATATATTTCTCTTGAATTTGATTACAAGTATGGTTCTTGTTTCTACAATGTTTTTCCTTTTATTTTTTGATCCCCTTCCCTCAAGGTCTCCTCTCTATTTTATACTATCTTCTTTGTTTCGTCTTCACCCTCCACGTGTAGATTAGGTCGCTAGTATTGATCCTTATCCCATCAGCACATTCCCGAAGTCCTTGGGAGTAGTTGTAAGGTTGAAAATTATTGTTTAGGTATCACTTTCACATTAATGTGGCCAAAGAGTTAGCTGCAGAACAATTAATGCAATGGTGGTAGCTTTCTCTTAGATATTTCATAGCTTCTCTTTGTCCTGTGCTTTCATGATGTGTACTCTTATCAATTGGATATCTTGGAACGTTACTTTGAATGGCAAACCACACCTTCTAACTTTTGCTTTGCTTAGACGAGAAGGCATTCCTTCTCGGCCCACCTTCCCCAACCTTCTCAGTCATAGCTTGCTCATGGAATTTTGATTCTCACGTCTTCACTATCGTTTATCTGTCCTTGGATTACTAAATGTCATCAGATAAGACCCACGGCTCAATATATACTCTTGGGCCCTTTATCCCTACAGCTTTTATGATCAATTTTAATTTTTAGGGAGGCTGAATATAATTTTTTTATATTTAAATTTCATATATATATATATATATATAATATAGTTCTGTTACTGTCCTCAACCCTAGCTACCTTGTGTAAAATCAAGCTTGAAGTATGTCCTTTCCCAACATAAAAATGCGACTAATCCCATTGGAAATGTTGAACCCTACCTTTGATATTTCAGGATTGTATCCATAACAACCCCTAAGTCAAATATGAAGTATGTGTTGTAATGGTAGAGAGATTTTCATTTTCTCCTCTCCCCCAAACAAAGTTTAAAAGGGGAAGAAGGACCTCCAAAAAGGTGTGCACAACTTTTTTTCAAATATTGCATTTCTTCATAGACAAAGTTTGGTTACAACTTAACTCAATATCATTTTATTAAATGTGAATTTTGAAAAATCAAACATTTTCTTTTTATATTCTCTATGTTTGCAAAAGTTTCTAAAAATCAAAGATCAATGTTATATTGTCATTTTTTTTTTTTGAGAATGATTTTATATTATCAATTAAATGTTTAAATTCCAAGTTTTTATAGCCCAAAATTATTCATTAAAAAAAAAGCTTATGGATCGAATAGTAAATAACAACGAATTAACACAAAATTTGACATGTATGTTAAGAACATGTAATCCAATAGTTAGATTTACAAAATATGAAGTAGTGTTAACTTTTTAGTGGGAGTTGTAGCCATTACAAACTAGTTTGTAGCAAAACTTTGCCCTTTCCCTTTTTATTGAAAAGTTCATTACTAACTTATGTACGAAAGAGTCCCCTGCTAGAATCATTTCTGACAAATCTCTAGATTGTTTTTACTTTTTACTTTTTACCATGTTGGTAGGTAATCAAGGTAAGATATCACCATCCATCAACAGTATCATCAATTAATATTATTGTTACCATCATTTTCATTTTGATTAGGTTTTATTTTTATTTTATTTATTTTATATATTTATACTAACCTATTATGTTTGTACAATGCATAGAATAATTATTATAATAATGGAATACTTGCCTATTAACCTTTTTTTTTCTTTTTTCTTTTTTTTTTCTTTTTTTTTTTGGTTTAGGACAATTTCACTTGCATGGTTTTTTCCCCGTTTATACTTATGAACGTTGAGGACAATAGGCTATTGAGTTGTGGTCTCGAGTTTCAAAAGGGCGCGTAATGGTTTTGAAAATGTTTTTGACCTTGAAATAAATGAGCGACAATTCCCCTTAACAACTGCTTCTATGGGCCCGAAAGAAGATTCTAGTTATAATTGGTTTGTATGGAAATGGTCATGTCAGTATACCCTTTCCCTTTCTAGATATAAGCATATATATTACCATTTTCAAAGGTTCCATGCATATACATTTAAATCCCTTAGAGCCATTAAAAATTTCCAAGATTATATGACCTACCTCTTGACACTCAAACCTATATCATTTATAATGCCGGGTCATAACCAACACATTTTAATTGCATGTGGATTTTCCAATCTTTTGATGCTATTTTCAACAAATAGTTTTCTTTTTAACTTTTTCCCAAGTTGGCCTGCTGCTAATTTAAAACTATTTTTGTTGCTTCTTAAAGTAAGATTCAAAGAATACAGCAGAAGAAAAGTGCAAAACAGGACCAAGAAAACTTTCATAATAATTATATATATTGTCAGTGAAACCAACACATCAAATTTGATAATAAGCTTACCTATCAGCAAGATCTGGTGTACAGTAACCAAAGAAATGGGGCACAGCGAACTCTGAGACCTGTCGAGTGCCTATGTCAATAACCAGGAAAATGGGGAAGTAAAAGTAGGTACAAAAAAAAATCAAAACAAAAACTTATTTTATTTCTTCCTTGCTGAAAAGGAAAACTCACTGGTCCTTGATTGATCACCTCTACCTATCCTCAATATTTTGTTATAGAAATCATCTAACTTATGCACAAATCGATTTGTATAATGACCGAAATAAGTCGTGGTGAGCCGAACTCAATTCTCTCAATACTAATTACTTCAGGCTCTTTTCAATGACCAGCGATTCTATATTGACTTTGGACCTAGAAACTGTCCCAAAAAGATCCCACAACAATATACCTCAAATTTAAATAATAAAAATGCAATTAACCTTTATAAATGAATAAAATAATTTAAAATAAACATTTCTATACACTCTCATCAATTACCAATATATAAGGGGCAAAAAAACAAATTCTTGCTATTTGATATTAAAAAATGAAAAAGAAAAAAAAGATATGATTGTCCTTTCCACCTTGTCCACCTCCATGATATCACAATCCTTTTGAACTAGACATTGGTCCCAGTCTCCACTTCCATTCCAGCCAGCCAAATGTGGCACATAACTATTGGGGACGTCTCGTCGCCATTAGAAATGAGCAACTTCAACGTAGGACGAGTCGCTGTGAGCTTTCAATGGCATTTAACTTGCCGATAGCTCCTTTGATTGTGCCCTGGGACCTCGAACTTCAGCTATGAATTGAAATGTTGAATTTGCAAATTTAAAGCTATAAAAGGTCTTTGTCTTTCAGCCTCTTTCATTAGGACCGCCAAAAGGAAATAACAAGTTACATATTAATTTGGTCGGTGCTGAAGGTTCACTGTCTCGAATTACTTGTTCAAGCTTCTTAAATTCGATTAAATTTAAATCACCATCAGTTTTAAAATATGCGACACAGAAATCAATACATGTACGGACCAATTTTGATCTTACGTGTACGAATTCATGACGGGTTTGCATCCTTATGAAAATCATGAAGGTCCTCGGAATTCAGAAAGCGAAATTGCATGAGTAGAAAATGTTACATCCATAGTTTCACTTTCATACATAGTTCATATATTTATTTGTTAGGTATATAGAGTAAAGTCATACATTGGATATTAATGGGAAGAGTGAAAGATTAATATAATATGATTGAGTTCATACCCTTAGGCTTTGATTTTTTTAGTTAAATGTGTTTCTATATGTTATATTAACTATTCAAGGAGTCTCTTCAAGTTATTCTCTACAAAAGTGGCAAGGTTATCAAGATTTCTTTCGTAAGTGGAGTGAGGACTAGATACATGTACTTAGAACCCTTTTACAAATTGAATTATGTGCAGCAAAGGTGGCAAGGTTATCAAAAATCAAAATCCCTTTTGTAGTTGGAGTGGGGATCGACTAGGTACGTATATGTGTATGTATACTTGGAGCATTTTCGCAGATGGAGTGAAGATGATATATCGCACAAGATAAGCCCATAAAACCTATACAAACGATTCTTGAAAAAAAAAAATGTTCAACAAAGGAGTATTGTCAATAGTGCTAGACAATAGTGAGGTGCAAGGTTTCCATGGAGCGAGTAGGACTTGTTCATAGCCCACATAGAGGTTTTGAAGCTCACTAAGAGGCAGAGACTCACATGTAAGAAGGATATTGTTGATCATACACGTGTGAGTAAAATCTCACATTTGATACTAATGAGAAAATTGAGCGATTAAAATAACATAGTTGAGTTCATATCCAACAGACTTAAGCTTTTTGGGTTAAGTGTGTTTTTATATATTATATTAACTACTCAAGAAGTCTCTTTAAGGTGTTCTATTTATAAAATTTTTTGTTGCTAATTACTTATTTGTTGAAAGTTTATTAAAGTATCAATTAAATCTAGAAAAATAAAATAAAACTTTTAAAAATTATAAATATGCAAATAAACTAAAAGCATAAAGTAAAAGTAGTTGATGTCAAAAGAGGCACTAATAGATCACGGATGATAAATGCTGTTGCAACTTGCATGCATGTTATAATAGTTAGTAATGTAATTACTATTTGAATTTCATAAAGTCGCATCTTTCAAAAAAAAAATTTCGTAAAGTCGCTATGAATCTCTCTTTCTTTACGTTGTGCGTAAAATCTCATATTGGATATTAATGAGAAAATTGAGCGATTAAAATAACATAGTTAAGTTCATATTTAATGGATTTAAACTTTTTGGGTTAAGTGTGTCTCTATATATTATATTAACTATAGTAAAAAAAATCTCTTTAAAGTGTTCTATTTATAAAACTTTTTGTTACTAATTACTTATTTGCTGAAAGTTTATTAGTAGTAAAATATAATTAAATCTAGAAAAATAAAATAAAACTTTTAAAAATTATAAATATGCAAATAAACTAAAAGCATAAAAGTAAAAGTAGTTGATGTCAAAAGAGGCACTAATCGATCACGGATGATAAATGCCGTTGCAACTTGCATGCATGTTATAATAGTTAGTAATATAATTACTCTTTGAATTTCGAAAAGTCGCTGTAAATCTCTCTCTTTCTTTACGCTGCATGTCCAGTTATTCTATACTTCTATATGAAGTTATGATCCGAATTCAGCTATATGTCGTTGGCAATGTATACCTTTTTTTCTTTTCTCTTTTTCTGTGGTGTTTAAGCCCTGAAAAGTGAATTAGGACCTTTCAAATTTCAATAGACTGACCTACCTAATTAAGAAATAATAAAACTCCCGCTTTTTTTTTTTTTCTTTCTTTTGATGAATTTCAGCCACTACCACAATTTTTTTTTCCTGGTTTTTGATTAATAGTGAACAATAAAGCCCTAGCACGTTTTCGAATGAACTTGGTTTTATTCATGACCGGATTAATATGTAGATATGTTTCCCCAAAAATTTAGGTGACTTTCTTTTGCCAATTGGTTATTCGGTTGACAATTTTGACTAACTTCATATATTTTTTGTTCAGGCCTTGAAATGACAGTTTTGCATTCACGTGCATACTGTTTGGTGATGTGTTGCTATCCTTTGAGAAAGAAAATACCTTTTGAAGAATTGTGGCTCTTGTCGACATCAACTCGATACAATTTGAGGTCTAAGACCATACCTTTAAGTTAAGTATTTTTTATATTTAAATATGTATAAAACGATATTTAGTTAAACATCTATATTATAATTTTTTTTAAATGCAAGATTATATATTAATTAAAATTTTGTGTTTAGATTATAAATTTCAAATTATCACTGTGGGTCACAAATAATCTTTGCCTCGCGTGTAAGTTTTTGTATTATATATATCTAACAATCTCTATTTCACATGTGAATCTTTGCCTCTTTGTGAGTCCTACTAATTTTCCTTTGCCTTATGAGTTTTTTTCTTCACTAACACTCACATGTGTGAGTCTTTGTCTCATATATACCTATAAGGTCTATATTTGTGACCCAAATCCAAAATGTATGGAATATGAGCTCAACAAGCCCAATACAATGAATTTGTAGAAAGTGAGTGACAGAACTGGGCTGTTTATAAACTAAACAACAGTTAATCAAGGTTTAACAGATAAATAAGTGCAAGAACAAACTTGAAACTTGAATAAATTGTTGTCCGAGGAGACCAACTTTTGTTTATATACTTCTTAGAGTTACAGTAAACCTTATTTCTGTCTTCCTTTCTCTCTATTTCCATCCCCTTCTCATGAGAGGTCCTTTACATTTATATAGTTTTCTTTTTGTCTATCTTCATCGTACACTTGTTCTTCATCTAAGCATTTACTTGAGTATGTGTCCCATTAGGTATCTTCCTTAGTTCTCCATGAGTGGTGGTAGCTGAGGCTGCACTGCTCAGAGGTCTTCTCCACATTAATGTGGCCAGAAAAGTTGCTATAGTGCATTTAATGCGGTGATAACAGCTTTTCCTTTAGATATTTTTCTGTTCTTATCATCTTCATACGTGCCTAAAGTTTATCTTTATCGTTGGAATTACCAGGAAGGTCACTCAAACCTCTCATGTACTTGCTTAACCGATATTCTTCATATCCGAGGAGGACCAACTTTTCGGACTATATTCTTCGATCATTTCCCTGCATGATTCTCCAATCTAGGGCCTTTTTCAATCATTTATTCCTCTTCGAACATACCCTAATCTTCAAATAGGGCCCAAGGCCCAATATATAAAATTGGGCTTTTATCCCCACAATAGCCCTTCAAAATTTTAATTTTTCCCTCGCATCCGAGGAGAAAAAATGAGATTTTGAATTGTCACAAAAATAAAGGCTAAAAATGTAAAAATACCTGAGTTTACACGTGTGGGAGCATAGATTTAGGCGCTTCATCATTGTTGCTGACGTTTCGGTATTTTCGAAGTGCCATTAATTACTCCAGGTGGCGTTATGTCTTTGACATCCAACGGTGGAACATTAATCCAACGAACGACGTTTCTCCTTAGAATTTGAGCGGGATAACTCCTACCTATTCTCTGGCCCCTATATAAAGCCTCAAAGAAGATTATTTCTCCTTTACTTTACAATTTCTCAGACTCTCCAACGAACTCAAGCATTCAAACTCACACAATCTTTCAAATTATCAATCTCACTTCTCTAAAAGTCCACAAAAGCCCTTCTACGGATTCAAGGATCACTCTTCAACCCAATTTTTGTAAGTTCTAATTTTTTTCAAACCTTTCATTCCCTCTTCGGCTAGCTTCTTTGGCCTTCGAATACTCACTTTCCAGTTATCGCTTTTAGTATTTCTTCTTTTTTACTTAACTGAGATGGGTAGATTTATGTATCTAATGGATAGTCCTACCCAGATAGAGAAATTTAAAGAAACATTTCGCATACCTCAGGACGTAGGTTTGTGACATTGTCCCCCAGAAAGACTATTAACAGACCGAAAAGTAGGGGAAGTTATAATCCCCGTCATCGCTTTCCTAGAAGGGGGGATGACTATCCCTATGGGTCCCATTACAAGTGATTATCTTCGAAACCATAGGCTTAGTCACGATCAGTGTGCACTTAACATCTTTAGGATCCTAGGAGCAGTTGATGATTTGAATTGACACTTAGGCTTGGAGCTCACCTGGCTTGACGTAGTACACATGTACGAGTGTCATAAACAAAATGGGGCGAGATTTTACCTTAAATCTAGATCCAACATTGTTAGGCTCATCTCCTGCCTTCCTAAGTCTAACAAAGGGATGAAAGACGACTATCTGATCGTCTCGGGCGCGTGGCATGACGATCTTCATTGCCCAACCCAACCAAGAGAGTCAGGTGGGATATCCTAGACTTAGATTTCCTAACAATAGATTTAGGGTCCTCGTCTTTTAGCATCTTTTCTTCTCTTTGTATCAGTATTTTTAAGCTTTTGATTATGCTTAATTTTGTTGTGGTGTTAGCAGATAAAACACACGTTGCTCCTCGACTCAGTCTGACTAACATTGCTACACTCAATTACCTACTGAGGTCAGAGATTTTTGTAAGTGAAGACAGGCAACTTCGGGCTACCTATCTTATCCTTGGTTTTAAGCCCCTCTCAGACGCATTTCAACCGGTTGGCAATGCTATAAGGCAGGGAGACTATTGGATATACCGAATAGACGTTTCTCATCCGAATTTTCTAGCTCCTTTCGATCTTGTCCCCGTATCACATCCAAATTTGCAAGGTGTGTCGCAACTCATCCAGCCAGTTCAACAGGTTCCTTTGGAAGCAGCCGCAAAAAGGGAAAGAGTTGCTTCTTCGACCTCTTCACTTAAAGAGCAGATTGATTAGTTCCAATTCGAAGAAGAGGCACCAAGAGAAGTTCAGGTGATTCTAGTTTCGGATGCCAAGAAGGAGACTAACAGACAGTCCAATGTCCACACCCTTGTTTTAATAACTGCCATTCCAGACGATTCTTCGGAAGAAGAAGAAGAAATGACAAGCCTAAGGGACTTAATGAAGGCTAGGAAAAAAGCGCCTGAGGCCAAAAGGACTGGTCCATCTCAACCAGCTATTAATCTTCCTCCACCACCTCCTCATGTTCCTTCTAATCTCGGCCTAAAGCCATTACCAGATCCGAAGAAGAAAAGGCCCATTATAGATACTGAAGAAGGGGAGGTGGTGCCTCCAAAAGGAACTAAACAACAAAGAGTGGTCAAGGACCAACGGAGCAGAAGAGCTTCATCTACTGAGAGCCAAGAAGACCTTCTCGTTGCTGAGGTGTGATAAGGACAACACACTTGGTGTCCTAAGCTAGAGTTGGATGGTGCTCCTTTCTCTTGGGACACCTCTGTCAGAAATTATCAAGGGGGGAAGGCAGGTTTCATTGTTGAAGTGCCAAAGGATATGGAGGCTTATAGGCACTTCAACCAACATGAACTCTTCCTATCCCTTAAGAGGGATTTAGCCATGGTAAATGAATTAATCGACTTCTTTAATTAAGATGTTGATCATGTTTATTCATCCCTTTTCTTTGCTTTATATTACAATTTTCCATTATGTTGTGTAGATTACCCAACAAATTTATGTGGCCGAGGAGTGGAATAAAAACGCCCGCAATGAAGCCCAGGCAGAGGCCTATTCCTGGTCTGAGGCTGAGAGGAAGATGAGTAGTCTTAAAGAGAATTACGATAAACTATCTGAGCAGCTAAAAGAAATGACCAAGCAAAGGAATAGTCTTGATGCAGGCCTTAAAAATGCCAAGAAGCAGGTTGAAGACCAACAAAAATATTTGCACATGACTGAGATTAATCTGGAGACAGAGAGAGAATTGGTGAAAGGTCTTCGAGCTAAACTTCAGAAAATCGAGGAAGCTGACCAATTGGCCAAGAAAACTACCCAATTGGCAAAGGAGGCAGTTGAGGCTGAAAGGCAGGTAGCATACAAGCTTGGGGTGGAGGAGACCCAAGTCAAACTCACAGAGGAGTTCTCCACAGTCTGCAAGGATTATTACGATATAACTTGGGATAAAGCCCTTGATGCTGCTGGGGTCCCTGCAGAATCTGACTTGAGGCAACCTGGGAGTATCTACTACAATCCTGAAATTCGCGAACTCTCAGGTTCTGACTCCTCTCCCTCCAAACAACTCCCAGATGCCTCAGAGCAGCCTTTGGTTGGTCAAATCCCTCCTGTCCATCTTGAAGCTCCCAAAGAGTCTGGTCAGCCTGGTGGTCAAGGCAAGCATGCTAAGTGTCCTCAAGATAAGGGAAAGACTTGGGGAAGAAGAAAACTCCTGCTGAACCTAAGGACCAAGCCCCAGATGCTGCTGCTGCCCAATCCAGCCAGACTACTGACCCTTCGGCCCCCCAGATGAAGGCTTAAATGTTTAGGAACTTTATTTCATACTTGTATTAGATTTTTTTTTTTTTTTTAATTTTATGTAAGGGATTACAAAGTACTTTCTTTTGATCAATGAAATTGTTCTTTTATTTTCAATGTCTTTGTTGCAAATATTATAAGATTTATTACTATTGCAAATAACTCTGACTTGTAGCTACTGTAACCTAAGCAAACTTAACAACGATATCATGCTAATGATGCAAATAACTCTGACTTGTAGCTACTGTAACCTAAGCAAACTTAACAACGATATCATGCTAATGATGCAAATAACTTATACAAATACTGAAAGAAGTGAGTCGTATAAGAATTATTAATAAATATTGAAAGCAATCAATGATATGAAGGTCTTGTATGTTTTCTCGAACACTTACAAGAGATACCACTGAGCACCGATTTTGAATTAAGTACATGACTGAAGAGGCCTATCATAAGTTAGAGTCTATTTAAATACCTCTGAGGATTTCAGGCATGATTGATTTTAAGTTTAAACACTTATAAAATTGTAAAGGAGTGTTAACTAACCCATATCATCTGGTCTGAGAACTTTAGGCATGATTGAATTTAAGTTTAAACACTTATAAGAACTATAAGGAAGTGTTAAATAACCCATATCATCTGGTCATGATTAAATTTAAGTTTAAACACTTATAAAAACTGTAAGGGAGTGTTAACTAACTCATATCATCTGGTCCAAGGACTTTAGGCATTATTGGATTTACGTTTAAACACTTATAAGCACTGTAAGGGAGTGTTAACTAACCCATATCATCTGGTCCGAAGATTTTAGGCATAATTGGATTTAAGTTTAAACACTTATAAGAACTGTAAGGGAGTGTTAACAAACCCATATCATCTGGTCCGAGGACTTCAAACATGATTAGATTTAAGTTTAAACACTTATAAAAATTGTAAGGGAGTATTAACTAACTCATATCATCTGGTCCGAGGACTTCAGGCATGATTGGATTTAAATTTAAACACTTTCCATGAAATGTTTATGCGATAAATAAACATTTTGATCAAAGAAAAAACTTGATTAATAATAATACCTTTTAAGGTTGTTTACATTCTAGGGGCATAGTATTACATAACCATCTAAATTTTCCAAAAAATATGCCCCAAAGCTAGACCCTAAGGTAATACGGTATGACCCTTCCCAATTAGGTCCTAATTTTCCCCAAGATGAATTTTTTGCAGTGCCTACAATTTTCCTGAGCACTAGATCACGAGGTGTTAAAGGCCTTAACTTTACGTTGGCATCATAACTCTGTCTGAGCTTTTGTTGGTAATATGCCAATTAAACCGTTGCATTTTCCCTCCTTTCCTCAATCAAATCCAAACTCCTCTCTAGCAGTTTATTATTGCTACTTAGACAGAATGAACTGGTTCTCAATGTTGGAAACCTAGTCTCTAGAGGGATAACAGCCTCAGCCTCATAAGTCATTGAAAAGGGCGTCTCCCCAGTAGACCTACGAGGTGTAGTTCTATATGTCCAGAGTATGTGTGGCAGTTCTTCCACCCATTTACCCTTCACGTCATCTAGCCTCTTCTTCAGTCCATTTACTATGACTTTGTTAATAGCTTCTGCTTGCCTATTCCCTTGGAGGTAAGCAGGGGTGGAGTATCTGTTCATGATTCTCAATTCGCAGCAATAATTTCTGAACACTTTGCTATCAAACTAAAGGCCATTGTCAAAGATAAGAGTATGGGGAATCCCAAACTGAGTGATAATATTCTTTCAGACAAACTTATTTGTGTCTACATCTCTGATGTTAGCTAGAGGTTCAGTTTCAACCCATTTGATGAAATAATCTGTGCCAACCAGAAAATACTTCTTATTTCCTACTGCTTTAGGGAATGGACCCACGATATCTAAGCTCCATTGAGCAAATAGCCATGAGCTGGATAATGGATTAAGGATTCCACCTGGCTGATGTATGTTTGGTGCAAACCATTGACACTGATCGCACTTTTTAACATATTCATGAGCTTCTTTTTGCATATTTGGCCACCAATAGCCTTGGGTGATAGCTCTATGTGCAAAGGATCTACCTCAAGTATGGCTTTCACAAATTCTTTCATGTAATTCCTCAAGGAGCGATTCGGCTATTTTAGGATGTATGCATAACAAATACAGCCCTGAATAGGAGCGTTTGTATAATTTCTAGTCCTCAGATAGCCAGAATCTAGTAGCCTTCCTCCGAACTTTATTTGCTTCTAACCTCTTCAGGCAAAGTATCCTCCTTCAAGAATTGAATTATAGGGTCTATCTAACTTGGCTCAACTCTGATTTGATGAACTTGGACTACCTCTTTTCTTATCTCCTTGAGTTTATGCAAGTTTTCAACAATGATAACCCGTGGCAGATTCTGTGCTGAGGAGGTTGCGAGTATGGCCAGAGAATCAGCATGTGCGTTACCATTTCTGGGGATATACAGCAAATTAAAAGATTCGAACTGTGACTGGAAACATTTAACTTGGCCTAAGTACTCTTGCATTCTTTCATCTTTCACCTCAAATTTCCCTTGTACTTGGCCGACGACTAGCCTTAAGTCTGAGAACATTTCCACTGACTTTTCTCCCATTCTCTGGACCATTGTTGTTCCCACTAGTAGAGCTTCATATTATGTCTCATTATTTGTGGCCGTGAAGCCTAGTTTTAGCGACTTTTCAATAATGATCTTTTCTGGAGATATTAGAACTAACTCCACTCCAAATCCTTTTTGGTTTGTTGCACTGTCTATATTTACTTCCCAGAATGAGGGGCCTTTCCAAGAAATTATGTCAACCGATTTTTCATCCATGTTTTGTGTTGGTGTTAATTCTTCTAATGAAGGCTTAGTGAACTCGGCTACTAGATCTGCGAGGACCTGTCCCTTTGTGAAGGTGCGGGGCATATACTTGATGTCAAAAGCCCCGAAGATAGTGCCTCATTTAGCTATTCTCCCTATGTAATCTGCACTTCTAAGTATGGTTTTAAGGAAGAGTTAAGTAAGAACAACAACAGTATGAGCTTGGAAATAGTGAGGCAACTTCCATGTATCCAGCACTACAGCCAAGATGGCTTTCTCCAATGGCAGGTAACGAATTTCGGCCTAATGCAACTACTTACTTACGTAATAAACTGGTCTTTGCACACCTTGATCCACTCATATCAACACCATGCTTACAGTATAAGGAGCCACAGCAATGTAGGCAAACAAGACTTCATTTGGCTTAGGACTAGACATGATTGGTGGCTGAGCTAAATAGTCTTTAAGTTACTGGAAAGCTAAAGCACATTCTTCAATCCACTCAAATCCTTTCCACTTATTGATCAGCAAGAAGAAAGGCCTACACCTATCTGCTGATCGAGAGATAAATCGGTCCAGAACGGCAACCATTCTAGTCAATTTTTGGACCTCTTTGGGATTCCGAGGAGGTTGTAAATTGTTGATGGACTTTATCTGATCTGGGTTGACCTCAATTCCTCTGTGAGTTACCATGTAACCTAAGAATTTACCTGATCCCACACCAAACGAACATTTGGACGCATTTAAATGCAACTTGTATCTTTTAAGAACTTCGAAAATGTTTCCAAGATCTCTCACATGCCCAAAAACAATCTTACTCTTTACCACCATGTCATCTATGTAAATCTCAATACTTTTACCTAGTTGTGGCTCAAACATCCTCGTCATTATTCTTTGATAGGTGGATCCTGCGTTTTTCAAACCAAATGGCATTACTTTGTAGTAGTAATTCCTAATATGGGTGACAAAGGCGGTCTTCTCTTGATCATCTAGGGCTAATGGTATTTGGTGATAACCTAGCATCCAGAAAACTCATCCGAGGATGGCCAACAGTTGCATCTACTAGCTGATCTATTTTAGGCATAGGGAATGAATTTTTAGGGCAAGCTTTGTTTAAGTCGGTAAAATCTACGCATACTCATCATTTCCTATTCTTCTTCTTTACCACCATAGTATTCGCTAGCCACTCAGGATAAAAACTTCTTTAATAGCTCCAGCTTGTTTGAGCTTTATTACTTCCTCTCGCACTACATCAGCATGCTCCTTAGATGGGTGCCAAGGAGGCTGTTTTCTAGGGGTGATCAATGGGTTGACCTTCAAATGGTGACATATGAATTCTAGATCCACCCCCGAGACTTCATAAGCATTCCAGGCAAATACATCAATATTTCTTTTAAGGAATTCTATTAGCTCTTCCTTCTCCTGGAGAGGTAACTGATATCCAACTTGAAAAAACTTCTTCGGATCATCTCCGATAGAAATTTTTATCAAATCCTTACACCTCACACCCTCGGCTGAATCTTCGATGGACAATGCCAAAGGTTTTAACTGCTATAAATCCTTTCTGGCATGGGCTGAAGATTCCGCTTCGGGCTTCTACTGGATGGCAGCTACTAAACATTGTCTCGCCATAGATTGATCTCCCAGGATTTCACTAACTTGACCTTCAGACGGATACTTAACCTTCTGATGCAGAGTAGAGAAAACAGCCCCTAGCGTATGAAGCCAAGGTCTAGCCACAATTGCAATATAAGGCGAATACGCGTCTACGACAATGAAATCTACCTCTACTACCTATGTACCAGTTTGCACAGGTAATCGTATTTGGCCCTTTGGGATAACAAATCTTCCTTTGAAACTCGCCAGGGGAAAACTGTATGGAGTTAAGTCATCAGGTTTTAAATTCAGCCCCTTATAAAGATCAAGGTACATTATCTCTACCACGCTACCCTGATCCACCAATACCTTCTTCACATCATACCCTCAAATTCTAAGGGTAATTACTAAAGCTTCATCATGGGGTTAGATGGTTCCAATCTTGTTTTCATCCGAAAATCTGAAAATCTTGTCTTCGAAACTCGCCAGGGGAGAACTGTATGGAGTCAAGTCACCAGGTTTTAACTTCAGCCCCTTATAAAGATCAGGGTACATTATCTCTATCGCGCTACCCTAGTCCACCAGTACCCTCTTCATATCATACCCTCCAATTCTTAGGGTAATTACTAAAGCGTCATCATGGGGTTGGATGGTTCCAATCTTGTCTTCGTCCAAAAATCCTAAAACCGGTGGAGTACTCACTTTAGCTCTCTTCGGATCATGATTAACGTCTCCTGTAGGTAACCGGGCTACCGACATTACTCTAGATGGCCAGGATCCTGTTCTCCCTAATGCGGCGAAATGACATTGATAGTTCCCAAAGGGGGTCTTAAAGAATCATCCCTTCGGGGCTCCAAGTTCATCTGACTTCCTCAACCACTAGAATGATGCAAGAGTTGTTTCAATTTACCCTCGCGGACAAGTTGGTCCAAATGATCCCACAGGCTCCTGCAATCCTCTGTGGTATACCCATGGTCCTGATAGTACTGGCAATAGAGATTATGGTTACGCCTTTCGAGATTTCCCACCATCTTATTCGACCACTTAAAGAACGGTTCATTCTTAATCGTTTCCAAAACTTGAGGTACTGGCTCTTTGAATATAACATTGATTGCATGAAGAATTGCTGATCCTGATTGCCCAGCAAAATCCCTACACGACTTGTTATTACTGTATCTATCCGACCTAAAATCCCTCTTCTCTTAGGGGATAACCTTGTCCTTTCCCTTCCCTTGCTGCTAATCTTCTTCAACTCTCTTATACTTATCAATCCTATCCATCAGTTGACACACACTGGTGACAGGTTTTCTAGTCAAAGATTTTCTTAAGCCATGGTCGGCAGGGAGGCCGAGCTTAAATGTATTAAGGGCCACTTCATCAAAATCACCTTCCATCTCATTGAACGTCTCCTAGTACCTATCTGAGTACGTTTTCAAGGTTTCACCTTCTTGCATGCTCAAAAATAACAATGAAGCTAAGGGCCAAGCGACTCTTCGACAGGTGACAAAACGGGAACTAAATGCTTGAGTGAGTTCTTTGAAGGAACTAATGGAATCTGCTTTCAAGCTGTTAAACCATCTCATCACAACTGGTCCTAGACTGGAGGGAAAAACTTTGCACATCAAAGCTTCATCCTTGGAGTGAACTGCTATCCTTTGGTTGAAGTGGCTCACATGCTCCACATGATCTGTTCTACCATTATAGATAGTAAACGTCGGCTGATGAAAATTGCGAGAAAATCTTGCATCTTCAATCCTACGTGTGAAAGGCGATCTGGAGATTTGGTTCAAGGCCTTGCTCATAGCATTGTTCCCTATGCCTCCACATGATGGGCTTTGAGGTTGCCATTTACAATAATGTTCTTCTTCATAGAAAAAGGATTCACTAACTGGTGTTCGAGATTTTCGTTTATAAGTGACGTCTTATTCGTTGTCAGAATTATCATTAAAGTATGAAGAAGTCCACATTCTCTTTGCATGGTGCAACTCCCTTTTTAACTGGTCAATCTCTAGTTGCATGTTTTTGTTCTTCTCTGCATGAGACACGTGACTTCCACCTTGTGGCTAGCTTCGGTCAGTATGCGTAGTATGTACACTACCTTCACAATCACATCTTTGCCCCAAGTTGAGAAAAGGATCAACGTGTTGAGATGCCTTAGATTTTGCTGGTTGTTGCCCTGGTTCAGCCATCATCAATTTTTGCTTCCACTCTCGCTCAAGCTCTCCCCACAGACAGCGCCAATTGTAAGGTCTATATTTGTGGCCCAAACTCAAGAGGTATGAAATATGAAATATGAGCCCAACAAGCCTAATACAATGAATTTGTAGAGAGTGGGTGAAAAAACTGGGCTGTTTGTGAACTAAACAACAGTTAATCAAGGTTTAACAGATAAATAAGTGCAAGAACAAACTTGAAACTTGAATAAATTGTTGTCCGAGGTGACCAACTTTTGTTTATATACTTCTTAGAGTTACAGTAAATCTTATTTCTCTCTTCCTTTCTCTCTTTTTCCATTCCCTTCTCATGAGAGGTCCTTTACATTTATATAGTTTTCTTTTTTTCTATCTTCATCGTACACTTATTCTTCATCTAAGCATTCACTTGAGCATGTGTCCCATCAGGTATCTTCCTTAGTTCTCCATGAGTGGTGGTAGCTGAGGCTGCACTGCTCAGGGGTCTTCTCCATATTAATACGGTCAGAAAAGTTGCTGCAGTGTATTTAATGTGGTGGTAGCAGCTTTTCCTTTAGATATTTTTCTATTCTTATCATCTTCATACGTGCCTGAAGTTTATCCTTATCGTTAGAATTACCAAGAAGGTCACTCAAACCTCCCATGTACTTGCTTGACCGATATTCTTCATATCCGAGGAGGACCAACTCTTCGGACTATATTCTTCGATCATTTCCCTGCATGATTCTCCAGTCTGGGGCTTTTTTCAATCATTTATTCCTCTTCGGACATACCTTAATCTTCAAATAGGGTCCAAGACCCAATATATAAATTTAAGCTTTTATACCCACAATACCCAACAATTTTGCCTCACATGTGAGTTTTTACTTCTTTATGGGCCACAAACAAGTCCTTCTGATTTCCCTTTGCCTTCTGAGTTTTTTTCTTCATTAATGCATATCTATGGGCTTCTTATACACCATTCATAAGAATCCTGTGTCAACCTAGCACGCTCATCCAAGAGAATCTGATCCACACTTTCTTGTTCTCATGCTACATCGTGACATAGCACTATTGACAATACTAATTTGTTGGGTCTTTTTCCAAGATCGTTTGGGTGAGCCTTTTAGGCTTGCTTTGTCCTTGTTCCAACTTGGAAATTTACCTTGAGCACCTCAGCACCTTGCCACACCACTTGTTAGGGAGTTAAGTCAATTAACACATTGGAGGAGATTCCAATTGATATGTTAACATAACATCTAAAGACACCACTTAATCCAAAAGATTAAATTTATGATTTGGGCTCTTAAATTAACCACTCCCTCTTGTCATTTTTATTCAATCTGAGATTTTACTCACACATGTATTTCCAACAATATGAGATATAATATATATATATATATATAAAATAAATCATGTTAAAAGATATGATTTAAATATAAATTATATGTGTGTGTAAGTGTTTATTTTATGGATATTAAAAAATTATTGATATATTTATCTTGATCACCTTAATTTTTTTTTTATTATTATTTTTGCCTCTAGGCTAATCCACTTAATCCTATTATGAAATAATCAATCTGAAGTTGGTTTTTATAAATTCTAATATTGAAATTTTTCTTTCTAGCTACCAAAACAATTGTCAAAGCATTGTTAGTAAAATTCTATAAGCAATACATACAATTAAAAAAAAAATTGATTATATAATCAAGAATTGTTAAAATACATATTTGAATATCTTTGCAATTAATTTCATTATTATATTTCTATTTTAGTAGTATTTCATTATCTTTTAACTCTTCTATATATATATATATATATATATATATATTGTGGGGCTAGAAAATTGGGTAGCCTCGGCCCACTTCAAATCAGGCCCAAGTGGCCCACGCCGAGGACGACCCTGTCCTCAGTCGTCCGAGACCTGGGAAAAACATGAGGACTGCCCCACCAAAGGACTCCTGGAATATCCGAGGAGGAGATGACCCAGTGCCACGCGTTGGCAACAGAAGTATGAAGAAGGGGCAAGCCCTGGGCGAACTGTCACCTCGCATTGAATACGCTCACCTAACCCTTTTGGCCACATTAATGGGGATGTAACCCCTTGACAGAGCAACATCGATCAGGGGAACCACTGGAGATGATAGGCCTCTGATGGGACGGACGGTCAGGAAGGCCAATAAATGATCAACAGGAGGAGGAAGAGAGGGATATATAAGAAATGTGAGCAAAATGTAAATGGGAGAGTTTTGGGGGGAGGGGGAAGAAAAAACCTCCTCGGCCATGGCCGAGGAGCATCCTCCAGTTGTAAATTGTTCTAAGTATTTTTCTTCGTTACAAGAAAGTTCATGCTTGGTGATCGACGGCCAGCACCTAAACCTTTCACCCCACTCTCTACAAATGTATTGTTTGGGCTTATTGGGCTGAAAGACCCGTCACCCAGGGTCAATCCAAATTGAGTCCCTACAATTATCTTTTAAATCTTATATATATATATATATGAATTTCTTATACATTTGTAAGATTTTAATCTAAATTATTCATTATATTATTTATATTGCTAATAACAAATTTATCAAGAAATCCAATTTAAGATTCAGTTAATTTGATTAAATTCAAATCAAATATGTTGTTTTTGAGAAGTTAACGGCAAACCACTTGACGGCAGTGAAGGGAATAGCCAAACTGATCAAACATAGATAGAGTCATGACGGGAAATGATAGTTGCGGTACAAATTAATTGAAAAGAATGAAACTTTAAAAATGAAATTGAAAACATGTCAAACATAGAAAGAGTAATTTGTGATTTAGCATAAGTTTTAAGTGTAGTTTATTTGAGCTTTTGTTAGTTTTAGTTAATAGTGGTCACTAAGAAGTCAATTAAAAATATGTAGAAGTTTTAATTAGTTTTAACTAAAAGTAATTGAAATTTAAGGTTTAAATTAATAATACCTCTAAATTATGGGGGAATTTTATAATCCATCATTAATTCTACCTAATGAGCTTTAAAAACAAACTTCGTCAGGAACAGGCTACTTGCTTTCTCTAAACTATCGATGAAAAAATTGGGACAACTAAACAGGAAAGAAATTGAACGAAAATTTTTATTATACATGTGATCTTATTAGTATTTACAATGAGTTATTACCAGACATTTTGATTTAAAACCTAAACGAGAAGCACATGTTGATGTGTGAGTCATGTGACCAACATGCAGAAACAGCCATTAATAAAAGAAGTCATTGATCTTATTGCAGATAAGATCATGATCGTTTTCTAGAAGAATAAGTCTAATGGACTTGCCAAGAGTCCCAAGACCATTTTAGTTTTTGTTTTTATTATTATTTAATTTTATTATAAAGAAACAAGCTCTCACACAAGGGAAAAAGAATATGAGATTCTAACACAAATACAAAATATAAAAAAAAAAACGTGTTCGTTCAATTAGCAATTCCTATTATTTTCAATAGAAGTGTCCAATAATCAAATTTTGCGCCCCCCCAACCCCCACCCCCTCCCCCCCCCAAATGTATCAAATTATAAAATAAATAAAAGCTTCTAAAAAAATCTAATAGACTTTATATTACGAACACATTTTTTTGGGGGGCGAATGGACTGAAAGCAATGTTATCATTATGGGATTGAACATCAATGTTGTCATTACCAATTTTTTTTTTTTTTTTAAATGTTATCATTATGGGATTGAACAAATGGCCAAAAGGAATAAATCTATTTCCCCCTCCCCTCTTCTCACTCTCTCTCTCTCTCTCTCTCTCTCTCTCTTCCTCGGTTCTAAGAAGCAAATGACTTGGTTTAGGTCCAATGCATTTAGTTCACTAAACTCGATTAAATGGTGACACATGTCCAAAAGTGGACACATATCATCACCTCAACGGATTCAATATTACTGGACACTAGCCTCAAGTCTGACCCAGAAGCAAACACATATTAGATAATTTATTTATATTTGTACATCTCATTTATTTGAACTAGTTTGTAATCCCATGCATATGTATGGATACACTTAAAAATATACAATAAGATGTATAATATAATTCATATATATATATATATATAATTTAGATACTATTGATAGTCATTTTTATATTTTGTTAACTTTTAAAAAAAAAATTTAGGTATAAAATATAAATTGTCCATTTTTTAAAATTATTATGAAGCACTTTTTTTTTTTTTTTTTACGATTCATTTATTCTAGAGTCTTTGGTTTTTGTACCTAATAGTAACTCATTTGTGCGAATATTTATGATGTGGTCTCATATTTGATTTTAAATTTAAATGAAATTCTTTAAGAATAAATAATTAAAGACACATGGTGTAAAATTGGAACTCTAATTTGAAATTCTAATTTGAGTTTTTCTCAGCTTCACCTATTATTATATATATAGATGAATATTTATGATGCGGTCTTATATTTGATTATAAAATTAAATAAAACTTTTTTAAAATAAATAATATAAGATACATGGCGTAAAATTGGAACTCTAATTTAAAATTTTAATTTGAATTTTTCTTAACTTCACCTATTATTTTATATATATATATATATATATATATAGATTCCTAAAAGAATTAGCATTATGAATTTGACAATGGGGCTCAGTTCATTATTATCTAAATAGGACAATACTATCAATAATAATAATAATAATAATAATAAAAAGAAGACAATGCATGATATGTATGAATGTGGATGTACTAATTGGTCTAAACGCATCTGGAAAATAATCACCAACCAGACTATTATGTATACCTAGCTAGCCAGTAGGTTCATCATAGTAAATAATTTTCCATGGCAGAAGAACTGATCATGAGCCACGTACACATATATAAGCCGTCAAATAGGACTGTGAAAGTTTCCAGAGATAAATAAACGAGAAATTGCGGCAACTTCTAAGGGTTCACATTAAAAATGGGATAGAAGCAAGTTGTGGCAATCTCAATGAGTCAAACACGAGCATAGTCATGGTGGACCGGTGGTTGATGGTCCAGGAAGCCAACACAATGCACACAGAAGATAAAGTCCATTAACTGGGCGACAAACTTTCAATTGCGAGGTTCACGCATTGGTATACGTACTTTATTTACATGGTCATACCCATACGAAGAATGATAGGGTTGAATTGGAAATGGCCCTGCATGGTTTATAAACCGAGTAGATTTTGCCTTGATTGGGGTTTTACTTTTATGGTATGTTTAGACACCGTTTATTACTAAAAATTGAAAATACTGTAACAAAATAATTTTTAAATATGTAAATTATATTGTAAGACTCAGTTTTAAAGTTTTTTTACTGAAAAAAGTATTTGTAAGTCTCGTGAACAGTGTACAGGACCTATTGTTTTTTAGTAAAATGCAAGAATGTATTGAAAACGTGTGTTCCAAATGCACACTTATTGTTATACTCAGCCTCCATTTGGGAAGCACATTTTCCGTGTTTCCCAACATAAACGTTTTTTCTGTGGGTCCCATGCACTGTTCACGGGACCCATAAGTACTTTTATTCAGAAACTTTTTCTTCAAAACTGGGTCCCACGGCACTATTCACACATTTAAAAATTATTTTGTTACAGTATTTTCAGTTTTCAGCAATAAGCGATATCCAATTAAACCCCAGTGAAATACTCATATTTATATAAAATTTTATATAAATATTTTAGTTTGACTAACTCTTATGGACTCTATAAAGTATATTTTACCTCTACTATTTATAAAAGGATTTATCTCTTTGGATTTGACTTTTATGTAATTTAGAAATATCTCTAAACCTTATATTTAATAACGAAAAAACTTAAGAACAACCCATTAAAAATATATCTACAACTTTTTTTAAAATACCTACAAAATAGGACACTTTCCTACTAATTTATGTATTAAAAAAAAAACAATAATTTTTTTTTTTAAAAAAGAAAAATTATGACACTAGACAAGGAAAAAAAAAAAAAGACTCATTGCATGCACAAAGTGCGTGTGATGAGACTAGTATACAATAAGAAAATTATCAAATCAACCTTCTTTATTTCTGTTTTCTACTATTTGTATTAAACATCCAAATATTCGTTTTATTTATTTATTAAAATTATAAAAAAAAAAGTCATTATCTATCATGAACTTTCTAATTTCTATAACTGAGATTATTAGACCCTAAAGACAATATAAGTTGTACTTGCGTATGTGTATGTATGTATCTTCAGTTTTAAATAAACAAAAATCAAATCATTTTAAATTATAAAAGTATAACACAATAAATAATGTACTAAACCTTATATTTTAAAAAATTCTAATTTAAAACTTAAACCTTAAAAGTTTTAAATTATTTCAATTATCCCCCCACAATGCATGATTAACTTAAGTAACAGAAAACCGAATAAACTGCATTTTAGACTTATCTCGGTACTACAAGACTCGTCATACACGAGTAACAAATGATATTTTGCTACCAAAATGTTATGTCTGATTTGCATGGAAGGATATGTTGTGTCTATATAGATACTTAGTTACAAACTTATATGCTTACAAGGTCAAATAGTTAACTGGTAGATTAGCGGACTAAAATTTCCCATTTCAAGTTCAACAAATCTGACTAATTCCAATTTTTATAATAAAAAATAAAAACAATCGATCTGATTCCACCTTGTCAAAATAAATAAATAAATAAAAATATGATTCTTGACACACGTACGATTAATTTGTATGATCAGTAATTCAGTATCCATTTTATAAATTAATTGACATGTGCTAATATTAATATGCAGTTATGAATTAATAATACATATCATGATGCATAATTATCTATGCAGACAATGACAAAGTTAGGATTTTGATTTAGGGGACAAGATTAAGATAAAATTAATTTTAAAAAAAATATAAATATAAAAAAATTAAGTTATTAAAAAAATACTTGATTAACATATAAAAATAATAATATAAATGTAAGTTATAATTTTTTCTTTTCATGCTTGGTTTCAAAAAAAAAACATTTTTGAGCCTAGTGTTTGTAGGAATTAGTATAATCATTATTATGTTTAAGATATTTCATAATTTAAACTAACTATAAATGTATATTTCAAACAAGTAAGCGTGCGTATGGGTAACGTGTTTTGCTGCGTTAGGCATTATTCATGCGTTTTAAGCATGGGACCCACGAAACTGTTGCAAACAAATGAAGAAAAACGCAGACCCACGGCACAGTGTGAACAGTATTTTGTCATTTAAAAAATATTTGTTACAGTATTTTTAGCAATAAGTTTTCAGTTTTCAGCAAAATAAGCAGTATCCAAACAGACCTTAAAAATGAAAACCATTAAATAGTAATTAATTATTCTAAAAAAATAGTAATTAATATATGAAGTTAAAAATTAATCAAAGTATAAGATATTCAAAAAAATCTTATGAATACTTAAAAGTAAAGTTGATCCCATAAAGATTTAAAAAAAGAAAAAAAGAGAAGAAGTAGAGTTGAAAAATAAAATAACTTAGAAGTTAACAGTATGATCAAATATTGAAGACTTCTAAAATATTATATGTATGCCTTGATTTCTTAACGAGGTTAGATGTTTTTATTATGAATTAATCTAAATACTCAAATAAACGTAGAAATCCAATCAAAATTAAAGAATTATTTGTACAATCAACTGAGCCATACTACAAATTTAAAATTGGCAGTTCATGTAGTAATCGTACAGAGACTGCGGATATAATCTTTGTCTCACATGAAACTGGAAGAAAATAAAAATTAGTAGGTGCTAAAAAATAAAATACAACAACTACAATAATAACCTTATTAGGCAGTGATTTATACATGAAGCCTCAAATTGAAGATTTTTTTTTTTTTTTTTTTTTTTTTTTTTTTTTTTTAAAGTAGGTTTTTCGCATGATAGATCTTCACTGTAATAAAATACAACCCACATGCCAATTTTTTGGTCACAATTTTTTTATTCGACATAAATATATCAAGCATATCTCAAATTAACAATGCATCATCATCACATGCTTAAACTTCCTCATAGAAGTTTCTTCTTCCTTGTTTTCTTTTGGAGCAACGTAGTCAATTATGAAGCGCTATCGAAAATTTTCTTGGTTCTGGATTGAGTCAGCAAAATTAAAAAATGAACAGAGGTACGGAGTTTCAAATTTTCAATTAAGCGTATCATTTTTTTTTTCTTTTTTGGTTGAAAACAGTGCGTGTTAACGATTACAAGGAGGAAGATATGGTAAACATTTGCGTAATATTTCTGTAAATTAAATATAGTCTTTAAACTTTTGCTGCTTCGTGGATGATGTCCGAGAATGAGTTATTTTTATTTTCTAGTCGAGTATTTCTCAAAATGGTGCCTATAAAATAAGATGCTTATCACTACTTCTTAATTAAGAAAGTTCTCACCTTTATTTTAAACGTGTAAACTACTTGACAGAACAATAATCTGGCCTAAAATATAGTCAATTAATAAGTTCAAATTACATCTGGTGTAATTCTACAAAAGTTATACATTTTTTAGACCGTAGATTTAAAAAAAAAATTATATATATATATATATATATAATGATTGGAAAATCACTCTAATTAATGTCATCTTTAAAATTAATTGCTATCCAAATTAGCTAACCTAGCTAATTAATTTTAGAGAGTATTATATTATGGGAAATGTTAACGGATACTCTTATGACACAGATTAATAATAATCTATTTAAAAAAAATTATGGGAAAAGAAAAAAAAAAAGAAAAAAAAAAAAACTCATAACTCATAAGCGTCTCAATATGCCTCTGCTCCTTTGGTTACATTAGATTTAACATTTTTTTATCCCTTTTGCACTTATCATTGTAAAGCTACGTTAAACCCCTACTAACTTATATGCATTCAAAATTATGTCATAATATTTAGGAAATGACTAACTTGCAAAACTGTTTTGAGTGTAAACCAGTTTTTTGCAACTCAAGGTGATACATGCATAGTCACTCTGACAGAAGAATAATGTATCTACATAATAAAATAATATATCTCACAATTAATGCAGATGATTTTGGGGCTTAAAATTCCAAATTTTCCTTAGATTTGGCATTAGCATTCCTCAATGCTAATGCTCTAAGAGCCTAAGGATTAATAGGACCTAAGAAGATCACGAGTACGAGAAAATTAACTTACAAGCCTAAAATCTTCCACAAGCCTAAGAGCCTAAGGATTACTTGGTTTACCTACATGCCTAGATAGAAATGTCTTGACAGAGAAATGAAATTTGTGGTCATATTTTCTCTTGGATGTTGTGTGATCAAGGACCATTTTGACATTTTCCTGGAAGAATGCATCTTCTATTTATAATAATACACTCGCTTAGAACAAGAAATATAAAAATGCATCAAAAAAATTAAATTAAAAAAAAAACTTTTTTCATAAAAATTTTCTAAAAATATATTCAATGACAATGCCCTTAAGGCATTTGTTAAATTTTCCCTTAATTAGAATTTTGTGTTTTTATCATAAATATTACAAGGAAATAATCATGAAAGATGTTGCAATTTTAAATAAGAAGAAGAATTGAAGAATTATTAGTCTACAAGCAAAGACAGAAACAAAATTAGGCTTTTAGTTGAACCACAGCGAACCGCGTGCGAAACAAGTATTGTACTTTGTTTTGTTTACAACACCTTGATTATGATTTGTCTCGAAAATTACTTCGAAAAGAGCGAAGGCCAATATAATTGTGTTTGCGTCATGCCTGATTCTCTATTATAGTTTTTTCCTCTTTGCTAGGCTTTCCTTGATTTTTATGCTTACGTACGTCCACATGTAAATCGCAACTTAAATTTGTTTCTATTGGCTTCCTTTTCAACTTTTTTTTTGTGCGGAGAGAAATGGCTTCCTTTTCAACCTAAAGGGCAAAGACTCTGTACAAGGGAATATGGTCAACCGGCGCATGAAAAAATATCTCCGAAATTGGTAAGTTTGGTCCTTAATTTTAAATTCACATTTTTACATTTTAAATAATATTACAAATATTTTTATACATTTTTTCACTCACACGTATTTCAAAAAATTACAAAAATTCTATCTCAAACTACTCTACCAAACACCCCTTCCTCCAATTATATAAATGCTAATAAGATGCTAAAAAAATAAACAATGAAACAAATATCAAATATGAGTATACATCAAATACTATTTCCTTTTTCCCCCCTTGTTTCACTATCCTCATTTAATTTCCTTTCAAACAATTTAAGAATGTATGTAAATTAGAAGACTAGTCAAATATTCAAATCATATTTAATGATCTTTCAAAATCATATTTGACGAGTATCAAGTGGAGGTTGCCTAGCTTAAAGGCAACCACAACTGCATCTAAATTGGGAACGAGTTTAGGGGCAAGACCTCATCCGTATAGACGAGACAGGACCACATTCATTGAAGAAGTAAATAAAATGCCATCAGGACAGCAAACAAGGAATAAGTGCGTCAGAGCAGTTACAAAGGTAATGATGGCCCAACGGTCGTCCGTTACACTCTAAATAGAATCTTCATTGTCGATTAATGCTGTGTTTCTTTCAGGAGAAAAATGCCTAGAGGAGCATTAACAAACATAACTACACCAACCCGAAGCAAACTATAAAAAGGAAATGGAACTCAAGTAAAGGAGATATGAAAAACTAAATATACACCTATGATAGAATTCTTTGAGAGCTATTTAACTGATTTTAGCATCAAAGCATTCTTAACTAGCGTCACGCCAGTGAAACTTCCTTTGCCTTTCTTTTCTTGACAACAGGTACCGGAGCTCGTCTATTGACATTAACAAGGAGCATACTGACCGACTTCATCAATATTCTCCAATTATTTTTATTCTGATTTATTATTTTTGACTTAATAGTTGATTCAAATAAAACCAGACTCTTGGTCTAATGATAAAGAGTTATTATTAGAAGTGAGCGTCATAGGTTGAAACTCTTTTAAAAAAAAAAAAAAATCAGATCCCAAAAATTTTCTTTATGTAGAAAAAATTAAGAACGTATGTATATTAGAAAAATATTGTCAAAATCTTCAAATCACATATAATAATCTTTCAAAATTATCAAGTGCTAGTAAGGATAAGTTATCAACACTACATATATTCCTCGTTTCTCTCGATGGAGGACTTGGGTTTCCTATTAAAAGAAAACAAGGTGATAACAAAAGACATCGGATTGGTGTCAGCCAAAGACCCTCCAATGCTTAAATTAGTTAATCTTTTAATTTTTAGGAAATCTCTAATATGTATTGTAGCTTAGTTTGTGTGTATTTACTTACTTGCTTTTTATGGTTTTATATAGACAACTTATGAGTTATTGCAAGGTTTGTTGAGCTCCCCTGGACGTTGTGCCTGAGCTAGGTGATTAAAAGTAATGGAACAGCTCATAAAGGTGTTTGTAATGGACATGAAGTGGCTCATGAAGGCACCTATAATGGTTTATGATCGTTACTTATATTGCTGGCTTGAATGTAATCGTCCATGCGGACCATTTATTTATTACTCGTCAAGAATCATTTCCAAATTTCTTAACACAAATTATTGTGTCAATTTCTATTCAAACAATTTAAGAATGTATGTAAATTAGAAGATTCTAGTCAAATCTTCAAATCATATTTAATGATCTTTCAAGTCATATTTAATAATCTTCAAATCATATTTAATGATCTTTCAAGTCATATTTAATAATCTTCAAATCATATTCTCCATTTCTCCAATTATATTTGTGGGACGTCCGAGGACCAAGAAGAATAAGGAACGGGTCTTGCACCAACTCATTGGAAAAGCGCATTTGACCCAAGGAGTTGGTCTACCCGAGAAGAGGCTGAGAGAAAGAGAGTAAAAAATAGAAAATTAAACAGTGTATAACTTGATAAAAACCTAGGTAAGACTTATATAAGAACTCTTCCTCGGAAGTGATAGAGGAGAACTTTTCTTACCATCATCTACTTGATTTGTTCCTTTGTATTTGACAACCAAATCACTAGCCTTAAACTTAGCTTGCGACTAAACTGTAATTGTCTTCCCACCCCGACCTCTACACAAAACAATTCTAGTGTTTGGGTTTGGGTTGAAGTACAAGGCATCACTATTCTAAGTGGGTTTGGGTTGTTAAACCCAGTTCTTACTAAATCTAGTTCTTACAATATTTATTACAATTTATCATTTTGACTTCATAGTTGATTCAAATAAAACCAGACCCAAAAAAAAAAAAAAATACAAATTTTTTTTTTCCATATAGTAAAACACAAATTTCCTTATGTATATATAGATTACTAAAAAAAAATTGTTTAAGGTGGGACTTAGAGAAAAATAAATAAAGAATGTATGTAAATTACAAAAATCTAGTCAAGATCTTGAAATCACATGCAATAATCTTTCAAAACTATCAAGCCTGTGAAAATGTGTGTAAGTGTGTTTAAAATGCTCAAAAGTGTGTTTAAACTTACCTATCAAACACCCTCTTATATCTTCTGAAAGTTCACTATGGGTATGAAACACCCTTGAACGTTTAGACCCCCAGATACAAAAATACAAATTCAAGCTTTATATCAAACAATTAATGTGCGGAATATGATAACAAACTTATAACAGAATTGATAAAATAATCTAAGCCAAATATAAACACATCCATAGCAGTTAATATATGGCAAAGATAAAGGAAAGAGAGATGCAAACACATGGACAACACACGATATGTTATCGAAGAGGAAACCGAAGTCCTCGACGTAAAACCTCTCCGCCGCCCTCTAAGCAGTGATAAAATTCACTAAAGAATACAGTTGGGATACATGAACAGCAGAAGACCCTCCAAGCCTAATCTACCCAAGTACTTAAGCCCTCCAAGCTTCTTGCTCCAACGAGGTTACGCCAAACCTATTTCTTCTTTAACTTGCCGGATTCCGCTACTTGACCATAGCATCAACCAATGTATATTGGTTTCTTCCCAAACTGCTTTCCTAAGCACCAAATGGACCTTCTCACAGACGTGGGTATGGTGAGATGAGGGTTTGGTAAATAACCTCTCAAGGGTATGATAATGGAGAGGAAGAGAGTAGAGGAAGAGAGTAGAGGAATTTGTAGAATCTTTTTAGATGAAGATTGGGGATGAGGCAATCTTGTTTTTCTCTAGAGTTTTCTCTCACAAAATTCTCTTTGGAAGCTCTCACTAAATGATGGGTATAAGGGTGTATATATAGTAGGGTGAGAAGGGAATGCAAAACGTCAGTTTTTGCCAAACAGGGCAAGTTGGCAACTTCGTCTCGCGGCTTGTCCAAGTCGCGAGTTCAAGTCGCGACGTAACGGCCTGGCCAGTCTGAAACTTTTGTCCTGTAGCGTGACAGCTGGCGCGACCCTTCAGCTTCCCAATGTGCCTCTCACGTGCCACCTTTTGGCGGCTTGCCAGTCGCGATCCACCCGCGAGCCCTAGCCGCAAATCTCTGTTTTTCTTGCACACTCTTGAGCTTTTTTTCACATTTTCTCACACACTACCCTTACAATTTTCCCACCTAAATACAGGGTTACTAAGTGCTAAATTACAAATAAATTGGTCACGGAATAAAGCTAATTAAATGATTGATTAAATTCAACCTTACATCTTCAATAATATTTATTTCAATTTATCCTCTTTTGAAGGGTTCAATTTATCCTTTTTGACTTGATAGTTTTTTTATTTATTATTATTTTAGAATTGATATTTTTTTGACTTGAAAGTTGATTAAAAAAAAAAAACACTGACCATAAATAATCAGTATTATTATTTTCATAATACCCAATCCAGGAATTTTTTTTTTATACGTATCTCTACAAAACGGAACAGTGGGTGTACGTCGTTACACACGGGCAAATCTATTTTCTCTCATCAATTTTATACAAAACTATTTCCACCTCTTATTATTTTGATATTTCCTAGGGTTTTACTTTTATCAAATTTCAAAGTCCCAGCTTCTCTGAGAGACACACAATATACAAGTATACAACTGTACGCGTGGAACGTGTAAGAGAGTCAACACCCCACGTATACGTTTCAATATTTCTTCAAGCAATAATGGCGGCGTTCATATCTTTCTTTCTTTCTTTTTTTGAGTCGCGGCCAAGCAACGGCGTTGTTCATTCGTCTATATATACCCCCCACAACAATCTCCAACTCACAATTTACCATAAACAAAGGCACTAACAACTAGAAATCTTTAGCTCTGATACCTTTTCTCACACACCATCACAGAGCTCAAGTATTTATCTATCACACTCATCACAACAAAAAACAAACAAACAATCACTCATATTCATTCCTAGATCTTAAAAATGCCTAGAAAAGGAATGAGGAGTATTTGCTTCAACTCCAAAACTTCATCTTTCTCTATGTCTCGATATTCTTCGCCTGCAAGAAACTCAATTTCAACTGGTACTCCTCGACGCAGCTTTTCGGAGTCATTGATCGAGCAGAGCATCGAAGCGGCCACGGTTTTGATAAACAAGTGGAACCCGGAAACCTCTACTTATGCCAAAGTCACATCTTTGTTCTACGAGAGCAAAAGTGAAGCCATGCAATTCATCAGGTGCGTGAACGATCTTCAAAAATCCATGCACGCCATGGTCATCGAGAACTCGACCTCGGAGAAGCTCGTGCACGCACAGAACCTTATGCAGATAGCCATGAAGAGACTCCAGAAGGAGTTCTATCAAATCCTTTCCATGAATCGAGCTCACTTGGACCCCGAATCAGTCTCCGCTCGATCCTCACGCGCCTCCGCTCGATCAAGCATTTCCGATTACGATGATGGCTCAGTCTCACACGATGATGAAGTGCGCAACGTAGGTGATTCAATCGATGAAGTCGAAGAAGTTTCTTCCATAGCTATGACTGACTTGAGATCCATAGCTGAGTGTATGATCTCTTCTGGTTACGCCAAAGAGTGTATCAGTATATACAAAATTATCAGAAAATCGATTATCGACGAAGGCATTTATCGACTTGGTGTTGAAAAAATTAGCTCCTCAAAAATCAATAAGATGGACTGGGAAGTTCTCGATCGCAGAATCAAGGATTGGTTGGAGGCAGTGAAAGTTTCGATGACAATTCTTTTCAACGGAGAGAGAATCCTCTGCGACCATGTTTTCGCTTCCTCAGACTCGATCAGAGAATCTTGTTTCACTGAGATTTCCAAAGAAGGAGCTACTCTTCTCTTCGGATTCCCCGAACTCGTCGTAGCTAGGAGCAAGAAATCTCATCCTGAGAAAATTTTCCGTGTGCTCGACATGTACACAGCGATTTCAACCAACTGGATCGAAATCGATTCCATCTTCTCATTCGAATCAACCGTCACCGTTCGAGCTCAAGCTCTCAACTCGCTGAACAAACTCAGCGACTCGGTCCGCTCAATGCTATCAGAGTTCGAGTCAACAATGCAAAAGGACTCGTCGAAGTCGAAAATCCACGGTGGCGGCGGTATTGACACTCTGACTCTCACCACCATGAACTTCCTCTCTCTCCTCGCCGATTACAGTAACATTCTCGCAGACATTTTCGCCGACTGGCCTCCGCCGCCGAGGTCATCGTTACCGGAATCTTACTTCGAAAGTCCATCCACCGATGACTCTCCGGCACCGGCGATTTCCATGCGCATGGCTTGGTTAATCCTCGTACTACTCTGCAAACTCGACGGCAAAGTAGAACGTCACAAAGACGTTTGTCTCTCGTACATATTCTTGGCAAACAACCTTAACCACGTTGTCTCCAAAGTTCAAACCTCGAACTTGAAGTACCTTCTCGGCGAGGATTGGATCGCAAAGCACGAAGAGAAAGTGAAACTATTCGCTGCGAATTACGAGAGATTAGCGTGGGGCCAGTGATTGCAACGCTGCCGGAAAATCCAACGGCCACGATGACTCCAGCTCAGGCGAAGGAAATTTTCAGGAAATTCAATTCGAGCTTCGACGAAACTTGTAGGAAACAGAGCTCGTTTGTTGTATCGGACCCGAAACTCCGAGACGAAATGAAAGTCTCGTTAGCAAGAAAGATTGTCCAAGTTATCGGGAATTCTACGACGCTCACAGGTCTAATGTTGTCGGAGAGCGAAATGTTGGGTTAATTGTCAGATTTGCCCCTGAGGATGTGGGGAATTACTTGTCGGACCTGTTCTTTGGGAACAAGAATAACTCGGGGAGTACTAGTTTTTCCTCTTCATATTCCTCGTCTCATCAACGACATTCGTGGTCTAGAACTTAAGGTTTTGGGCTTAGTTGGCGATTTTTTGTTTTGATCGCCAGATTTTGACTTTCTTTACCCGGTTATATGTAAAGATGTAAATGTTGTTCATTGTTTTTCCTTTTGTGTAAAAGTTCTGTTTGAATAATCAGTTTATACTACGACTTTAAAGGTTGCACAACATGCTTTTTTCTTTTTTTTCTTTTTTTTTTTAATTTTATTTATGAATACCTGCACAACAAGTCCAAATATTTTGTACAACTTTTTGTGTACTATTTTATATTTTACTAATCACTACTTATCATATGTATGATTGTTTTCTATTTTAAATTTCAGTAATTCTAGAAAGAAAGTAAAATGAACACATGATAAGTAGTGATTAGTGGAACATAGAGTAGTACACAAAAAGTGATACAGAATATTTGAACTCACAACAACATGCTAGGAATATATTAGATGATGATTTTTATTTATTTATTTATTTATTTATTTTTTTGAGGAAGAGATGATGATTTTTATTGGATGGAGGATTCTCCCTCACTAGCAATGAAAGCCTTGTATCAAGATTCAAGATATCTTATTATTATGAATGAATGAGTGGTCCTTTCTCCCAAAAAAAAAAAATTAATAAATAAATAAATAAATCAGTTTATACTATGACTTTTTTGGCAATGTTTTTTACTTTTGTCTAATTATATCATTATATACTTATATCCCTTTTCAACTTTTTACACCTGCATTTCTAGAAAAGTGTTATTTCGGATTTTCCATATCCCATTTAGATTCTCAAACTCTTTCCCTTTTCATACTATAGTTTTGTAGTTCCCATAGAAATTATAAGGTCTTTATAGTAGACAAGTGACGTGGTTCATCGTTCCACTAAAAGACTTCCAACTGTTTAAAATTGTTGAGTTAAAAAATTTTTAAACAGAAATTTATTACTTACTCAAAATTTTAAACAAATGGGAGTCTTTTAGTTAAATAGTGGATAAGCGACGTGATCCACCAGAGGATTGTATAATTTCTCCTAATATGAACATAAGTTGAAAATAAGTACGGGTTAAAAAATAAGTTCATGCTATAATTTATCGAAGTGGTTGAAACTTGAAACAGTGAGTGATAAACAATAACTTTCACATGTTCTCATGTTTTTGTTTTCTTTACCCTCTCGTGATTGACTATTTTAAAAAATTATGGCAAAGTTTGTGTCCCTTAATCTTTTCCTACTTCAGATCAAGTTATAAGAATTAAGGCCGAATGAGTGGTCACTATATTTATTTGTGATGCGATACTGTTGAAACAGCTAGTATATGTGATGTGAATTGTGATGTTGTTGAAACAGTAAACAAAGGCGTGCCCCATATTTGATTACAAGGCCAACCGTGCGGCTCGAATCATGGCAAAAATCGACTTTTGCTTCTTTGAATGTGACTGAATGTGTCCCTATTTGGAGTCTATTGTATGAGAATTTCTCGTTTTTCTGGGCTTGCTTCATTTGTTAATTATTATTAATAATCCTTCCACCAAACAATCGAGTATTTTTTTTTTTTGGAGAATCAAACACTTGAGTAAAAAACAAACCAAAGAAACATCCTGTGACCAGAAAACAAAGAAAAATGGTGTAGTTGGCTTATATTCTAGTATTTATTTTTGGAAATTTTCAACTGATCGAACTTACGGCTCAAATCCTGATTGCATAGATGATAAAATTCAAGTTAGTGATAATTATAAAATTTCACTTTAAAAGTTAGTCATCATCATTGATGATGATATATAAATTTATGGCTGGTCACCTTTGATGGGTGGAGCCTGACCAACTCGATGTCAACTTAAGAAAAATTCGAGGAACGTCCCTAAGTCAGGGACGGGCCCACGAATTTACTTTAGGCGGGGCCAAGTATAATTGATTTTCTTTTATTAAATGCAAACTAGTATTTATTTAGTATTAATAAAATTTTGACAAGAAAAATGCTAAAGTTGCTATTAATTATGTTATAAGTTTACAGACTAACGTGACAATAGATAAAGTTTGTAAACTAATCATTATTAGTGTGTCAATATGTTTACAAGTTTACAATTAGATTAGTGTCATGTTAAGAGCTTAATAAATAAAACTTCAAAACTACTACCAATTTTATGATAAGATTCTAGTTTGGTGGAAGAAAGGGAAGAAGAATTGATAATTGGAACAAGGAACAAGGTAGAGGGAAAGAATAGGGAAGAAATAATGAAATTCTTATCTCCATGAGCTTTACAATCCTTACCCTCTCCTTATAAGCACTACACCATGTAACCAACTAATTACCTACTTGACACCTTGGCCCAACTAGCTAACAACCCACAATAGTAGTCAATTTATCTGCAGTACAGTCTAGTCATTACACACTCCCACGCACCCACATGCAGGCACACACGCACCCCCCTCGCAGCTACATACACACCACCTTGCACATACACACGCATACTCCCCTGCACACCCTTACACACATAGTTGTCACACCTATACACACACACCCCTGCAGCTATATACACCACCTGTGCACAGCCTTACACCTGCTTACAAATATCTACAAATATCAATAGCCTACAACTGCCACAATGCCTATTTACAAATATCTGCAAATATCCACACTGTCACACTATAGTACCTATCATTTTATTATGTAATATTTAAAAATTGATATGACAATGAATGTATTTGATATCATTTCAACAATATAATAAATAAATGTCTTAATTATTTATTTGTTGTGTCTTAATGATTGATAAATCAATTTTTATGACTTATCTAGTAAAATTTATAATAGTTGCTCCATCATTCTAAATAAATTCATTTAACAAATCAATAAAAAAGAAAAAGAAAAAAGAAGACACATGATAGTTGTTTTTGAATTATTTGCATTTTTTTCTTGAAATAAATCTAATATTGTAGCTAGATTTACCAATCATATATAAATCATATTTATCATCTAATTATATGTCAAATATTATTGAACTAAAAAAAATAATTAACATCAGCAAGGAAATAAAAAGAACCATGCTTCTAACTTTAAGTCCCAATCAACAAATAACCAAAGTCAAACAACTATACAACTTGAGTCATTTGCATATAAAAAAATGCTAATTAATCAATAAATGTGTTCTAAAGTTTACAAAAAGTCAAAATTAATAAACATAAGTACACACACCACCCAAATACACTTGATCATAAGATGTTTATTGTGTTTTATTGGCTTTTGTAAGGACCCAGTTTGGATCCCAAGCCCAAGAGTCAAAAGGATTTTGGCCCAGAGAGCCCAATATAATGAACTTGTAGAGAGTGGGTCAAAATGCTAGGCTCTAATGAATTGGACAACAATTATGGCGGGTATAGATCACTTGAAAGCAAAGATAAACAGGTTTTATCTAAAGAAAATCGTCATTGGCACAATCAGAGAAGATAAGTTCTTATATATATATATATATATTTCTCTTGAATTTGATTAAAAGTATGGTTCTTGTTTCTACAATGTTTTTCCTTTTATTTTTTGATCCCCTTCCCTCAAGGTCTCCTCTCTATTTTATACTATCTTCTTTCTTTCGTCTTCACCCTCCACGTGTATATTAGGTCTCTAGTATTGATCCTTATCCCATCAGCACTTTCTCGAAGTCCTTGGGAGTAGCTGTAAGGCTGAAAATTATTGTTTAGGTATCACTTTCACATTAATGTGGCCAGAGAGTTAGCTGCAGAGCAATTAATGCAATGGTGGTAGCTTTCTCTTAGATATTTCATAGCTTCCCTTTGTCCCGTGCTTTCATGATGTGTACTCTTATCAATAGGATATCTTGGAACGTTACTTTGAACGGCAAACCACGCCTTCTAACTTATGTTTTGCTTAGACGAGGAGGCATTCCTCCTCGGCCCACCTTCCCCAACCTTCTCAGTCATAGCTTGCTCATGGAATTTTGATTCTCACGTCTTCACTATCGTTTATCTGTCCTCGGATTACTAAATGTCATCGGATAAGGCCCACGGCTCAATATATACTCTTGGGCCCTTTATCCCTACAGCTTTTATGACCAATTTTAATTTTTAAGGAGGCTGAATATAATTTTTTTTTATATTTAAATTATATATATATATATATAATATAGTTCTGTTACTGTCCTCAACCCTAGCTACCTTGTGTAAAATCAAGCTTGAAGTATGTCCTTTCCCAACATAAAAATGCGACTGATCCCATTGGAAATGTTGAACCCTACCTTTGATATTTCAAGATCGTATCCATAACAACCCTTAAGTCAAATATGAAGTATGTGTTGTAATGGCAGAGAGATTTTCATTTTCTCCTCTCCCCCCAACAAAGTTTAAAAGGGGAAGAAGGACCTCCAAAAAGGTGTGCACAACTTTTTTTCAAATATTGCATTTCTTCATAGACAAAGTTTGGTTACAACTTAACTCAATATCTTTTTATTAAATGTGAATTTTGAAAAATCAAACATTTTCTTTTTATATTCTCTACGTTTGCAAAAGTTTCTAAAAATCAAAGATCAATGTTATATTGTTAATTTTTTTTTTTTGAGAATGATTTTATATTATCAATTAAATGTTTAAATTCCAAGTTTTTATAGTCCAAAATTATTCATAAAAAAAAAAAAAAAAAAAATATGTAATCCAATAGTTAGATTTACAAAATATGAAGTAGTGTTAACTTTTTAGTGGGAGTTGTAGCCATTACAAACTAGTTTGTAGCAAAACTTTGCCCTTTCCCTTTTTATTGAAAAGTTCATTACTAACTTATGTACGAAAGAGTCCCCTGCTAGAATCATTTCTGACAAATCTCTAGATTGTTTTTACTTTTTACTTTTTACCATGTTGGTAGGTAATCAAGGTAAGATATCACCATCCATCAACAGTATCATCAATTAATATTATTGTTACCATCATTTTCATTTTGATTAGGTTTTATTTTTATTTTATTTATTTTATATATTTATACTAACCTATTATGTTTGTACAATGCATAGAATAATTATTATAATAATGGAATACTTGCCTATTAACCAATAATGGAATACTTGCCTATTAACCTTTTTTTTTCTTTTTTTTTTTGGTTTAGGACAATTTCACTTGCATGGTTTTTTCCCCGTTTATACTTATGAACGTTGAGGACAATAGGCTATTGAGTTGTGGTCTCGAGTTTCAAAAGGGCGCGTAATGGTTTTGATAATGTTTTTGACCTTGAAATAAATGAGCGACAATTCTCCTTAACAAAATGGTGAGTCAAATAACAACCGCTGCTTCTATGGGCCCGAAAGAAGATTCTAGTTATAATTGGTTTGTATGGAAATGGTCATGTCAATATACCCTTTCACTTTCTAGATATAAGCATATATATTACCATTTTCAAAGTTTCCATGCATATACATTTAAATCCCTTAGAGCCATTAAAAATTTCCAAGATTATATGACCTACCTCTTGACACTCAAACCTATATCATTTATAATGCCGGGTCATAACCAACACATTAATTGCATGTGGATTTTCCAATCTTTTGATGCTATTTTCAACAAATAGTTTTCTTTTTAACTTTTTCCCAAGTTGGCCTGCTGCTAATTTAAAACTATTTTTGTTGCTTCTTAAAGTAAGATTCAAAGAATACAGCAGAAGAAAAGTGCAAAACAGGACCAAGAAAACTTTCATAATAATTATATATATTGTCAGTGAAACCAACACATCAAATTTGATAATAAGCTTACCCATCAGCAAGATCTGGTGTACAGTAACCAAAGAAATGGGGCACAGCGAACTCTGAGACCTGTCGAGTGCCTATGTCAATAACCAGGAAAATGGGGAAGTAAAAGTAGGTACAAAATCAAAACAAAAATCTTATTTATTTCTTCCTTGCTGAAAAGGAAAACTCACTGGTTGCCTTTTACACACGGGAAGAGGTATTTTGCTGAAACAAACATCAAAGTCAAAATTACTAATTAGAGATTATATATGCAGTTATCAAGATACTACGCTACCGCCTTCTGATCTGCAGGTCGTGGAACAGACTGTCAGTTGCCTTAGACAGAGGTCACAAAAAACCAACTTCAATCTCATTAGGAAAAACATGTCTCGGCTGTTAGATGCTGAAACAATTTATTGGTCATGGACAAATTCATGTACTTCCAGTCAAATATACAATTTCACAGGAAGGATCATTCTAACCAAATGGAGACGTGGTACTTTGAAAAAGATCATATTCCGCAATTCCACAACTCAAAAACTATTGATTCAACACTTTTGATGGCATTTATCTGTGCAGCTTAATTGGCAAGCATTTTTAAATATTGCTACTACTATCAACCAATGGATTTACAATGCAGGGGCAGCTAGTAAAATTCCAACATATACTTTCACATAATGTCATGCTTTTCCCAATATCTAGCACAGGGATTCATAGTGTCAACCATCCAGTAGATGAAAACAGGATAAGGCCACAAGGGAAAAATGGTTAACCAACATTTTGGTTGTTTGCATATGGCTAAGACGATCAAAAGGTGGATCTAACAAAGTTGGCAACTAGAAAAATCCAACATAAACACAATTCCAAATTATGTCATGCATCCTTAATTATCTAGTCAAGCAACAAAAAATATTTTGATTCTCAATGCAGAGGCCAATACCAGAAACCATGAATTAAAAAAAAAGGATAATTATGGTAAACCCACTTGTGGTATGACCTGTTTTCACTTTCCCTACCTATGGTTCAATCATTTACACTTTACTCACCTGAGGTTACTTCTGTTAGGGCTCTATTACCCACCTTTGGATTCTTCCATTAAAAAACAACTCTTACCACCAAAACATAACATAACACGAATCAAAAAGTTAGAGTTTGAATTTTTTTGAAAGAGCTGGGGTTTTGTGTTTTTATGCAAATTATAGGTCCTTTCTTCAAATTCATTTGAAAAATAATCAAGAAAGGAAGAAGGCAAGAAAGATATGATTGTTTATGATGAACCATTAAAAAAGGTATACATTGGGACCTTTTTTAATATCTTTGTAACACGCTAAACCACATAACCCAAGCATAGAAAATATCTCTCTCATCTCTCACGCTAAAAATCAAAACAAATATCCCTCTCATCTCTGTAACACACTAAAATTGTTTCAATGCTGTGAAATTGAGGTCACCATCGCCATTGGTGGACGTCGTACTGAGTTTCCTCCGAACCTACAATCGATTCTTCGCAACAAGGCCATCTTTCCTCTATTGTCGCTCCTCTTCTCGCTTCTTCGACGCCACCAAAACGCCTTTAGAAAACCCTCTACTTACACTCCAACAATGACTCTCGATCCTTCAACGAATCTTGGTTGTGGGTTCATCTGATTTTTGTGGTTTTGGTTGTGGGTTCATTTGATTTCCTACGTTCTTGCATCCGTCTCGGTCTTAGCCTCCATCTCAGCGGTTTGGAGCAGATCTAGGAAGAGGGCCGGCGATGGTTTAGAAAGAATGGAGCTCGATCTCGGCCTCTGTCTTGAACTCAGCCTCTGTCTCGGCCAAAATGGAGCTCAATCTTGGCCTCTGCCTGGTCCGTTGATGATTGCACAATCCCTATTCCTCTCTCTCTCTCTTTTGATCAACGATTGGTGGTAGTGGGTTTGGTTACTTTGTTGGCGTGGGTTTGTTGACTGATTGGTGGGTTTGGTGACTAGTTTGGTGGGTTTGGTGATTGATCGGTGGGGTGGTGGTGGTTTGATTGTGTTGGTCAGTGGTGGTGGGATCTGGGTTTGATTTTGGGCTTGATTGTGTTGGTCTGGGTTTAATTGTGTTTTTCTGGGTTTGTTGTGATTGGTTTCTTGATCTAGGTTTGATCTGGTTGGTTCGTTTACTAGGTTTATGGGTTTGATTTGCTGAGAATTTGGTGTTGATTGTGTTAGAATTTGAAGAAGAACATGAAGAATGAACCAATTGTAAAATGAAGAATAAGTTGAAGATTTAATGCTCTTCAACTTGTGTTAGATTAGATCATTTCCTATTGTAAAGAAAACAAAACACTAGTGATGTTCATACCTTTCTAATGTTCATACCTTTTTTTTTTGGTGAAAATTGGAAACCTTAGTTTTTTTATTTGTTTTATGTTTGTTTTCGTCTAAAAATGTGTTTGTTTAATAGCAAAAAGAGAGGTAGGTAAGGGATCCTTAACAGAGCAAATATCAAGTGGGCAAAGTGTAAAATAATTGAACCATGGGTAGGTAAAGTGAAAATAGGCCGGTAAAGTAAAAATGAGTCATACTACAAGTGAGTTTACTGTAATTATTCTTAAATAAAAAATGCATGCACATACACAAGACACATCGGATAAGTAACAGCTAATGGACCATTCCCTCCATCCTTCCATTCCTTGAAAGCTGAGTTTAAGCCTATCATAATTACTAACAAAGCTTGACAATTAAAAATAAAATAAAATATTAACAAACGTTTAAATAACACAATTAAGAGTCGGTTCCTACCTATCCTGACTAAGACCTCCAATATCCAAAGATTCTCGTGTATCTGTCTCATGAAAATTCAACTTGTTCATATGAATGATTCACATAGCCAGCTACATGAAACCATCACAAGGGTTTATGTATGAAATTGACAACTCAAGATATCTGTCTTCTTTTCTTATGGGAGGGTATGGGAAATTGTTTGGATTACTTTTGGAGCGGGAAATTCCTTATGAACACCTTGAAAGTTAATTTCAAAGTTCAATCCAACTGGTCATGAACTATAAGAAATAATGCTTGTAGAAGGGCACTATAGGTCAGGACTCGGGAGTCCTTTCACAATTCTTGATTAATGAACTACAGGTCACACGCCTTTATGAGTGAGAGAGCGCACAGCCCTTCTACTCAATTTTGCATCATGTGCAGAAGTCACATACCATCTATTCCATTACTATGAGGTGTCTTCTTTCCATCGGATAATTCTTCTATAATTCAGTTAGATAGGCATCAGGGGCCTCATCATTGAAAATCTTTTGCTTTTTTTTTTTTTTTTTTCCTCTATTTTTCCTACTTCTAAATGTTGGGTGCGTATGGCTTCTAGATTGCAAGATATTAATCTCAATCATTGATACTTGAAGACATGAAATATTGAAAGAAATTCACTGCTAAATGGAAATGGGAACCAAAAAGAGGATAACAAAAGCTCGTGGAATACTAAAATATAGTCACTCATGTCGAGAGGAAGCCAAAATGTCTTAATTTATGCAATCATAATTGTTGTGCTCCTATACCACATTTAGAAAGGAACATAAAGAGAAAGATATCGTAGATAAAAACACAATAGAGACAACAGAAATTGAAAAAAAAAAAAAAAAAGACAGAAAATCCATAGGTTTGCTTATCCATTTCTACTTTCATATACTAGCAAAAAAATATCTACCTACAGGAAAGCAGAAAATTATTAGCATATAAAGCTCTCTTACTGCAGATAAATTTTTTACATGAATAAGAAACTGATATTTTAATGCAAAAATGTGTCTTTATGTATGTTACATGGTAGAGAAATGTTAACGAGTGCCCTTAAGACACTGGTTAATAATCCATTTAAAGAAAGTTTTGATACCACTTTTATGGAAAATGAAAAAAATTGTCAAAATATTAATTACTTTTTTTTTTTTATTTCCCATAAAAAACTTTCTTTAAATGGATTATTAACCAGTGTTCTAAGGACACTCGTTAGCATTTCCCTATATAATAATCTCTTAAGGATTTTAATTTTTTTTTTTTCCTTTTTCCGTTTCAATTAAAGAATGCTCAAAGAGCTGAATTCACAACCAAAATCCCGTTGTGTTTGTGTGTATTTACATCTATGCATACAAACTTTACTTAAGCCCTCAGACAATTAAAACCAATCAGTTCTAGATGATTGTGCAGACTTCCGAAATCGAAATGTACTCAGTTCAAAACTAGAAAGTGGATATACCTTCTCTGTGAGATATTTAAATGCCACCCTCTTTTGTCCTGCTTCATATATATTGCATTGGGAGTATATCTGATATCACAATATAGATACAAGATCTTTAAGAGCACTTGCAGCAGTGTAGGTAAAAAGCTATAATGCTATATTTTACCTACACTTTCATTAAAATGGTGCTGCAGCAGTGGAGCAAAAGCTAAAATTTTTAGCTGATTCGCTACAGTGCACATCTATTTATAGATGTGCACTGTAGCTTGGAGCTAAAAAATAAAAATAATTTTTTATTCAGGCCACATTAAAATATTGGCCGTTCTCTCTCACTCTCTCTCTGTCAACTCTCAGCTCTCTCAACTCTCTCTCAACTTCATCTCACTGCTGCCAGCCCACCTCCATGCCGCCGATCCACGCCGCAGAACTCGTCGCCGATCCACGCCGCAGAACCTCGCCGTTGATCCACACCGCAGACCCGGCCTCGACTCTCTCAGCTCTCTCTCTCAACTTCATCTCACTGCTGCCAGCCCACCTCCATGCCGCCGATCCATGCCGCAGAACTCGTCGCCGATCCACGCCGCAAACCTCGCCGTTAATCCAACCGCAAACCCGGCCTCGATCCACCCCTCCAACCCATTTCACGCCTTACTTGGTTTTTTTTTTTTTTCTCCGCTGTGGGCTGTGGGCTGCGGTTTGGTGGTGGTTGTGGTTGTGTGGGTGTTGCCGCCGATCAACCGTGATTGTTGATGCCGATCGGAGTGCTTGGAGATTTGGGTTTTTTTTTTTTTTTTTTTTTTTTGTGCCTGCTGTGAACTGGTGGTGGTGGTGGTGGTGGTGGTTGTGGGTGTGGATGTGGCTGATAGTGGTTGGTGGTTGGTGGTTGGTGCTGTAATTGTTTTTTTTAAGTAAGATATATTATTTTATTGTAGTGTTTATATTATTTTATTGTGATGTGTATATTATTTTATTGTGTTGAAAGCTAAAATAGATTCACTGCTGCAGCATGTGTGTAGGTAAAATAGATAAAGTGACTTTTTGTGTAGCTAAATAGCTAAAATTTTACAACCACTGCTGTAAATGCTCTTAATCACCTAGAGTAGGAAAAAACTTGAAACCTTTTAAATGTTCAAACCAACAAATTATAGAATTTGGTTAATAAAAATAGCACCTGTGATTCCACACTGGCACAAACAGCATAAATGCCCCAGTTTCTGGTATAATTGTTGTAAAGATGCACTTTCCCATATCTAACTCGAGGATGCCGCTGTTTGGTCCCATCAAAAAAACAATGGTGAATGGTCACTCGAATGCATCTGTCGCCAATATGAGAAGGGTCTGCTCCAATGAGCATTGTCTTGTCATGTTGTAAAAGTGACACCTGAAGCCATTGTTTGAAGACATTAACTATTATTCTTTATTTTTCAATGAGAGAAATTTCTTGAAACAGGGAATTTTGATCTCACCTAGAAACAGTAATATCTGTGCTTTCCCTAGTGATATCTATCAGTCCATCATCATAGTCACGAAGGGTGCAGCGGTCTGTCCATATATGTTTTGAATTAGGTTTGATTTGGATGGCATCAACATCAGGACCTCTACCACCTTCAAACCCCAGATTGCATATAATTACATGTTCACACATTCAAGTAAGACGAGAGATGAATGGTGCCTGAAACTTCAAACACAATCCATAGCGGTTCTTTATTGCGACGTCCTTCACGAAGTGATCCTGGCCCATCATCTGCAAAACCATTATGAAGAATATGTTACGCACATCAGAACACAATCAAATACAGACTCTTGGAAACCTCTAGAATGGCCTTCCAAAGAGAATAGTATGACAAGCCGATGCCCCAACTACACCAATACAATTTGTCAACAGTTCCGGTAGGGAATACCAAATTGAATTACAAATTCAGGTTTGGCAACCCAACCCACATAACCATTTTTTATTTATTGATTGAAGCCCACGTAACCATAATCACACTGAAGACTATCAATAAAATATAATTGCAGCCCCAATAAAAACTTACAGTGCTACAAAGTTTAAGAGTGATGTTAGAAATATTACAAATTTTACTCTATAAACTTTACAAACAGGTGTGTTATCAATCATAAAAATGTAATTCAAAATTTACTTATCATATCATTAAGGTGGCACCAATCATATTCGTTACATTGCCATGTCAATTTGTAAGCTTTTCTAATAAAGTTCACACAAAGATTTTCAGCAAAAGTCTAAACTTTGCAACAATGAGCAACCTAGTAAAATTCTACCTCAATTCCACTTGCCAAAATTCTACTATTTGCTAAGACCTCGAACATTTCCATTATTTGCATTAGTAAAATCCCTATTAATGCGACAATTCCAAACTCACTAATCTACCTAACCAGTTGAAACAACCCCATCGAATTAACAGTGTCCATTCAATCCCAAAAGCCTAACATTTAAGTATATAACCATAAACCACTGTTTCGCATCCAACTTTTGAAACCTAATAAAAACACAAAATCCCAATGCGCCAGAATTTTGAATTTCATAAACACAAACACATAATTTTATATAAACAAATAGAGTGACGATATGAAAAGCAAGAAGGCGGTGGTGACATGGTAAAGAGAACCGTGGAGCCCACCGATGGCGCGGAGGCCAAACCCCTCGGCTTGGCCGGCGAGGGCTCGTAGGGTCGAGTCCACATGACCGTAAGGCAAGGAGACCATGTTCGTTTTGGGCTTGTGCTTGGTGGAGCTTGATCGGACGGACCATATTTAAAGGGCTGTGAATTTGAAGACGGTTTATTTTGATGAGAGTTGTTACGGTGTTTACGATGGCCATGGATGTTCCCCATTTAATTGCAGACGTTTGTTTTTAGCTCAGATATTAATCAAGGTTGGAACTTCAACTTTTAAAGTTGAAACTGAACTCAAAAGCTGTGTTTCTGTTTGTGTCTTCTGTTAACAGAGATAACTGCCGACATTCGAGGTTTAAGGTGTTATTCGTTGCTTCGGATATGTACAAACATCTGACCTGTCTTTGACTGCTTGGGAGAATTCATCGCAGCTCATTGTTCCATTCTTGTACTCATCTATCAAATTTACTAAAAGCCCTCTGTCTAAAATAATTGTCGTCTTGAACCCCAAGTATCTGCAAAAGAATTATTGAATCACACAAATTTGAGTTAACTAGATGGATTAATGTCACTCTTGGCCATAATATATATCTCTAACAATTAAGTGCTAATGGCTAAATCATCTGTATGTAAATTACCGTCGGTGGCCTTCCACAACTCTTGCCATGTTTCCTGACTTTCCTCCATATGTAGGCACAAAAATGGCACTTTCTATTGCTACTATATAATCCAACGCTACCATATGTTTGAATGTTTCCGAAAGGATTTAAGGTCTGAGGGTGGCAGCAAAGTTTCCTTTTTGATATGTTTCAGGTCAAACACAATTGATATAACTATAACCAAAGCCTACCATACTGCATGCGTGCAAACCTTACCCTAACAATTTACAACCATCCATAAATTTAGGTACACAATTTTTTTTTTTTTAAATTAATTGTTGAGATGCCATATTATGATTAATATTAATAAATAAAAATAATGTCAATACTTACTCATGTAAAAATAATGTTGTTCTCTAATAACAATTTATTAAATTAACAGTTGTGAAAACAATTATGAAAAATTGTGTTTCTAGCATTACTCTATTTCTCAAACTAGGTTCAACCAACTTATTCAAATTTGGAAAAATTAATCTCACAGCTGCCATTCTCCTCTCTCCCCCATATATATTTCCAGCAGCAATATAAACCTGGATGCTAGGATCAATATCCAATACTTTTTTTTTTTTTTTGACAAAATATCCAATACATTTGAAGTCTAAGCTTTTCAAAGTCCTATTTAATTTTTCGTTTACATATATATTTTTTTTAGGAGGTTGGCAAAAATTGGAATTAACTTAACTGTAATTTATTTTTTTAGATAACTTAAATTCACTTTATTTTCATAGTGAATTTATCTACAGTTTTGAAGGCCTTATTTTTTTAAGGTATAATGATACTTTTATCTAACATATTTTTTAAGTAAACTATTTAAGATAAGTATAAATTATTTTATTTTTTAAATTCATGGAAAATTAATGGCAACAAAAAATTCTCAACAACTTTTATTTTGCCTGCAACCATTTTAACCTTTCGTATCCCGATAATTAGATTTTCTTTTATGAATTTCACAGTTCAAATTTGTGATCTCTTTTAACATCATAACCTTTTTAAGAATTGCTAAATTGTCACAAATAATTATGTTTCTTTGAATTTCTGGTGGTAGTAAATGATGTTTTTGCTAGGAAAATGTTTAGTTCTAAACTGGTTTAGAATTATCTTTCTTCAATCCTTTATATGGTGATTGAAGAGACCACTAACGTATAATTTTAGTCACATTAATTTTTTATAAGTCATGTGACTTATTTTAATAATACACACGAATAATCTAATAAATCAACACGTAATAGGTTGAAAAGGTTAGCTCCAAACCAATTTGGAGCGAAATTTTGTTTTTTTCATGTCTCCTAAAAATGTCAATTTCATCAAGTCTAGCCCCTATGTGATTGTAAAATTATTCAATCCTACAATAGTAGTTCTTATATCAAATGAGTGTGGATCCCACCATCGGTCCCACACAAGAGCATACACTTGTTGTGAAAGGAGAGAGAGCTCTTACTTTAGAACCGAACAATTTCTCCTATATGATTCTTTCTTGTGCATTCTTTGGCTCTAAGAAGTAAGTTGACAAAAATGTTTTAAAACTTAAAAATGAACTCCTATTATTGATGTTAATTAAAGTACATGAGAAAGACCATTCATTACCAGTTTTGCAAATTTTGATCAAATATTAAAATAGAAAATGTATACATTTTTTTTTTCTATCTTAATTGCCCACTCTTCAAATACACCACAAATCTCTCATCATTGTTAAAAATCTCACACTTTTCATTTTGTAGTATATCTTATTAAAACCATTTGATAAATTTCTTTTTTCCTCCCCACACTCCCCAATGCCCAACAACACCATCTCACATATAGGCAAGCAAACGTACACTCAAACCTAGACCTAAACCCAATAGTAGACTCGACCCAACCATGAATCCACCACCAACCAAAGTAACGATGGGCCTTCCCAAACCTCATTTCCCCTAAAAGTTTCTTATGTCCTCGAAGCCGTCACCTCATGAGACCACTAACCCAAAGTCCTTTCAAATTGCTGTCATCATCACCACCAAAACCTAAACCTAAACCCTAAAACTGAAATCCATCAAATAAAGAATATTTAACGTCTTGTCTTCCAAGCCATGAGGTCACTTTCATGCAAAGTGCAAGGTTGAAATTCTATCAAGCATCTATGTACTGCCAGTTTATTCCTCTCCCTTTGATTGATCATCTCTACCTATCCTCGATATTTTGTTATAGAATTCATCTAACTTATGCACAAATCGATTTGCATAACGACCCAAATAAGTCGTGGTGAGCTGAACTCAATTCTCTCAATACTAATTACTTCAGGCTCTTTTCAGTGACCCAAGATTCTATATTGCCTTTGGACCTGAAAACTGTCCCAAAAAAATCCCACAACAATATACCTCAAATTTAACTAATAAAAATGCAATTAACCTTTATAAATGAATAAAATAATTTAAAATAAATATTTCTATACACTCTCATCAATTACCAATACCATATAAGGGGCAAAAAAACAAATTCTTGCTATTTGATATTATAATAAAAAAAATAAAAAGAAAAAGAAGAAAAAAGATATGATTGTCTTTTCCACCCTGTCCACCTCCATGATATCACAATCCTTTTGAACTAGACATTGGTCCCAGTCTCCACTTCCATTCTAGCCAGCCAAATGTGGCACATAACTATTGGGGACGTCTCGTCGCCATTAGAAAATAGCAACTTCAACGTAGGACGAGTCGCTGTGAGCTTTCAATGGCAGTTAACTTGCCGATAGCTCCTTTGATTGTGCGCAGGGAACTCAAACTTCTGCTATGAATTGAAATGTTGAGTTTGCAAAGTCAAAGCTGTAAAAGGTCTCTGTCTTTCAGCCTTTGTCATTAGGACCGCCAAAAGGAAATAACAAGTTATATATTTTGGCCGGCGCTGAAGGTTCATTGTCTTGAATTACTTGTACAAGCTTCTTAAATTCGATTAAATTTAAATCACCATAAGTTTTAAAATATGCGACACAGAAATCAATACATGTACGGACCAATTTTGATATTACGTGTACGAATTCACGACGGGTTTGCATCCTTATGAAAATCATGAAGGTCCTCGGAATTCAGAAAGCGAAATTGCATGAGTAGAAAATGTTACATCCATAGTTTCACTTTCATACATAGGTCATATATTTATTTGTTAGCTATATAGAGTAAAGTCATACATTGGATATTAATGGGAAGAGTGAAAGATTAATATAATATGGTTGAGCTCATACCCTTAGGCTTTGATTTTTTTAGTTAAATGTGTTTCTATATGCTATATTAACTATTCAAGGAGCCTCTTCAAGTTATTCTCTCCAAAAGTGAAAAGATTATCAAGATTCCTTTCATAATTGGAGTGAGGACGAGATACAGGTACTTAGAACCCTTTCACAAATGGAATGATGTGCGGCAAATGTGACAAGGTTATCAAAAATCAAAATCCCTTTCATAGTTGGAGTGGGGATCAACTAGGTATGTATACATGTATGTATACTTGGAGCTTTTTCGCAGATGGAGCAAAGATGATATATCACACAAGATAAGCCCATAAAACCTATACAAACGATTCTGGGGAAAAAAAAAAAGTTCAATGAAGGAGTATTGTCAATAGTGCTAGACAATAGTGAGGTGCAAGGTTTTTATGGAGTGAGTAGGACTTGTTCGTAGCCTACATAGGGGTCTTGAAGCCCACTAAAAGGCAAAGACTCACACGTAAAAAAAGATATTGTTGACTATACACGTGTGAGTAAAATCTCACATTGGATACTAATGAGAAAATTGAGTAATTAAAATAACATAGTTGAGTTTATAGCCAATTGACTTAAGCCTTTTGGATTAAGTGTGTCTTTATATATTATATTAACTATTTAAGAAGTCTCTTTAAAGTGTTCTATTTATAAAACTTTTTGTTGCTAATTACTTATTTGCTGAAAGTTTATTAAAGTATCAATTAAATCTAGAAAAATAAAATAAAACTTTTAAAAACTATAAATATGCAAATAAACTAAAAGCATAAAAGTAAAAGTAGTTGATGTCAAAAGAGGCACTAATCTATTCAGCAAAAAAAAAAAGGCACTAATCGATCACGGATGATAAATGCCGTTGCAACTTGCATGCATGTTATAATAGTTAGTAATATAATTACTATTTGAATTTCGAAAAGTCACTGTGAATCTCTGTTTCTTAACGTTGTCTAGTTATTCTATACTTCTATATGAAGTTATGATCCGACTTCAGCTATATGTCGTTGGCAATGTATACCTTTTTTTCTTTTCTCTTTTTCTGTGGTGTTTAAGCCCTGAAAAGTGAATTAGGACCTTTCAAATTTCAATAGACTGACCTACCTAATAATTAAGAAATAATAAAACTCTCACTTTTTTTTTTCTTTCTTTCTTTTGATGAATTTCAGCCACTACCACAATTTTTTTTCCTGGTTTTTGATTAATAGTGAACAATAAAGCCCTAGCACGTTTTCGAATGAACTTGGTTTTATTCATGACTGTATTATTAATATGTAGATATGTTTAACCAAAAATTTAGGCAACTTTCTTTTGCCAATTTGTTATTCGGGTGACAATTTAACTAACCTCATATATTTTTTGTTCTGGCCTTGAAATGACAGTTTTGCATTCACGTGCATACTGTTTGGTGATGTGTTGCTATCCTTTGAGAAAGAAAATACCTTTCGAAGAATTGTGGCTCTTGTCGACATCAACTCGATACAATTTGAGGTCTAAGAGCATACCTTTAAGTTAAGTATTTTTTATATTTAAATATGTATAAATGATATTTATTTAACCAGCTATATTATAATTTTTTTAAAAATGCAAGATTATATATTAATTAAAATTTTGTGTTTAGATTATAAATTTCAAATTATCAATGGGGGTCACAAACAATCTTTGCCTCACATGTGAGTTTTTGTGTTATATATTGTTAGGTTCTAAAGATATAGGATTTTATGTATTTAGAACTCTAATGTGTATTGTTGGCAAACCATAATCAAAACAGGTTATTAGTCTTGTTTAGACTTGCTCAAAGTGTGGGCGTTTTATGTAAAGTTGGAATCGAGTGGCTGCAGAAGTATTAGTGACTTTCGGCCTGGCTTGATCGATTGAAAATTAGACTCAATCGAATCTCAAGCAGAACGTTTTTCTGCAAAATTTCCAACTCAGCCCAAGCCCATTAAGGATTAGGGTTTCAGATCTAATTCTCCTAATATATAAAGAAAACCCTAGCCACGTTTTGGAGTGTAGTCCGAGTTGCTTTGGTTGTATTGTTGCTCATATTTGCAGTTTGTGTGAATCTCTTGTGAGATCCTTGAGGAGTTTTCCTTCACATAAACTTAGAGTTTTCTAAGTAAAGATATTTTCAATACCTTGATGATCAACTCAGTTGCTGCCATTGAAGTTTAAAGAATAACAAGCGTGGGTGCTTATAACTGGTGGAGAATCCAAGAAAGAAGGAGTCCGTGGATTCGGAGATTGCACATGGTCGTGTCAGTAAGTTCTACTGGTGGGTAGCATTCGGAAGTCAAGCGGGAAGCTTGTAAGTCCTTTTGTATGAACTTCGATTCTTTCATATAGTGGATTCAAGTTTACCTTGAGGATAGCTAGGTTAAATCCTCCCCAGGTTTTTACCGTGTGGTTTTCTAGGTCATCATATCATTGTATTATTTACTTTTCTGCTGCTTTATATTCTTGATATGATTTTTTGTTTGTGCAACCTAGATTTGCATAATTTGACTAAGTTAATCATTTGGCTAATTAACTAGGCTAATCTGGTTGGGTTAAAGGGTCTAAAAACTGTACACACACACACACACACACACACACACACATATATATATATATATATATATCTAACAATCTCTATCTCACATGTGAATCTTTGCCTCTTTGTGAGTCCTACTAATTTTCCTTTGCCTTATGAGTTTTTTTCTTCACTAACACTCACATGTGTGAGTCTTTGTCTCATATATACCCAACAATCTTTGCCTCACTTGTGAGTTTTTACCTCTTTGTGGGCCACGAAAAAGTCCTTCTGATTTCCCTTTGCCTTTTGAGTTTTTTTCTTCACTAATGCATATCTATGGGCTTCTTATACGCCATTCATAAGAATCCCATGTCAACCTAGCACGCTCATCCAAGGGAATCTGATCCACACTTCCATGTTCTCATGCTACATCGTGACATAGCGCTATTGACAATACTAATTTGTTGGGTCTTTTTCCAAGATCGTTTGGGTGAGCCTTTTAGGCTTACTTTGTCCTTGTTCCAACTTGGAAATTTACCTTGAGCACCTCACCACCTTGCCACACCACTTGTTAGGGAGTTAAGTCAATTAACACATTGGAGGAGATTCCAATTGAAATGTTAACATAACATCTAAAGACACCACTTAATCCAAAGATTAAATTTATGAGTTTGGGCTCTTAAATTAACCACTCCCTCTTGTCATTTTTACTCACACGTGTATTTCCAACAATATGAGATATAATATATATAATAAATCATGTTAAAAGATATGCTTTAAATATAAATTATATGTGTAAGTGTTTATTTTATGGATATTAAAAAATTATTGATATATTTATCTTGATCACCTTAATTTTTTTTATATTATTTTTGCCTCTAGGCTAATCCACTTAATCCTATTATGAAATAATCAATCTGAAGTTGGTTTTTATAAATTCTAATATTGAAATTTTTCTTTCTAGCTACCTAAACAATTGTCAAAGCATTGTCAGTAAAATTCTATAAGCGATACATACAATAAGAGAACAAACTAATTTTGATTATATAATCAAAAATTGTTAAAATACATATTTGAATATCTTTGCAATTAATTTCATTATTATATTTCTATTTTAGTAATATTTCATTATCTTTTAACTCTTCTATATATATATATATATATGAATTTCTTATACATTTGTAAGATTTTAATCTAAATTATTCATTATATTATTTATATTGCTAATAACAAATTTATCAAGAAATTCAATTTAAGATTCAGTTAATTTGATTAAATTCAAATCAAATATGTTGTTTTTGAGAAGTTATCGGCAAACCACTTGACGGCAGTGAAGGGAATAGCCAAACTGACAGGAAATGATAGTTGCGGCGGTACAAATTAATTGAAAAGAATGAAACTTTAAAAATGAAATTGAAAACATGCCAAACATAGAAAGAGTAATTTGTGATTTAGCATAAGTTTTAAGTGTAGTTTATTTGAGCTTTTGTTAGTTTTAGTTAATAGTCTTCACTAAGAAGTCAATTAAAAATATTTAGAAGTTTTAATTAGTTTTAAGGTTTTAATTAATAATACCTCTAACTTATGGGGAATTATATAATCCATCATTAATTCTACCTAATGAGCTTTAAAAACAAACTTCATCAAGAACAGGCTACTTGCTTGATTTCTCTAAAATATTGATGAAAAAATTGGGACAACTAAACAGGAAAGAAATTGAACGAAAATTTTTATTATACATGTGATCTTATTAGTATTTACAATGAGTTATAACCAGACATTTTGATTTAAAACCTAAACGAGAAGCACATGTTGATGTGAGTCATGTGACCAACATGCAGAAACAGCCATTAAAAGAAGTCATTGATCTTATTCCAGATAAGATCATATCGTTTTCTAGAAGAATAAGTCTAATAGACTTGCCAAGAGTCCCAAGACCATATTAGTTTTTGTTTTGTTTTTTTTATTTGATTTATTATAAAGAAACAAGCTCTCACACAAGGGAAAAAGAATATGAGATTCTAACACAAATACAAAATATAAAAAAAACATGTTAGTTCAATTAGCAATTCCTATTATTTTCAATAGAAGTGTCATTTACCTCCTTTTTTTTTTTTTTTTTTTTTTTTTAAATGTTATCATTATGGGATTGAACAAACGGACAGTAGGAATAAATCTAGTTCTCTCTCTCTCTCTCTCTCTCTCTCTCAGAAGTAAAGGACTTGGCTTAAGTCTAATTCATTTAGTTCACTAGACCCGGTTAAATGGTGACATATGTCCAAAAGTTGACACATGTTATCATTTTAAAAGGTCCAATACTACTGGACACTAGACCTAAGCTTGTCCCAGAAGCAAACACATATTAGATAATTTATTTATATTTGTACATCCCATTTATTTGAACTAGTTTGTAACTCCATGCATATGCATGGATACACTTAAATATATACAATAAGATACATAATATAATTCATATATATATATATATATATGTGGGACCCATGGGCCTGATAGCCTCGGCCCATCATGTAGCAGGCCCAAGGCCCATGCCGAGGAGCACAAGCTATTTTGGACTAAAGTGGGAGAAAGCCTATCTTCCCAGTCCACGCCGAGGACTACCTTATCCTCGGCTTGACAAAGGTGATTTTGGGAGAGGCTAACCCCAAAGTAAGCTGTCACTCTCGCATTTAATGCACTCAACTAACCCCCCTGGCCGCATTAATGGGAAGTAACCCCTTGGCAGGATAACGTTGATCAGAGTGAACCACTTGAGTACCGATAAGGCCTCTGATGGGACGGACGGCCAGAAGAAAAGCAAATAGATGATCAACAGATGAAAGCAGGAGATAGGAAGATGAAAACTATAAAAGAAAAGCTAGTAAAGCAAAAAGGGGGGGGGGGAAGAAAAAAAAGAAAGAACAAGAAGGCCTCCTCGGCCTGTGGTCGAGGAGCATCCCCCCTATTTGTAAAGAAACTCTTAGCATTTTTTATAAGAAAAGTTCATGCATGGTGATCGACGGCCAGCACCTAAACCTGTCAACCGCTCTCTATAAATTTATTGTTTGGGCTTATTGGGCTGAAAACCCATCACTCAGGGTCAATCCAAATTGAGTCCCTACAATTGGCGCCGTCTGTGGGGAGGATTGGGTGCTGGCCGGCGCACCAGGTAAGTGTTCTAAGTTCTAAGTATTCGTTTTACAGTAGGTTGAAAGAGATAAGTGTTCTAAATTCTAAGTATTCGTTTTACAGTAGGTTGAAAAAGATAAGTGGTCTAAGTTCTAAGTATTCGTTTTACAGTAGGTTGCAAAAGATAAGTGTTCTAAGTTCTAAGTATTCGTTTTACAGTAGGTTAAAAAAAAAAAAAAACAAATAAAGAAAGATCTTGATATTATTATTTCATGCATAGAAAAAATACATATTACAATCAGAGGCTCAGGTAGGCCTGTTTTACAAGTAAATTTACGAGCTAATAGCCACCTGCTATTCCTGGTACTCCTACAATCAGAGGCCCAGGTGAAGCCGCCCTAAGAGAAAACTAGCCGGAGGGAAGTGTCAACTCGTGCTTTTATTTGGCACCAAGAGAATGGGAGAGCTTGACACACGGCAGAGGAGGTGAAGGGCAATCATGCTCTCAGGCCCCCAACAACTCCCTCCTCGGCTAGGCGGAGCTGGAACAAAGAGAGGAGCAGACGCAGGGGCTCCGGGATACCCTCCCCCATGATGTTCCCTCGATTCTCTCCGTTCCTCTCGAGTGTTGGCCGTTGGAGACGGTAACACTCGAGCACCGCCCATGAGGTGAATTCGCACGCCTTCCTCGTCGGGGGTGTGCTCCGAGGAAAGACGTTAGGTTCTCTAGCAACATCCCTCTGGGATACCTCGAAGGCACCATCAGGGTTACGCCTAGACTCTGCCGCACCGAAAGCCCAGTGGGGGCTGCGGCCATACCGGTTTTTGTCAGTCCCGGTAACAATTCTGGCAAGGTTGTTAAAAGGGCATGGGAAGTTGGAAGAAAGTGTTTTGTTCTGTTTGTGTTGAGAGGTTCATGGGTTGTGGAGGAACCATTTCCTTACTTTATATAGGGGATGGGAGTTTGGTGAGAATTAATTCATGCAGAGTTCGAAAAGAGTATTATCAGCTGGGTCAGTAATGAAGTCGCCAATTTCCAAGGAGGCCAAGGACGGTTGGACTCGTGTCAATTTACGAGGACATTAATGAAGGCGCGTTTCGCGCACCGGAGCGTCGAGCGTGGAACACGAACAGACAAGGGCGCTTCATAAATGAAAAAGATGGGCCTCGAGTTAGAGGAGAGATCAATGCCACGTGTAAAGATCATAATCTGACGTAAAGAGTAATCATCTCCAGTAAAGCGATCTGAGGACAAACTTCCACTTACAAAAAATTGAAGTGGTAGACAGAACCCAGGTATTGCATGGTCCTCGGACCCAAACCTATGGTAAAACTACACACACCATTATACCTGGGTACTAGACGAAACCAAGGTATTGCATGGTCTTCGGACCCAAACCTATGGGGAAACTAGATACTTACAGGAAAAATAGAAGTGGTAGACAGAACCAAGGTATTGCATGGTCCTCGGACTCAAGCCTATGGTAAAACTACACACACCATTATATCTAATACTTACAAAAAATTGAAGTGGTAGACAGAGCCAAGGTATTGCATGGTCCTCGGACCCAAACCTATGGTAAAAACTACACACACCATTACACCTGGGTACTAGACGAAACCAAGGTATTGCATGGTATTCGGACCCAAACCTATGGGGAAACTAGATACTTACAGGAAAAATAGAAGTGGTAGACAGAACCAAGGTATTGCATGGTCCTCGGACTCAAGCCTATGGTAAAACTACACACACCATTATATCTAATACTTACAAAAAATTGAAGTGGTAGACAGAGCCAAGGTATTGCATGGTCCTCGAACCCAAACCTATGGTAAAACTACACACACCATTATACCTGGGTACTAGACGAAACCAAGGTATTGCATGGTCTTCGGACCCAAACCTATGGGGAAACTAGATACTTACAGGAAAAATAGAAGTGGTAGACAGAACCAAGGTATTGCATGGTCCTCGGACTCAAGCCTATGGTAAAACTACACACACCATTATATCTAATACTTACAAAAAATTGAAGTGGTAGACAGAGCCAAGGTATTGCATGGTCCTCGGACCCAAACCTATGGTAAAACTACACACACCATTATACCTGGGTACTAGACGAAATCAAGGTATTGTATGGTCCTCGGACCCAAGCCTATGGAAAACTAAATACTTATAGAAAAATAGAAGTACTGGGCATAACCAGAGTGTTGCATGGTCCTCGGACTCAAACCATAGAGAAAATAACCGTCTAGAGAAAAACTAGAGCGTTACTTAGAATCAAGCTATACTACGATATTTAGATTTATATTCGAAGGATAACAGATGGTTTCATGAGGCAAACTCCAAAATAAAATACGAATATTGAGCAGAATACAATAGTAAAGTAAACAAAAGAAAAGAAAATATCATTAGTTGGAAGCGAAGTATTAAGTATTCAAATTCAAAAAGAAAGTATACAATTCCCTTACAACGTCATTGAGGCAAGAAACAAAATGAGATAAAAGAGAAGATAAACAAATTCATCCTACGCCGTATACTAGTCTCCTCAATTCAATGAGCAAATTAAGTCAATAGGTAAATCAAAAGGTCTGGGCCAAGGCTTAAGGGCTTGATTTCAAAAGGTTCGCTGGAGGACTTGCCATGTCTTGTGGCATTCCCTGACCCTCGGTTGCAACTTCCCCCAACACTCTTTGGGGCTCAACCTCCTCGGATGGTTGACCAGTTAACGGCACATCCTCAGCGGTCCTATCCTGACTTTCAACCGATGGTAATGAGGATCCTCCTCAGGAGCAGCAGGTGCAATCTCGCGAATGGCAATAGGGTAATATACCCTGTCCTCCTTTCTAAGATCAGATGAGGCATCAACCCCTGCTTGGTTGAGGGCTTCATGCCAGGTTTGAAGGCAATAATGCCTGCACACTGCAGGAACTTGAGCCCGAAGGATGGCTTCAGTCTTAGCCACCCTTCTGCGAAAGCATCTTCCTCTGCCTTTTCCACAGAGCGCTCAGCGTCTGTTTTTCGCAATACCGCCTCGTCTCTGGCTCTCACAGCCTCGTCCCTGGCATACTCGGCAACACCTTTTTCATGGATTGCCTTGGTCAAATTTCCCTTCATATAGGTAATGTCTTCTTTGGCCTTCTGTAATTGACCCTCAACATCTTGCAAGCGGTTAGTTATATCCTCAGCTTGTTTCCTGACCATGGCTAGGTCAGAGACAGCAGTATCCCTGGCCTTCGCCATTTCTGCCAGATCTTCGGTCGCCTTTTTCAGGTCGGCCTCAGATCTTCTTGAGAGAGTATTGCCGCTCCAGGAACTTATCGCGCTCTTGCGCTAAGGCATGGCTATGGTCATCAACCTCTTCACCCAACCTAAAAGGGGCCTGGATAGCCTGCCAATAAAAACAAGCAACTCTGTAAAGAGAAAGAAAAATACTAAGCGACAAAATTTTTGGTAAAATGAATAGGTGCCAAGGGACNGAAGGAGTAGAATCAAAGAAAATTTGGTGTTACCGGGAGAAGAAGACTTACAGAAATATGAAGATCCTCTTCGGGCAGTGTGTAAGTTGAACCAGATTCAAATTATACGCATCAATGGTCGTAAGCGCGAAAATGAGGAAACCAGGCGGTTCAAACAAGTACTTATACTCCCCCTTAGGTTCCCCAAATGTAACCGCCTGCCCATAAAAGTAGGAGATTCCCACCGAACAATTACCATCACACCGTTGAAAGTGGGAAACATGGAGCCACCAAAATTTAATGTGGGCGCATACTAAGTCTTGAAACACTAAAACGTACAATGGGCAGTCGAAAAGTCGCCAGCATTAACGTAAACCGAAGTGGGGCAATTCGCCTAAAGGGCCCCTAGATATCAAAACCCTCCTCCCCGTCCGAGGGAACATGCAGCAGGATTTTGAGGGGCTATTGTGGGGTCCGTGGGCCTGATAGCCTCAGCCCATCGTGTAGTAGCCCCAAGGCCCACGCCGAGGAAGGATGACCATCCAAGGCTAAATTAGGGAGAGACTCTTTTTTGGATCCACGCCGAGGACCTCTTCGTCCTCGGCATACTAAGGATAATTTTGGGAAGGGGCAAGCCCAGAGCAAGCTGTCACCTCCACACTTAATGCATTCACCTAACCCCTCTGGCCGCATTAATGGGGATGCAACCCCTTAGCAGGGCGACGTTGATCAGGGTGAACCACTTGAGTGTTGATAAGGCCTCTGATGGGACGGACGGTCAGAAGAAAGGTGAATGGATGATCAACAGATGGAAGAACGAGATAGGACAATGAAGACTATATAAAGAGGAGCGAGTAAAGTAAGGGGAGGGGGAAAAAAAAGAGGCCTCCTCGGCCCATGGCCGAGGAGCATCCCCCAGTTGTAAATGGTTCTAAGTATTTTTTTCAGTAAAAGAAAAGAGTTCATGCTTCGTGAACGCCGGCCAGCGCCTAAACCTTCGATCCACTCTCTACAAATTTATTGTTTGGGCTTGTTGGGCTGAAAACTCATTCATACTCTGGGTCCAATCTAAGTTGAGTCCCCACAAAAAATATTTAGAAGTTTTAATTAGTTTTAAGGTTTTAATTAATAATACCTCTAAATTATGGGGGAATTATATCCATCATTAATTCTACCTAATGAGCTTTAAAAACAAACTTCATCAAGAACAGGCTACTTGCTTAATTTCTCTAAAATATTGATGAAAAAATTGTGACAACTAAACAGGAAAGAAATTGAACGAAAATTTTTATTATACATGTGATCTTATTAGTATTTACAATGAGTTATAACCAGACATTTTGATTTAAAACCTAAACGAGAAGCAAGTGTTGATGTGAGTCATGTGACCAACATGCAGAAACAGCCATTAAAAGAAGTCATTGATCTTATTCCAGATAAGATCATGATCGTTTTCTAGAAGAATAAGTCTAATGGACTTGCCAAGAGTCCCAAGACCATTTTAGTTTTTGTTTTGTTTTTTTTATTTGATTTTATTATAAAGAAACAAGCTCTCACACAAGGGAAAAAGAATATGAGATTCTAACACAAATACAAAATATAAAAAAACATGTTAGTTCAATTAGCAATTCCTATTATTTTCAATAGAAGTGTCCAATAATCAAATTCCCCCCTCCTCCCCAATGTATCAAATTATATAATAAATAAATAAATAAAAGCTGCGCTTCTAAAAGAACAATTTTAGTTCACTAGACCCAGTTAGATGGTGACACATGTCCAAAAATTGACACATGTTATCATTTTAACGGGTTCAATACTACTGGACACTAGACCTAAGCTTAACCCAGAAGCAAACACATATTAGATAATTTATTTATATTTGTACATCCCATTTATTTGAACTAGTTTGTAACATCATGTATATGCATGAATACACTTAAAGATATACAATAAGATACATAATATAATTCATATATATATATATATATTTAATATTATTTATAGTCATTTTTATGTTTTGTTAACTTTTTAAAAAAATTTGTAAGGATATTATTGGGCATTTTTTTTAAATTATTGTGAAGCACTTTTTTTTTTACTATTCATTTATTCTAGTTTTTGTACCTAATAATTCACTTGTACGAATATTTATGATGTGGTTCCATATTTGATTTTAAATTTAAATAAAACTCTTTAAGAATAAATAATTAAGGACACATGTTGCAAAATTAGAACTCTAATTTGAAATTCTAATTTGAGTTTTTCTCAATTTCACCTATTATTATTATTATTATTATTTATGATGTGGTACTACCAGTGGCGGAGCCAGAATTTTGGCTCAGAGGGGGCAAAATTAAAAGATATTATTTAAAGTGAAATTGATCTAAAAAATATTAATCGATAATAATAACAAAATAAATAAACAATTGTAAGAAAATAAATATATTTCATATCATTAAAATTAAATTAAAAAAATAACCAATTCATACTACAAAATTTACAACAAAAAATTTACAAACTGATGTGGTAAAAATGTTATTAGTGTTACTTAAACAATATATAATGAATAAATGTTTGAAATTATTTTTTGTGATTGATAACATATCAATTTGTAAAATATAAGTAGTAAAATTTGTAATATCTCTAATATCAATCAACAATAAATACTATAAAAAGTATCATTAATAGTGAAAATAGTAAAAAAAAAAAATAGAAAAGGAAAAAGAAAAAAATTGTGAAACAGGTGTCAAAGGATAAGACAAAAACTACCTACAAGAATAGTAAAATAGGTGGAAAGTTGATAGATTTGATGTTTCAGAAAACTATTTTTTTGCTTTCTTTTTCCTTGTGTTAGACTCACTTTGTTTCAGGGAGTCTTTTTTTTCCCCCCTCTATGCGAGTAACCACTTAAGAACTAAGGTTACACATATGGCGCAAAATTTAAACTCTAATTTAAAATTTTAATTTAATTTTTTCTTAACTTCACCTATTATTATATATATATATAAATTCCTAAAAGAACTAGCATTATGAATTTGACAGTGGAGCTCAGTTCATTATTATCTAAATAGGACAATACTATCAATAAAATTAAAACAAAAAAAGACAATGATATGTATGAATGTGGAAGTACTAATTGGTCTAAACGCATCTGGAAAATAATCATCAACCAGACTATTATGTATACCTAGTTAGCCAGTAGGTTCATCATAGTAAATAATTTTCCATGGCAGAAGAACTGATCATGAGTCACATACACATATATAAGCCGTCAAATAGGACTGTGAAAGTTTCCAGAGATAAATAAACGAGAAATGACTGCAATGCATTTCATTAATAGAAGACTCAAAAAGTCCGTAAATCTGATATCAAACAACTTCTAAGGGTTCACATTAAAAAATGGGATAGAAGCAAATTGCGGCAATCTGAATGAGTCAAACACGAGAATAGTAATAAGTCATGGTGGTTGATGGTCCAGGAAGCCAACACTATGCACACAGAAGATAAAGTCCATTAATTGGGTGACTAAAGTTTTACTTTCTATTGCGAGGTTCACGCAATATTGGTATACGTAGTTTATTTACATGGTCATATCCGTACGTAGAATGACAGGGTTGAATTGGAAATGGCCCTGCATGGTTTATAAAACCGAGTAGATTTTGTCTTGCTTGGGGTTTTACTTTTACTGTTATACTCAGTAAAATACTCTTATTTATATAAAGTTTTATAAAAATATTTTAGTTTGACTAACTCTTATGAACTCTATAAAGTATGTTTTACATATACTATTTATAAAATTATTTCTTTGTTTGGATTGGATTTTTATGTGATTTAAAAATATTTCTAAACTTTACTTTTAATAAGAAAAAAACTTAAGGACAATCCAGTAAAAATATATCTCCAACTCCTTTTAAAATACCTACAAAATATGACACTTTCTTACTAATTCATGTATTAAAAAAAAATATCCAATTTTTTTATAAAAAAAAAAGAAAAGTTATGACACTAGACAAGGAAAAAAAAAAAAAAAAAAAAAAAAAAAAAAGCCTCATTGAATGTGCAAAGCAGTGTAATGAGGCTTGTGGGGGGTAAAAGCCCAACCTTATGTATTGGGCTAGGGCCCTACTTGAAGATTACTGTGTATCCAGGGGCAAAGCCAGGAGGGATCGCGAGGGGACACTTGCCTCCCCTGCCTCACCCAAAAAAACTGTTAATATTTACTTAACTTACCTTGATGCATTTGAGGTAAAAAAATAGAACTATTACTAATGAAAAGTTATAAAATTTTAAACAAACAATCAGCTACTTGCATTAGATGATTGGAAGCATAGCCCACTTTTGCCCTCTTAAAATATAAGCCCATCCTATATTAACATAATCCAATTCTATTATTAAAAAAAAACAACATATACCTTGATACATGTCTAACTTATAACCCCATATTGTTTGATTTTTCTACTCTCTTTCTTTAGTAACTTTTTAAATGCATTTCTTGTATTGTAGTATAAATAAATGGTTAATAAATAGGATGGCTTTTCAAAAATAAGTTTGCATGTTAAGCTAAAATAAATAGACCTATAACATATAGCTTTACAAAAATAAGAGAAATTTACATAAGTTGAACTTTATGTCCACCTAACAACTAAAAATTTTTCAATTTGTAAGTAGAGTTATAACTTTTTTTATAATTAAAATTTTGAAAGATTATTCATGTAAATAAATTCCTAAATAGATAATATAATATAATGAATATGCTATTTTATTGAGAATTTTCTTGCATTTAAATATGGCTTAGCATACACGAGTGAATTGTTATTTTGCAAATTGATCTCAAATACTATATGTATATGTTCGCTTGCATGTGTATAAATGTTCTTGTCAAATGTAATTTTTGCCCCCTCTCAAGTTAGATTCTAGCTCCGCCACTGTGTGATCCTGAAGAGAAGAAAGTGGTTGAGAAGGAGTCCATTGAAGAGATATACCTAGGAAATGAATCGAGTAGTATAGTCCGAAGAGAGCACCAGTAGTCCGAAGAGTTCATTCTCACTCGATACAAAGAGCTCGTCAAAAGAAATATCTGAAAGGTTCGAGTGATCTTCCTAACGACTTCAATGAGAAGGATAAACTTTGGGCATGCCTAGAGATGATAAGAACGGAGAAATATCTAAAGGAAAGAACTGCTACCACCGTGTTTAATACACTGCAGAAACTTTTCTGACCGCATTTATGTGGAGAAGACCCCTGAACAGTGTAATCTCAGCTACCACCACTCACAGAGAGCTAAAGAAGATACTTGACGTAATATATACTCAAGTGGATACATAGATGAAGAACAAGTGGACGATGGAGATGATGGGGAATGATGCTATATAAAGGGAAGAGGCCTCTGATAATAGGGGATAAGAAAAAAGATAATAAGAGAGGAAAAAAGATTTTACTGTAGTTCTAAGAACTGTATTCACTGTTCAATCAATAATATTCCTCTTCGGACATCAATTTGTTTAGCTTTTAAGTGTGTTTTTACGTTGGTTTATTTCCAGATATTATAATTAACAGTTGCTAAATTCACAACTAACCCAGCTCTTTTACCCACTCTCTACAAATTCATTGTTTTGGGCTTGAGCTACAAATCCTGACCCTACAAGGCTAGTATACAATAAGAAAATTATCAAATCAGCATTCTTTATTTTTGTTTTCTACTATTTGTATTAAACATCCAAATATTTTTTTTTCTTATTATTAAAATTAAAAAAAGAAGTCCTTATCTATCATGAATTTTTTTTTTTTTTTTGAGAAACACTTTCTAATTTCTATAACTGAGATTATTAGACCCTAATGACAATATAAGTTGTACTTGCGTATGTTTATGTATGTATCTTCAGTTTTAAATAAACAAAAATCAAATCATTTTAAATTATAAAAGTATAACACAATAAATAATGTAATAAACCTTATATTTTAAAACATTCTAATTTAAAGCTTAAAGCCTTAAAAGTTTTAAATTATTTCAATTATCCCTCCACAATGCATGATTAACTAAAAGTAACAGAAAACCGAATAAACTGCATTTCAGACTTATCTCTTTTTTTTTTTGGTTTAAAATTTTAGACTTATCTCGGTACTACAAGACTCGTCATAGGAGTAACAAATGATATTTTGCTACCAAAATGTTATGTCTGATCGATTTGCATGGAAGGATATATTGTGTCTATATAGATTCTTAGTTACAAACTTATATGCTTACAAGGTCAAATAGTTAACTGGTAGATTAGCGGACTAAAAATTCCCATTTCAGTAGTTCAAAAAATCTGACTAATTCCAATTTTTATAATAAAAAATAAAAACAATCTGATTCCATCTTGTCAAAATAAATAAATAAATAAAAATATGATTTTTGACACACGTACGATTAATTTGTACGATCAGTAATTTAGTATTCATTTTATAAATTAATTGACATGGGCTAATATTAATATGCAATTATGAATTAATAATATATATCATGATGCATAATTATCTACGCAGACAATGAGGGAGTTAGGATTTTGATTAAGGGACAAGATTAAGATAAAATTAATTTAAAAAAATTCTAAATATAAAAAAAATTAAGATATTAAAAAAATACTTGATTAACATAGAAAAATTATAATATAAAAGTAAGTTATAATTTTTTCTTTTCATACTTGATTTCAAAAAAACATTTTTGAGCCTAGTTTTTGTAAGAATTAGTATAATCATTATTATGTTTAAGATATTTCATAATTTAAACTAACTATAAATGTATATTTCCAACAAGTAAGCGTGGCGTTTTAAGGGTGGGACCTATGGAACTATTGTAAACAAATGAAAAAAAACGCAGACCCACGATACAGTGTAAACGGTGTTTTGTCATTTAAAAAATATTTTGTTACAGTGTTTTCAGTAATAAGTTTTCAGTTTTCAGCAAAATAAACAGTATCTAAACAGACCCTAAAAATGAAAACCATTAAATAGTAATTAATTCTTCTAAAAAAAAGTAATTAATATATGAAGTTAAAAATTAATCAAAGTATAAGATATTCAAAAAAATCTTATGAATACTTAAAAGCAAAGTTGATCACATAAAGATTTTTTTTTTTTTTTTTAAAAAGGAGAAGAAGTAGAGTTGAAAAATAAAATAACTTAGAAGTTAATATGTGCAGTATGATCAAATATTGAAAACTTCTAAAATATTAATTGTATGCCTTGATTTCTTAAAGACGTTAGATGATTTTAGTATGAATTAATCTAAATAATCAAATAAACGTAGAAATCCAATCAAAATTAAAGAATTATTTGTAAAATCAACTGAGCCATACTACAAATTTAAAATTGGCAGTTCATGTAGTAATTGTACAGAGACTGCGGATATAAACTTTGTCTCACATGAAACTGGAAGAAAACAAAAATTAGTAGGTGCTAAAAAATAAAATACAACAACTACAATAATAACCTTAATAGGCAGTGATATATGCATGAAGCCTCAAATTGAAGACTTTTTTCTTTCTTTTTTTTAAAGTAGGTTTTTCGCATGATAGATCTTGACTGTAATAAAATACAACCCACATGCCAATTTTTTGGTCACAATTTTTTTATTCGACATAAATATATCAAGCATATCTCAAACAATGCATCATCATCATCACATGCTTAAACTTCCTCATAGAAGTTTCTTCTTCCTTGTTTTCTTTTGGAGCAACGCAGTCAATTATGAAGCGCTATCGAATATTTTCTTGGTTCTGGATTGAGTCAGCAAAATTAAAAAATGAACAGTGGTACGGAGTTTCAATTGAGCGTATCATTTTTTTCTTTTCTTTTTTGGTTGAAAACAGTGCGTGTTAACGATTACAAGGAGGAAGACATGGTAAACATTTGCGTAATATTTCTGTAAATTAAATATATTCTTTAAACTTTTGCTGCTTCCTTTCTCGTATATTTGGTGTGTTGGGATCTACATGTCAAATACATATTCTGGGGGTATGATGTCAGAGAATGAGTTATTTTGATTTTCTAGTCGAGTATTTCTCAAAGAGAAATAATATGTCTACAACATTTCTACAACATGTTTACAATAAATCCTAAGTGACAGGTTATTACTGATTGTTATTGTTGGGGCAAAAAAGTAATCTTAGTGTTAGTTTCAAATTTGAACCAATAACAACTAACCACCTATGATTTGTTGTAAAAATATTATAAACGTAACATCTCACTTTCTCAAAATGGTGCCTATAAAATAAGATGTTTATAGAACAGAGACTACTTCTTAATTAAGAAAATTCTCACCTTTATTTTAAACGTGTGTAAACTACTTGACAGAACAATAATCTGGCCTAAAATATAGTCAATCAATAAGTCCTTCCTTCCTTCGTACAGTATGCATGGTTCTTGGATCGAAATGGAAACTTTTATATATATATATATATATATATATATATAATATAGGTTCAAATTACACCTAGTATTTTGGATCGAAATGGAAACTTTTATATATATATATATATATATATATATATAATATAGGTTCAAATTACACCTAGTATAACTCTACAAAAGTTATACATTTTTTAAACCATAGATTTTAAAAATATATAATGATTAGAAAATTACTCTAATTAATGTCATCTTTAAAATTAGTTGCTATCCAACTTAGCCAACCTAGCTAATTAATTTTAGAGAGTATTATATTATGGGAAATGCAAACAGATGCCCTTAAGACATGGGTTAACAATCTATTTATAGAAAGTTTTTATGGAAAAAAAAAAAAATAATTAGAGCACGTTTGGTACACTGTAATGATTATTACATAGAAATAGGAATAAGTACTACAATTTCATAAAAATGGTGTAAAAAAAATTTTAAAATGAATTATTAACTGTAAGGACCAGATTTGAGTTCCTAGCTCAAATGTGGATGAACTCAGGCCCAAAAAGTCCAAAACAATAAATTTGTAGAGAATGAATTGGAAAAACTGGACCTTAATGAATCAGACAATCACTAAAATGAGTTCAGACCACAAAAGATTGAAAATAAACGAGTTTATACTAAAGAAAATCGTCATTTGCACAGTCCGAGGAGATCAGTTCTTATATATTTCTTTCAGGTTTGATTACAAAGTCATTTCTTGATACTACAGTGTTTTTCTTCTTCTTTTTTCTCAATCCCCTTCTCTCACTGCCCTCTTTTTCCTTTATACTACCTTCCCTTTTCATCTTTACCCTCCACGTGCAGACCAAATGGTTGGTGTTGATACTTGTCCCATCAGCAGCTTTTTGAAGTCTTTGTGTAGTAGTTGTAAGACTAAAAACTACTGTTCAGGTATCACTTCCACATTAATGCGGCCAAAGAGTTAGTTGCGGAGCATTTAATACGATGGTAGCAGCTTTCTCCTTAGATATTTTAGGACTCTCCCATGTCATATGTTTCTGCAATGCTTATTCGTACCAACAGAACTTCCTGAAACGTTCCCCTAAATGGCAGACCACCTATTCGAACCTCGGCTTTGGTTAGCCGGGGAGGCATTCGTCCTCGGCCCACCCTTCTAGGCCATTATGACCAAAACTAACTTCTTCATCCACTAACACCAACTCCCTTGACAATGTTTACTCGTCCTCGGATGACTTCTAGGCCCAATATATACAAAGATAATGAGCTTCTGGGACTAATGCTCCTATAATAATCTCTCAAGATTCTTCTTTCTAACTCCACGGGAAGAAAGGAGGATTTTGATGTCACTGTAGTTGCTTTTTGCTCATTACATCCCACCTCTAATTACGAAGATGCCCTTCTAACTGCCTAATGCACGCTCTTGGTGATTCGGTATTCGAGATGCATCTCCATTAAATTTTACGGCACCTTGTCTCCCCCACGTTCTACGGCGTGATGCAAATCTAACGGCTGAGGGTTTTACTAGGAACCGAGTGGGAATTTTCCCGCTTCTAACTCCCTCCTCTGTATGAATATCACTCAAATCAATCACTCATCTCACTTTAGCATTCATTTCTTTTTAGCGCACATACTTTGAACCTACAAACCTTTCCAACTTACTTGTGCTCTTACATATACCAAAAGCCCGTCCGAGGACACTCTTATTCTTTCTGTAAATCTTCCTAAACTTTTACTCTTTATTTCTCTATACACTCTTCTTTTCTTTGCGTCTTTTGCTCCTCGGCTCTATGTTCTTCTCTTAATCTTCTTAATTCCCCCAAAACTTTCTAGAAATTGGTAGATTCAAAAGCCTAGTAGACTCTGATGAAGGAATAGAGAGCTTTAGAGCTCTGTATAAGATCCTACCAAGGGTGTTCATTTGATACTATAAGGAGGGTGAGTGGCACGAAAGAAGGCAAGAGGGAGAAGTGGTGATCCCAATGATTGCCTTTATAGAGGGTGGGATAGGGATTCCCATGGGCACCATTACTAGAGATTACCTTATGGTTCATAGGTTAGCTCCCACCCAATATTCCTTAAACATGTTCAGAATATTAGGGAGTGTAAACGCCTTTAATGAAAAGATGGGTTTAGGGCTGACCCACAACGATGTCAACTAGGTCTATAACCTTCACCATCTAAAGGGGCAGGGGTACTACCTAAAATCAAGGTACCCCAAGGTTAGGTTTATCCAATGCCTCCCTGAATCCAACAAAGGACTGAATAAAGATTTTTTAATCGTGTAGGGGAGTGGGACGATGGCCTCCCCTGCCTGACAAGAGAAGGGCAACCAGGTGGGGCTTTAGATTTAGGAAGATTATTTTATAATTACCTTGTTTTCTTTGATTCGTGCTGTTCTTGATTTTGGCTGCTCTTTTTTTCCCTATTTCTTTGGTGATTTTACAGATAGACACGTCGCCGAGCCAAATTTCAACCTGATCAGCAAGGATAGCCTAGACAAAATTCTTTGGGCTGACATATTTGTAAACAAGGACAATCAATTACAAGTAGCTCACTTGATCCTAGGATACACGCCAATTTCATCTAGTTTTCAGGCGCCTAAGTGCGCCATAAAAGCCAAAGACCCCCGCCTGCACTGGATAAGCGTCGTCGTCTTTGGTTTTCTCCTTCTTGAGGGGACTCCTATCCCAAAAGGCACTTTCATCACTCAACCTATCCCAGAAGGCGTTCCCAAAGTAGCTTTTCCATTTCAACACACAATTGGTGAAGCTACTTCCTCCCAACCTACCAAGAAAGAAGAAGATGAGGAAGAAGAAGAAAAGGAAAATGAGATAGTAGGCGTCTGTGAGAGTGCCCTTTTTTTTTAGCATAGTGGCCCAAGGATCTTGGGCCAAATAGTTGTTGTTGGTGGACTAGGATTGATTCACCGCAGCTAAAAAGCTGTTTAAGAACCAAATGGTGCACAAAGCAAACTTTTTACAACACAAATAAACTAACAAGCGAAAATATCTATATTAAATGACAACAAAAATAGCAAAGAAAATGCAATGTAATTAGAAAATGCACAAAACAGTGGTTAGGGATCCTTGGATTAATGTGAAATACTTCATTAATTTTCTTTTATTATAGTTATAGTGTGCTCACTAAGACGTGATACAAGGTTCAACTAAGTTAAAAAATTATAGACTTTGATTGCTATTCAAGCCTCCAAAACTTGTAAAGTTTGAATCCTTTTGAATCCGAATATGTGCTATAGTGGCTGTCTCTGGGATACCGGGAAAAATTCCTCTATTTTTCCTTGAACTTTACAGAGTTTCTTTCTATAGCTCTATTATGATATCTTTTCTGAGAATCTAGAAAAATGGCAACGAATGAATGCCCTTCAGCATGGGTTTCTCCTTCCTTTTATAGTGCAACTCTAGGGCTCCAAGGTACCAGCGATTTCTCTCTTTTGCCCCTCAGAGCTCGTGCTATGTCAATTTACTCAAGGGCTAGTCATTTCCTTCTTTCTTATAATTTCTTCCTTTTAGTGCGACCAAGCTAAAAGCCCCTAGCTGATTTTCTATTTCAAGATCCCCTCAGGTTGTTGATCTTAGCTATTTGGCCATTTTCTTCACCTTTCCAGCTTTTGGTTGCACTCCATCCTTGTCATTTTTCCCAAATAGTTGGAATCTTTTACTGCTAGGTTGAAAGCTTCCTTCCAGTCACTTCTTCTTATGGTTTTCTCATTCTTGGCTCCTTGAGGCACAGCTCCTTCGTTCATAAATGTTTGCTTTGTACTCTCTGATCCCTCACTACATGACTGGGCACTTGAAACCCGCCTGCCCTTCGTCCTTTGTGCTATTTTTTTTTTCCTTTGAGCCGTTTCATTCTTGCTTAGACCATGTTGCACGTCCCAGGGATCCTCGGACTCTAGTAACCTCTGGGATCCTTGCCCAGCTCTTTCTTTTAGGCTTCTTTTTGGCTTACTGATCTTGGCTGGCTGGGCCTTTCCTTTGCTTCATGGATTTTAAATTCTGTTTCTTCATGGGTTTTTGGATCCCAATTCTTTGGACTTCTCACCCTTTTCTTCTTTCTTTTCCTCTTTTCTTCATTATGTGAGTCCAGCTCTTTTATTTTTTTCTAGCTTCATTTCCCATGAAATTAGCCCAATGTGTTATTTCTTTGGGCCTTGGGCTGTGATTAATTTTGAACCTTAACAATGTCTCAGACTCAAATGACTTCTACGAGGTTTTTAACCAGCCCTTGTCCCTTGAGACATCAACTGGTGACCTTGGCCAGCTTTCCCTACCTCAATCTGGTCACCTTGAAGAAAACACATCTTTATTAGACGAGACGGGGATCCAACAAAAGTAAAGGTCAACCTTACAAGAACTGCTGAAATCCCAGCCGTTGAGGGATGCTCCCGAGAAGCCGGCCCAGACAAAGCTCCCCCCTCCTCCACCTGTCCCAACCCTCTAAGCCAACCCTGCCAACCATAAGAGGAAGCGGGAAGAGAAACGAAATGAGGTGGCAGAGACAGAAAAAACCTTCCCCCTCACGAAGTTGAGCCCCAGAGGGGGGCTAAGCAGTAGAGAGGCCTACTGACGAGGTCAGCCACCGAGGTAGAGCGGAGGGGTGACTACAAAGCTGTAGCCCTAGCCTGGGCTCCACGCATGGAGTTAGATGGGGCTCCCTTACTCAGTGATGCCTTTATCCGAGACTTCTAATAGGGCATGGCTGGGTATATGGCAAACACGGTAGAACAATCCTTGTTATTGCCCAAGGACATGGCTGACCTCAGGTCTAGGAGGCAGCATGAAGTCTTCCTCAGATTGAAGATGGATTTAGCCATGGTAAGTAAGTTTTTAAGTTAATTTCTTTTTTAAACTGTACTCCTTTTACTTTCCAGGCCATCCTAGCCACCTTTAGGGCCGACGAGATGGTGAATTATTCCCATTGAAAAATGAAGGAAGAAGAAGGGAGGCGAATTGCTGCTGTGGACGCCTTCGATGTGGCTGAGGAAAGCAATCAGGATATGAAGGCCAAGCTGATCGAGGCAGAGAGAGAGGGAAAAAGTGTCGTCAATAATGTTAAGAGGCAAGTTAAAGGCCAGCAGATACTTCTTCGCAACACCAAGGATCAACTGGCCACCTCCAAAGAGCAGATCGTTGTTTTGAAGAAAAAATTGGATGAGGTCCAGAAGGCCAAGGACCAGGCAGACAAGGCCAAGGAGGAAGCAAAGAAAGCCAGGGACGAGGTTGAGCAACAAGGGTATGATATAGGAGTGGTAGAGACCGAGGAATCCTTTAGGGTAGAGGTCTCAAGGGTGTGTAGAAACTAATACTCCTAAGTATGGCTTGAAGCTCTCAACTAAGCCCGGGTTGTGGCTTCTTTTGTACTTAGGAAGCCAGAAAATATATACTACCCCCTTGCCGTCCGAACATCTGTCCAAACCTGCTCAAGCACTACTACTGTTCCCGAGGTGGTAGAAACAAGAAAGGACAATCCAGCTAAAGTCTTAACCTCTTCTGACAAACCCTCCGAGGTGGCTAAGCAGCCTGAGGCCACTGAAAAGGAAAAAAATGCGAACCAAGGAGTGGCCCCTGATGCCACGAAACCCCCAACTAGCACCCATGACCGTCTTGCCGAGAAGGAAGCTCCCAAAAAGATAGAGATTGTCCTAGCTACTCTCTTTCTACCTACTAAGATTGATTCTGCAAGCAAGGGCCCCAAGGCCTCAGAAGCAGCGTCCACTCAGCCTAATAAGGCCCCTTCTTAAAGAAAGATTTTAATAAAAAAGAAATAACTTCCAGTATATTTCCCTTTTCTTCTTCTTCTTTTTTTTTTTAATTTTTTTTAATTTTTATTTTACTTAGGACTTCTGTTTTGGTTTTCATGGTTTGTAATTGAAATTTTCCCTTTTGTACTCAATCAGCCTTGCTTTGAGGCTTTAATTAATGAAGGTTATGCATATTTTCTTTTTTCTTATGATTCTCATACTAGTATTGATATAATTTCTATCTTTCCTTAACACTTAATGAACCAGGTATGACCAAGGTTCTATTTGACACATAGATTCCAGGAAGTACTAATTTACCCAAAGCATGTGGACTGAGGAACCAGGCATAGCTAAAGTTCTATTTAATTCTTAGAATGATGATTAAAAGATATCAATTTACTCAAGGTATGTGGTCCGAGGATCCAAGAATGACCAAAGTTCTGTTTGATACTTAGATAAGTGTCAAGGAGTATTAATTTACCTAAAGCACATGGTTCTAGGAGCTAGGCATAGCTAAGGTTCTGTTTAATACTTTAAACACTAATTAAAAGATATCAATTTACCCAAGATATGTGGTCTGAGGATCCAGGCATAACCAATGTTCTGTTTGATACTTAGAAAGATGGTAGAACACATGACATGCAATATAATAAACCCAAATATAGTGAAGAAAGCTTTCATTAATAATAATATATTCTCAGGTTATTTACATTCCAAGGGCGTGGTACAACCTTTTCCTCTAGATTTTCAAAATAATATGTGCCTATTCCAACCACTGACGTAATACAATATGGCCCTTTCCAGTTGGGTCCCAATTTTTCCCATGCTGGGTTCTTTACAATACCCAAAACCTTTCTTAACACCAAGTCACCAGGTGCCAGTGATTTCAGCTTCACGTTGGTATCATACTCTTACTTGAGTTTATGTTGGTAATAGGCCAATTGGACCATGGCATTTTATTTTCGTTCTTCAATTAAGTCTAAAATCTTTTCTAGTAACTCATCATTACTGCTTGGAGTGAAGGAACTTGTTCTCAGTGTGAGAATCTAGTCTCTAGAGGAATAACAGCATCGGCCCTATAAGTTATTGAAAATGGTGTCTCCCTAGTAGACCTACGGGGTATAGTTCGGTATGTCCAAAGGATGTGTAGCAGTTCTTCTACCCATTTTTCCTTTGCGTCGTCTATCCTCTTTTTAAGCCCTCCCACTATGACCTTGTTGACAGCTTTAACTTGTCCGTTCCCCTGTGGATATGCCAGGGTGGAATATCTATTTGTTATTCTCAGGTCATAGCAATACCTCCTGAAGGCCTTACTACCAAACTGCAATCCATTGTCCGAGATAAAGGCACGAGGGATTCCAAACAGAGTGATAATATTCTTCCAAACAAATTTCTTCGCATCCGTATCCCTAATATTTGTCAATGGTTCAATTTCAACCTACTTGGTGAAGTAATCCATACCGACCAATAAATATCTTTTGTTCTCTACTACTTTAGGGAAAGGACCTACGATGTCCAATCTCCATTGAGCAAAATGCTAAGGGTTGGATAGTGGATTAAAGACTCCTCCGGGTTGATAAATATTTGATGCAAATCTTTGGCATTGGTCACACTTCTTCACATATTCTTATACTTTTTTTTGCATATTTGGCCACCAATAACCTTGTATGAGGGGCCCTGTGAGACAAAGATCTGCCCCTCATGTGGCTCCCACAAATCCCTTCATGTAATTCTTCTACCAGTAACTCAACCACTTCAGGGTGTATGCATAGTAGATATGGGCTAGAAAATGATTTCTTATATAACTTTTGGTCCTCGGATAGACAAAATCAAGGATTTTTTCTCCGTACCTTGTCAGCCTCGAACTTACTCTCAGGCAAGACATCTTCTTTAAGGAATAGCACAATAGAGTCCATCCAGTTAGGCCCCACCCTTATTTGGTGAACATGAACCACATTCCTTTTCACCTTAGTGGGTACAAAGATCACTCGAGGTAAACTTTGTGCCAAGGAGGTTGCCAGCGTAGCAAGAAAGTCTGCATGTGTATTTCTACTTCTAGGGACTTGTGATAAATTAAAAAACTCAAATCCAAACTATAAGTGTTTAACCTGGCTCAAATATTCTTGCATTCTGGGATCTCTTGCTTCCAACTCTCCCGAACTTGGCCCACAACTAGCCTTGAATTAGAGAATATCTCCATTACTTTTTCACTCATTTTTTGAACCAGAGTCATCCCTACCAACAAGGCTTCATACTCAGTTTCATTGTTTGTGGCCGAGAAGTCCAATCTCAAGGATTTTTCGATTGTAATCCTCTCAGGAGCTATCAAAACTAGCCCCACTCCAGATCCTCTATAATTCGCTACACCATCAACGTAGACCTTCTAGGACAAAGGTTCTTGTAAGGAGATTGCACCAACCGATTTTTCATCCATGTTTTGCTCTTCTATTTTCTCTTCTAATGGGGTTTCAACAAACTCAGCCACTAGGTCGGTGAGGACCTGACCCTTGACAAAGGTACGAGCCATGTATTTGATATCAAAAGCCCTTAGGATTGTACCCCACTTTGCAATTCTCCCTGCATAGTCAGCGCTTCGAAGTAGAGATCTGAGTGAGAGCTGGGTTAAAACAACAACTATGTGTGATTGGAAATAGTGGGGGAGCTTATGCGTAGCATGCATCACTACCAGAATGGCCTTCTCCAATGGTAAGTAGCAGACATCGGCCTTATATAGTGACTTGCTCACATAATAAACTGATCTCTGCACACCACTATCGACCCATATCAGCACCAAGCTTACCGTGTGGGAGGCCATTGCAATATAGATAAACAAAACCTCATCCACCTCAGGCCTGGACATAATGGGCGACCGAGAAAGATACTCCTTCAACTGTTAGAAAGCCAGGACACACTCCTCAGTCCATTCAAATCCCTTTCACTTGTTCAACAACTGAAAAAAATTATCTACATCAATTTGCTGACTGAGAAATGAATCAGTTTAGAGCAGCAATCATTCTTGTTAGCTTCTGGACCTTTTCGGGATTCCGAGGTGGTTGTAAATTATTAATTGCCTTAATCTGGTCAGGGTTAACTTCAATTCCTCGATGGGTAACCATTTACTCCAAGAATTTCCCTTATCCGACACCAAAAGAACATTTATAAGCATTAAGTCACAGTTTATGTCTCCTCAAGATCTCAAAGATATTCCCGAGGTCATTAACATGCTTGGATTCTGTATTACTTTTTATCACCATATCATCTATGTAAATTTCGATGTTTTTTCCTAACTGTGACTTAAACATCCTGGTCATCATCCTCTGGTAGGTAGCCCCTGCATTCTTCAAACCAAATGACATCACTTTGTAATGGTAACTCCTAATAGGAGTGACAAAAGCTGCCCTCTCTTGGTTGTCCAAGGCTAAAGGTATCTGGTGGTAGTCTTGAAAAGTGTCTAAAAAGCTCATCCGAGGATGACCTACAGTGGCATCCACCAGCTGGTCTATCTGAGGTATGGGGAAAGGGTTTTTTGGGTAGGCTTTGTTCAGATCTATGAAGTCTACACATACCTGCTACTTTTCATTTTTCTTCTTCACAACCACAGTATTAGCCAACCATTCAGGGTATAACACTTTTTTAATAGCCCCAGCCTGCTTAAACTTCATTACCTTGTCTTAAACAGCGTCAAAATGATCCTTAGATGAGCACCGAGGTGGTTGTTTCTTGGGGGTGACAGATGGATTGACGTTTAAATGATGGTAGATGAAGTTTGGATCCACCCTCGAAGCTTCGTAGGCATTCCAAGCGAACACATCAACGTTCCTCTTAAGAAACTCCACCAGCTCTTCCTTCTCCTAAGGTGGTAGTTGAGCCCCAACCTCTCAAGGTCATCACCTATAGCAAATTTTTCCAAATCCTCACATTTTGCATCCTCAACTGGCCCATCAACTGGTAATACCAAAGACTTTGACTGCTATAAGCCTCCCTCAACAGAGGCCGAGGACTCAGCAGCAAGCTGATGCATAATTGTAGCCATGAGCCACTGCCTAGCCATGGACTGACTCCCTACTAGCTCCTCAACCCAGTCCCCTGATGGATACTTGACTTTCAAATGTATATTGAAGAAACGGCCCCTACGGCATGAAGCCAAGAACTTGCCGTAATGGTTGTGTAGGGAGAGTATGCATCCACCACAATGAAGTCCACTTCAACCACCTCTGAACCTGCTTGCATGGGCAACCTAATCTGCCCCCTTGGGATGACAACCTTCACATCGAAACTCACCAAAGACGAATCATAGGTTGTTAAATCTTCAGGCTTTAAGTTCAATCCTTTGTACAAGTCAGGGTACATAATCTCTACACCACTGCCCTAATCTACCATCACCCTCTTCACATCATACCCTCCTATTCTGAGGGTGACCATCAGAACATCATCGTGTGGTTGAATAGTTCTCATCTTGTCTTCTTCTGAAAAACTCAGTGCTGGTCGAATCTCCATTCTAGCCCTCTTCGACTTAAGGTCACAGTCCTCAGCTATTAGTCGAGTTATAGACATTACCCTGGAAGGATGAGAACTAGTTCTCCCAGTTGTAGCAAAGATAACTTTGATTGTGCCCAACGGGGGCCTTAAAGAAGCACTCCCTTGAGCCTCTAACCTTGCTTGACCTCCTTACCCATTGGGCCAATACAAAACTACTGTAACCTTCCTTCTCTGACCAATTTTTCCAGATGATTGCACAGAGTTCTACAATCCTCGGTAGTATGTCCCCGTTCCTAATGATATTGGCAATGAAGGCTCTAATTGCACCTCAAGGAGTCTCCACTCATTTTGTTCGACCATTTGAAGTATGAATCATTCTTGATCTTCTCCAAAACTTGATGCATCGGTTCTCAGAATACAGTGTTTACCACTTGAGGAGTTGTGGGTCTAGATTGCCTAGCAAAATCTCTCCGAGGTCTGCTATTGTTGTAACGGTCCAACCTGAAATCCCTCATCTCCTGAAGGATAACCTTACCCTTTCTTTTGCCTTACTGTTGGTTCTCCTCAAACCTTTTATACTTATCAATCCGATCCATGAGCTGGCATACACTGGTAACAAGTTTTCTAGTCAAAGACTTCCTTAAGTCATGCTCAGCAAGTAAGCCAACCTTAAAAGTCCTAATAGCCACGTCGTCAAAGTCATTATCTATCTCATTGAACATCTCCCAATATCTGTCCAAATATGTTTTCAAGGTCTCCCCCTCCCTCATGGATGGGGACAACAAAGAATCCAAAGGCCGAGGAACCCTACTGCACATGATAAAGCAGAATCCAAACACCTAGGTGAGTTCCTTAAATGAATTAATGGAACCTACACCTAGACCATCATACCACCTCATCGCCACAAGCCCTAAGCTGGATGGGAACACTTTGCACATCAAGGCCTTGTTCTTGGAGTGCACAACCATTCTCTAATTGAAGTGGCTAACGTGCTCCATAGGGTCTATTCGACCATTGTACATGGTGAACTTAGGCTGAGTAAACCACTAAGGAAGTCTCCTTCCTTCAATCTTGCGTGTGAAATGTGATCTGGAAATTTGGTTGAGTGCTCTACTTATAGCATCATTTTCCAGACCTTTTAAAGATGAATTTCTGTTTCTACGCTTATAATGGTAGTCTTCATCATACAAGAAAGACTCACAAGAGGAGTCCCTGATCTGCGCCTCTAGCTACCATCCTCTTCACCATCAAAAGAGAAGTCAGACATGGAAGGAGCTCGCTTTCTCCATTCGTGGCGTAAGCTTCTCTTCAAGTGATCAATCTCTAGCTACATGGCTTTGGTATTTTTCTCATGAGAGAGGTGGCTACCACCCCGAGAATGGCTCCCATTAGTACGGGTAATATGCATACTCCCCTCCCAATCCCTTCTTTGTTCAAGGTTATGAAAGTGATCTAGATGTTGAGACCCCAAAGATTTTGCCTGGTTTGGACCCGAACCTACCATCCTTGAACGTTAGACTCGCTGTCACACCAGTAATTCCCACAGACGGTGCCAATTGTAAGGACTAAATTTGAGTTCCTAGCCCAAAGGTGGATGGACTTAGGCCCAAAAAGCTCAAAACAATAAATTTGTAGAGAGTAGGTTGGAAAAACTGGGCCTTAATGAATCAGACAGTCACTAAAATGAGTTCAGATCACAAAAGAATGAAAATAAACGAGTTTATACTAAAGATAATCGTTCTCAGCACAGTCTGAGAAGATCAATTCTTATATATTTCTTTCAGGTTTAATTACAAAGTTAGTTATTGATGCTAAAATGTTTTTCTCTTTTTTTTTTCTCGATCCCTTTCTCTCACTTCCCTCTTTTTCCTTTATACTACCTTCCCCTTTTATCTTTACCCTCCACGTGCAGCCTAGATAGTTGGTGTTGATACTTGTCCCATCAGCACTTTCTTGAAGTCTTTGTATAGTAGCTGTAAGACTGAAAACCACTGTTCAGGTATCACTTTCACATTAATGCGGCCAGAGAATTAGCTGCAGAGCATTTAATGCGGTGGTTGCAACTTTCTCCTTAGATATTTTAGGACTCTCCCCTGTCATATGTTTCTGCAATGCTTATCCGTACCAACCGAATTTCTTGGAACGTTCCCCTAGACGGCAGACCACCTATTCGGACTTCGGCTTTGGTTAGCCAGGGAGGCATTCATCTTCGGCCCACCCTCCTGGGCCATTATGACCAAAATTAACTTCTTCATCCACTAACACCGACTCCCTTGACAATGTTTACTCGTCCTCGGACGACTTCTAGTCCTCATCTTGGGCCTTATGCCCAATATATACAAAGATAATAAGCTCCTGGGCCTAATGCTTCTACATTAACCATTGTCTGAAGGACACTTGTTAGCATGACTCTTATATTATTTTCTTTTCTACTTTCTTTCTCTCTCCTAATTAATTTACCCCTAACCTTGCACAAGTGCCTAATCTCAATGTTCTTGAGTTGCTGATTTTCTTTCTCATGGACATATTCTTATTTGGTATTTACATATTGATTATTTGATATGTGAGGTCGTTTTGCAAATGATTGTTTTAATTTACCCCTAACCTTACACAAGTGCCTATTCTCAACATTCTTGAGTTGCAAATTTTCTTTCTCATGGACATATTCTTCTCTGGTATTTACGTATTGATTATTTAATATGTAAGGCCATTTTTCAAATGATTATTTGGTTCTATGTTTAAATTTCTTTATCTTCGATTCACAAACCTTGGGGAAGAAGGTGAAAATCAACGATAGGTGGATGCTCTTAATAAGGGAGATATTTATCTTAGTGAGGAAGAGTTACTGTTGAATGAGCTTAGGATCTTAGATATTGTAAGAGAGAGATTGATAACCAAGAAGTATATATGAAGCCAAGAGATGGAACTCTTGGCAATAGGAGATGCAACATGTGAGAGAGATTGTTCTCCAAAATTATTTTTTGAAAAACAACCTATAGAAAATAAACATTATTTTTATTATGGATTTTTGTTAGCTAAAAATTGTGATCAACTAGTTTTTTTTTTTTTTTTTGGGTGCTACCAAACACTAATATATATATATATATATAACTATTTTTTTTTTTTTTTTTTTTTTTTGGTGCTACCAAACACTAAAAATATATATATATATATATATATAACTATTTTTACAAAAGGTTTTTCAACGAAACAAACATAGTGTTAGCTTAGGTTCAAACAAGCAATCACAATCCCTTTTTACTGCATAACTGAGATCCTGTGCATATGTGGTTTTATAAGGATCTGAAATTGTACAACAATCATCTTGTCCTATGGCTAGGACCTCATCTTCACACACTATAACAGCAACAGTGTTCTCATCATCCGCCCTTTCCATATTTTTATCCTCTTTCTATTTGTTCTTCCAAGCCTTGCAATTCCTTTTTATGTGACCTTTTTTATCACAGTAAAAGCACTTGAATTTTCCTTTTGACTCTGATCGACTTTTGGATTTACCTCGCCCCTTAGAATTTCTACTCTTACTCCTCCTTTTGTTCTCTGTGACAAGAGCCTGTGCAATATCCTTGCCCATATCCTTTCTTCTAGTTTTTTCATTAAGCAAACTATCTTTAACAATGGCAAGTTGTAACACACCATTCAGAGCAGAATTACTAAGTGACACTACCAAAGTCTCCCAACTGTCAGGTAAGGAACTCATAAGCAATAAAGGTTGTAACTCATCATCTATTACTAGCTTCATTGTAACCATCTGATTAACCAAGTCTTGGAACTCACTAAGGTGCTCGGCAATGGACTTACCCACCTTAAGCTTCAAATTCACAAGCTTTCCAACAATAAAAGCTTTATTTTGAGCTGTCTTTCTTTCGTAAAGACTCCTTAATTTTTCCCAAAGAACCTTTGCATTTGTTTCCTGAGACACATGGTGAAAAACACTAACATCGATATATTGTCTAATACACCCGATAGTTTTTCTATTTAATTTCTCCCAGTCTCTATCTGACATATCACTAGGCTTGGCACTATCCCCTTAATAGGGTCATGCAAATCCTTGCAATTAAGGACATCCTCCATCATCAGCTTCCATATCAAATAATTCGATGCCAAGAGTTTAACCATGGTATTTATAGTCATATTCTCCATTTAATCCAACACAAGATAATCAAACCCAAGCAACCAAAAGCTTTGATACCACTTGTTAGGGAAAAAATCCTAATCCCCTCAATGTCTATTGATGTGCATGAAATATATACAATAAGATACTCACATATCTACATATTTAGCTTTACTTTTATGTTATTTTGTAACTGATTATGTAATATCTTTGTGTTGCAGGTAACAAGAGCTTTACATGCAAAGTGGGGCTAGGCCAATTAAATCAAGCCAACTTACATCCAGCCAGGCATGACTTCAAGAGAAGATCAACCCAATTAAATTTAAGTCCAATTGAAGTAAGGAATCAAAGGAAATTTGCACCAAATCCAAGTCCAATTCGAATTAGGATTCCAACCTACACATCAGTTAGTATTTTCAGCATAACTTTCACCTCACATATCCAATCTAGATGATTCAAGTTGGGCTAGAAAGTTAACTTAAAGAGCTACAACTTTGTAGTTTACCAGGAGCCTGAATTCTGATGTTAAATAGGCCAAAATAGTCGGTTAAGTGAAGCCTAAAAATTTAGGATTTTCTCCAAACGGGAATTCAACTTGTAATAGGATTCCTTGACCTATTTAAAGGCTTTTTAGGACAAAATTTAGGGGGCTGAGGCTAGTGCTAGGGCTGGGGGCTGAGGCTAGTGCTAGGGCTGAGGGCTGAATGTATAGAAAGCTGCGGCTACTTCTTCCATGACTGTTAGTTTTAATTATTTTTTTAGTTTAATGTTTAGTATTTTATTTTTGTGTTTTCTTTCAATTATCATGAGTAGCTAAATTTATAATTAGGGTTGAGGATGAAACCTTGTTAAGGATTATTAGTAATATTTATGTGATTTGATTTTTCCCACAATAGTTGTTCTTTAATGATTTGAATTGTTCTTGCTTCATATCAATTGACTAAGATGGGATTCTAGATATGAGTTCAATCATGTTTTTCTCATGATTTAGAATTTTTCTTAATTAATTGAATGCTTGGGTTATTAATTCTTGATTATAAAATTGGATATCGTTTGTGATTTATCTGTCAATGAATACAAGTTTTGATTTGATTTTTAGAATTTGATATATCTTGTGATTTGTTTGGCTACGAATACAATTGATGATTTGGTTTTATACTTAAAAAGAGAAGAACATGCTTTTGATTTTTAAAATAAGGATTTTAATGAGGATATTTTCCATGATAGCAAGATTGATTTCTAGATTATCATGTAGTGAGTTGAAAAAAATTAATGATCATAAATATATGCTGATATGACTTAGAAGGTGGATTCTAAAATCTTAATTCCTTTCTCATGCAAATCCTTGCAATTAAGGACATCCTCCATCATCAGCTTCCATATTGAATAATTCGATGCCAAGAGTTTAACCATAGTATTTATAGTCATATTCTCCATTTAATCCAACACAAGATAGTCAAGCTCAAGCAACCAAAAGCTCTGATACCACTTGTTAGGGAAAAAAATCCTAATCCTCTCAATGTCTATATGTGAATTAAAATATATAACTATCGAGTAATAGCAATATTATGGAAACAAAATAATTTTAGCAAGCATCACATAAACACAACCATACAAGAATACCAAATCTTATGTGGAAAACCCTCTAGTGTAGAGGGAAAAACCAAGGCCAGCTCCGAAAAATATCCACTATGAAATAGAGTTTACAACTATCAAGTTTATACTAAACTTGAGTCCACAATAAATTAGATATATAATAAATAAATCCCAAGGAGTAAATACAATCTCACCACAAAGCCAATAACAAAATCTTCTTTTGAATACTCCAACTCTTCATTGTTGTAGCACTCAAAAACTCCATGAGAACTCCTCTAGTTTATCTTCCTTGTGTGTAACATGAGCAAAAAAAAATGTCTCATTTTTCTTTTTCAGTCTCTCACACTTTCATTGTGTTTCTCTCTATCTCTTCAGACTGCACCTCCTGAAGCTTTCACTTGTGTTTTTCTCACAATGGCCGAATGGCTCTCTGTTTTGCTTCAGCTCTCCATAAGGCCAAATGGCCTTACCCTTTTTTTTTTCTTCTTTTCTTTTCCTTTAGTGTGGGACACGCCTTGCATCACTTCTCATCAAGAGAAGCCAGGCCTCTCCCATGCTTGGGTCATTTCTCAATAAATGAAAGAGCTAGCCTTGAAAACTTTTGGAACAAGCTCATAAATGAACTTTGACAAATGTGTGCTGGAATCCAAAGGGTGTCACGTGCACCCAACAATTTTCTCTTGGATGTTGTGTGATCCAGGACCATTTTGACATTTTCCTGGAAGAATGCATCTTCTATTTATAAGAATATACTTGCTCAAAACAAGAAATATAAAAATGTATCAAAAAAATTAAATTAAAAAAAAAAAAAAAAACTTTTCTCTTAAAAATTTTCTTAAAATATTTTTGATGACAATGCCCTTAAGGCCTTCGTTAAATTTTTCCTTAATTAGAATTTTGTGTTTTTATCATAAATATTGCAAGGAAATAATCATGAAAAATGTTGCAATTTTAAATAAGAAGAAGAATTATTAGTCGACAAGCAAAGATAGAAACAAAATTAGAATTTTCGTTGAACCACAGCGAATCGCGTGCGAAACAAGTATTGTACTTTATTTTGTTTACAACACCTTGATTATGATTTGTCTCGAAAATTACTTCGGAAAGAGCGAGGGCCATGATATAATTGTGTTTGCGTCATGCCTGATTCTCTAGTTTACTCTTTTCCCCTTTGCTAGGCTTTCCTTGATTTTTATGCTTACGTACGTCCACATGTAAATCGCAACTTAAATTTGTTCTATTGGCTTCCTTTTCAACTTATTTTTTGTGTGTGGAGAGAAATGGCTTCTTCCTTTTCAACCTAAAGGGCAAAGACTCTGAACAAGTGAATCTGGTCAACCCGCGAATGAAAAAATATTTCAGAAATATATACTATTACCTCGGATTATATAAGTGCTGACGAGGTGCTAAAAAAAATAAACAATGAAACAAATATCAAATACGATTATACATCAAATACTATTTCCTTTTCCCCCCTTTTTTCACTATCCTCATTTAATTTCCTTTCAAACAATTTAAGAATGTATGTAAATTAGAAGACTAGTCAAATATTCAAATCATATTTAATGATCTTTCAAAATCATATTTGACGAGTATCAAGTGGAGGTTGTCTAGCTTAAAGACGACCACAACTGCATCTAAATCGAAGATAATAGTATAGACAAGACAGGACCGCATTCATTGAAGGCATAAATAAAATGCCATTAGAACAGCTAACAAGGAATAAGTGCACCGAAGCAGTTACAAGGGCAATGATGGCCCAACGGTCATCCAGTACACTCTAAATAGAATCTTCATTGTCAATTAATGCTGCTTTTCTTTTAGGAGAAAAACACCTAGAGGAGCATTAACAAACATAACTACACCGACTCGAAGCAAACTATAAAAAGGAAATGGAACTCAGCTAAAGGAGATATGAAAAACTAAATATACACCTGTGACAGAATTCTTTGAGAGCTATTTAACTAACTTTTGCATCGGAGTATTCTCAACTGGCGCCACACCGGTGAAACTTCCTTTGCCTTTCCTTTCTTAACAACAGATACCGGAGCTTATCTATCGACATTGACGAGGAGCATACTGACGAGGTCAATTTTCGGTTTCATCAATATTCTCCAATTATATTTATTCCGATTTATTATTTTTGACTTAATAGTTGATTCAAATAAAACCAGACTCTTGATCTAATGATAAAGAGGTGTTATTAGAAGTGGACATCATAGGTTAGAACCCTCTCAAAAAAATAAAAAATAAAAAAATAAAACCAGACCCCAAAAATTTTCTTTATGTAGAAAAAATTAAGAACTTATATAAATTAGATAAATATTGTCAAAATCTTCAAATCACATATAATAATCTTTCAAAATTATCAAGTCCTAATAAGGATAAGTTATTAAGAGATTCACATTCTCCTATGATATTTATTTCAATTTATACTTTTTTCTACATGGATTTATTTTATTTTTTTAGAATGGAATTAATAAAACACAGAAAGTGTTATCAGTACATATAATCCTCGTTTCTCTCGATGGAGGACCTAGGTTTCCTGTTAAAAGAAAACAAGGTGATAATAAAAGACATCGGATTGGTGTCAGTCAAAAACCCTCCAATGCTTAAATTAGTTAATCTTTTAATTTTTAGGAAATCTCTAATATGTATTGTAGCTTAGTTTGTGTATATTTACTTGTTTTTTTATGGCTTTATATAGACAACTTATGAGTTATTGCAAGGTTTGTTGATCTCCCTTGGACATTGTGCCTGAGCTAGGTGATTAAAAGTAATGGAACAACTCATAAAGGTGTTTGTAACGGACATAAAGTGGCTCATGAAACCTAAATGGTTTTATGACCATTACTTATTGCTAGCGTGAATGTAATCGTCCATACGAACCATTTATTTATTACACGTCAAGAATCATTTCCAAATTTCTTAACACAAATTAATGTGATTTTAATTTCTATTCAAAAAATTTAAGAATGTATGTAAATTAGAAGATTCTAGTCAAATCTTCAAATCATATTTAATGATCTTTCAGGTCATATTTAATAATCTTCAAATCATATTCTCCATTTCTCCAATTTTATTTGTGGGACGTCTGAGGATCGAAAAGAATAAGGAGCGGGTCTTGCACCAACCCATTGGAAAAGCGTATTTGACCCGAGGAGTGGTCTACTCGAGGAGAGGCTGAGAGAAAGAGAGTAAGAAATAGAAAATTAAACAGTGTATAACTTGATAAAAACCTAGGTAAGACTTATATAAGAACTATTCCTCGGAAGTGATAGAGGAGAACTTTTCTTACCATCAACTATCTGATTTGTTCCTCTGTATTTGATAACTATATCACTAGCCTTAAGCTTAGCTTGCAACTAAACTGTAATTGTCTTCCCACCTCTATACAAAACAATTTTATTGTTTGGGTTTGGGTTTGGGTTGAAGTACAAGGCACCACTATTCTAAGTGAGTTTGGATTGCTAAACTTAGTTCTTATTAAATCCAGTTCTTACAATATTTATTACAATTTATCATTTTGACTTCATAGTTGATTCAAATAAAACCATACCAAAAAAAAAGCAAACAATATAATAAACCGTTAAGGTTTTTTTTCATGTAGTAAAACACAAATTTCTTTATGTATATATAGATTACTAAAAAGAATTGTTTAAGGTGGGATTTAGAGAAAAATAAATAAATAATGTATGTAAATTACAAAAATCTAGTCAAGATCTTCAAATCACGCACATGCAATAATCTTTCAAAACTATCAAGCGCACGGAAGGATAAGTTATCAAGAGATTTATATCTCCAATGATATTTATTTCAATTTATCCTCTTTTGAAGGGTTCAATTTATTCTTTTTGACTTGATAGCTTTTATTTATTTTAGAAAATTGATACTTTTTTGACTTGATAGATTATTATTTTTATAATACCCAATCCAGAGTTTTTTTTTATTTTTTTTATTTTTTTATATGTATCACTACAAAACGGAACAGTTGGGTGTCGTTACACACGGGCAAATCTATTTTCCCTCATCAATTTTGTACAAAAATATTTCCACCTCTTATTATTTTGATATTTCCTTGGGTTTTACTTTTATCAAATTTCGAAGTCCCAGCTTCTCCGAGAGAGTCAGAGACACACAAATACAAGTATACAACTGTACGCGTGGAACGTGTGAGAGTCAATTTACGTGACACCCTGTACAGTTTAAAAAGTCATTACCCCACGTTCTTCCCTAAGGCCTACACAGTGTACACGTTTCAATATTTCTTTCAGCAATAATGGCGGCGTTCATTTCTTTCTTTATTTTTGACTATCGGCCAAGCAACGGCATTGTTCATTTGTCTATATATACCCCCACAACAATGTTCCAACTCACAATTTACCATAAACAAAGACACTAAGAACTAGAAATCTTTAGCTCTGATACGGTGATATACCTTTTCTCACACACCATCACAGACCTCAAGGATTTATCTATCACATATCAAAAAAATTAAATTAAAAAAAAAAAAAAAACTTTTCTCTTAAAAATTTTCTTAAAATATTTTTGATGACAATGCCCTTAAGGCCTTCGTTAAATTTTTCCTTAATTAGAATTTTGTGTTTTTATCATAAATATTGCAAGGAAATAATCATGAAAAATGTTGCAATTTTAAATAAGAAGAAGAATTATTAGTCGACAAGCAAAGATAGAAACAAAATTAGAATTTTCGTTGAACCACAGCGAATCGCGTGCGAAACAAGTATTGTACTTTATTTTGTTTACAACACCTTGATTATGATTTGTCTCGAAAATTACTTCGGAAAGAGCGAGGGCCATGATATAATTGTGTTTGCGTCATGCCTGATTCTCTAGTTTACTCTTTTCCCCTTTGCTAGGCTTTCCTTGATTTTTATGCTTACGTACGTCCACATGTAAATCGCAACTTAAATTTGTTCTATTGGCTTCCTTTTCAACTTATTTTTTGTGTGTGGAGAGAAATGGCTTCTTCCTTTTCAACCTAAAGGGCAAAGACTCTGAACAAGTGAATCTGGTCAACCCGCGAATGAAAAAATATTTCAGAAATATATACTATTACCTCGGATTATATAAGTGCTGACGAGGTGCTAAAAAAAATAAACAATGAAACAAATATCAAATACGATTATACATCAAATACTATTTCCTTTTCCCCCCTTTTTTCACTATCCTCATTTAATTTCCTTTCAAACAATTTAAGAATGTATGTAAATTAGAAGACTAGTCAAATATTCAAATCATATTTAATGATCTTTCAAAATCATATTTGACGAGTATCAAGTGGAGGTTGTCTAGCTTAAAGACGACCACAACTGCATCTAAATCGAAGATAATAGTATAGACAAGACAGGACCGCATTCATTGAAGGCATAAATAAAATGCCATTAGAACAGCTAACAAGGAATAAGTGCACCGAAGCAGTTACAAGGGCAATGATGGCCCAACGGTCATCCAGTACACTCTAAATAGAATCTTCATTGTCAATTAATGCTGCTTTTCTTTTAGGAGAAAAACACCTAGAGGAGCATTAACAAACATAACTACACCGACTCGAAGCAAACTATAAAAAGGAAATGGAACTCAGCTAAAGGAGATATGAAAAACTAAATATACACCTGTGACAGAATTCTTTGAGAGCTATTTAACTAACTTTTGCATCGGAGTATTCTCAACTGGCGCCACACCGGTGAAACTTCCTTTGCCTTTCCTTTCTTAACAACAGATACCGGAGCTTATCTATCGACATTGACGAGGAGCATACTGACGAGGTCAATTTTCGGTTTCATCAATATTCTCCAATTATATTTATTCCGATTTATTATTTTTGACTTAATAGTTGATTCAAATAAAACCAGACTCTTGATCTAATGATAAAGAGGTGTTATTAGAAGTGGACATCATAGGTTAGAACCCTCTCAAAAAAATAAAAAATAAAAAAATAAAACCAGACCCCAAAAATTTTCTTTATGTAGAAAAAATTAAGAACTTATATAAATTAGATAAATATTGTCAAAATCTTCAAATCACATATAATAATCTTTCAAAATTATCAAGTCCTAATAAGGATAAGTTATTAAGAGATTCACATTCTCCTATGATATTTATTTCAATTTATACTTTTTTCTACATGGATTTATTTTATTTTTTTAGAATGGAATTAATAAAACACAGAAAGTGTTATCAGTACATATAATCCTCGTTTCTCTCGATGGAGGACCTAGGTTTCCTGTTAAAAGAAAACAAGGTGATAATAAAAGACATCGGATTGGTGTCAGTCAAAAACCCTCCAATGCTTAAATTAGTTAATCTTTTAATTTTTAGGAAATCTCTAATATGTATTGTAGCTTAGTTTGTGTATATTTACTTGTTTTTTTATGGCTTTATATAGACAACTTATGAGTTATTGCAAGGTTTGTTGATCTCCCTTGGACATTGTGCCTGAGCTAGGTGATTAAAAGTAATGGAACAACTCATAAAGGTGTTTGTAACGGACATAAAGTGGCTCATGAAACCTAAATGGTTTTATGACCATTACTTATTGCTAGCGTGAATGTAATCGTCCATACGAACCATTTATTTATTACACGTCAAGAATCATTTCCAAATTTCTTAACACAAATTAATGTGATTTTAATTTCTATTCAAAAAATTTAAGAATGTATGTAAATTAGAAGATTCTAGTCAAATCTTCAAATCATATTTAATGATCTTTCAAGTCATATTTAATAATCTTCAAATCATATTCTCCATTTCTCCAATTTTATTTGTGGGACGTCTGAGGATCGAAAAGAATAAGGAGCGGGTCTTGCACCAACCCATTGGAAAAGCGTATTTGACCCGAGGAGTGGTCTACTCGAGGAGAGGCTGAGAGAAAGAGAGTAAGAAATAGAAAATTAAACAGTGTATAACTTGATAAAAACCTAGGTAAGACTTATATAAGAACTATTCCTCGGAAGTGATAGAGGAGAACTTTTCTTACCATCAACTATCTGATTTGTTCCTCTGTATTTGATAACTATATCACTAGCCTTAAGCTTAGCTTGCAACTAAACTGTAATTGTCTTCCCACCTCTATACAAAACAATTTTATTGTTTGGGTTTGGGTTTGGGTTGAAGTACAAGGCACCACTATTCTAAGTGAGTTTGGATTGCTAAACTTAGTTCTTATTAAATCCAGTTCTTACAATATTTATTACAATTTATCATTTTGACTTCATAGTTGATTCAAATAAAACCATACCAAAAAAAAAGCAAACAATATAATAAACCGTTAAGGTTTTTTTTCATGTAGTAAAACACAAATTTCTTTATGTATATATAGATTACTAAAAAGAATTGTTTAAGGTGGGATTTAGAGAAAAATAAATAAATAATGTATGTAAATTACAAAAATCTAGTCAAGATCTTCAAATCACGCACATGCAATAATCTTTCAAAACTATCAAGCGCACGGAAGGATAAGTTATCAAGAGATTTATATCTCCAATGATATTTATTTCAATTTATCCTCTTTTGAAGGGTTCAATTTATTCTTTTTGACTTGATAGCTTTTATTTATTTTAGAAAATTGATACTTTTTTGACTTGATAGATTATTATTTTTATAATACCCAATCCAGAGTTTTTTTTTATTTTTTTTTATTTTTTTATATGTATCACTACAAAACGGAACAGTTGGGTGTCGTTACACACGGGCAAATCTATTTTCCCTCATCAATTTTGTACAAAAATATTTCCACCTCTTATTATTTTGATATTTCCTTGGGTTTTACTTTTATCAAATTTCGAAGTCCCAGCTTCTCCGAGAGAGTCAGAGACACACAAATACAAGTATACAACTGTACGCGTGGAACGTGTGAGAGTCAATTTACGTGACACCCTGTACAGTTTAAAAAGTCATTACCCCACGTTCTTCCCTAAGGCCTACACAGTGTACACGTTTCAATATTTCTTTCAGCAATAATGGCGGCGTTCATTTCTTTCTTTATTTTTGACTATCGGCCAAGCAACGGCATTGTTCATTTGTCTATATATACCCCCACAACAATGTTCCAACTCACAATTTACCATAAACAAAGACACTAAGAACTAGAAATCTTTAGCTCTGATACGGTGATATACCTTTTCTCACACACCATCACAGACCTCAAGGATTTATCTATCACACCCAAAAACAAACAAACAATCACTCATATTCATTCCTAGATCTTAAAAATGCCTAGAAAAGGAATGAGGAGTATTTGCTTCAACTCCAAAACTTCATCTTTCTCTATGTCTCGGTATTCTTCGCCTGCAAGAAACTCAATTTCAACTGGTACTCCTCGTCGCAGCTTTTCGGAGTCATTGATCGAGCAGAGCATCGAAGCGGCCACGGTTTTGATAAACAAGTGGAACCCAGAAACCTCCACTTATGCCAAAGTCACATCTTTGTTCTACGAGAGCAAAAGTGAAGCCATGCAATTCATCAGGTGCGTGAACGATCTTCAGAAATCCATGCACGCCATGGTCATCGAGAACTCGACCTCGGAGAAGCTCGTGCACGCACAGAATCTTATGCAGATAGCCATGAAGAGACTCCAGAAGGAGTTCTATCAAATCCTTTCCATGAATCGAGCTCACTTGGACCCCGAATCAGTCTCCGCTCGATCCTCACGCGCCTCCGCTCGATCAAGCATTTCCGATTACGATGATGGCTCAGTCTCACAAGATGATGAAGTGCGCAACGTAGGTGATTCAATCGATGAAGTCGAAGAAGTTTCTTCCATAGCTATGACTGACTTGAGATCCATAGCTGAGTGTATGATCTCTACTGGTTACGCCAAAGAGTGTATCAGTATATACAAAATTATCAGAAAATCGATAGTCGACGAAGGCATTTATCGACTTGGAGTTGAAAAAATTAGCTCCTCACAAATCAATAAGATGGACTGGGAAGTTCTCGATCGCAGAATCAAGGATTGGTTGGAGGCAGTGAAAGTTTCGATGACAATTCTTTTCAACGGAGAGAGAATCCTCTGCGACCACGTTTTCGCTTCCTCAGACTCGATCAGAGAATCTTGTTTCACTGAGATTTCCAAAGAAGGAGCTACTCTTCTCTTCGGATTCCCCGAACTCGTCGTAGCTAAAAGCAAGAAATCTCATCCTGAGAAAATTTTCCGTGTGCTCGACATGTACACAGCGATTTCAACCAACTGGATCGAAATCGATTCCATCTTCTCATTCGAATCAACCGTCACCGTTCGAGCTCAAGCTCTCAACTCGCTGAACAAACTCAGCGACTCGGTCCGCACAATGCTATCAGAGTTCGAGTCAACAATGCAAAAGGACTCGTCGAAGTCGAAAATCCACGGTGGCGGCGGTGTTGACATTCTGACTCTCACCACCATGAACTACCTCTCTCTCCTCGCCGATTACAGTAACATCCTCGCAGACATTTTCGCCGACTGTCCTCCGCCGCCGAGATCATCGTTACCGGAATCCTACTTCGAAAGTCCATCCACCGATGACTCTCCGGCACCGGCGATTTCCATGCGCATGGCTTGGTTAATCCTCGTACTCCTCTGCAAACTCGACGGCAAAGTAGAACATCACAAAGACGTTTGTCTCTCGTACATATTCTTAGCAAACAACCTTAACCACGTTGTCTCCAAAGTTCAAACCTCGAACTTGAAGTACCTTCTCGGCGAGGATTGGATCGCAAAGCACGAAGAGAAAGTGAAACTATTTTCTGCGAATTACGAGAGATTAGCGTGGGGCCCAGTGATTGCAACGCTGCCGGAAAATCCAACGGCCACGATTACTCCAGCTCAGGCGAAGGAAATTTTTAGGAAATTCAATTCGAGCTTCGACGAAACTTGTAGGAAACAGAGCTCGTTCGTCGTAGCGGACCCGAAACTCCGAGACGAAATGAAAGTCTTGTTAGCGAGAAAGATCGTCCGAAGTTATCGGGAATTCTACGATGCTCATAGGTCTAATGTTGTTGGAGAGCGAAATGTTGGGGTAACTGTCAGATTTGCCCCTGAGGATGTGGGGAATTACTTGTCGGACCTGTTCTTTGGGAACAACAATAGCTCGGGGGGTACTAGTGTTTCCTCTTCATATTCCTTGTCTCATCAACGGCATTCATGGTCTAGAGGTTAAGGGTTGGTTTGACAGTAGTGTTTAGGTATTGTTCTTCAATTTTTAGTGCTGTAAAAATACATTTTTGAATGTTATAAAAATAAAAGTGCTATTATTAAATGTAAACAATAGTTTTCACATGTTTTTGTTTTCTTTACCGTCTCGTGATTGACTAAGTTAACAAATTATAGCAAAGTCTGTGTCCCTTAATCTTTTTCTACTTCAGATCAAGTTATAAAAATTAAGGCCGACTGAGTGGTCACTATATTTATTTGTGATGTGATGTTGTTGAAACAGTAAACAAAGGCGTAGCCCATTTTTGATTACAAGGCCAAGCGTGCGGCTCAAATCATGGCAAAACTTTTGATTCTTTGAATGTGACTGGATGTGTCCCTATTTGGAGTTTATTGTATGAGAATTTCTCGACTTTCCTAGGGATGGCAATTTAGATCCAACCCATGGATACTTGGCCTAGCTTGATTCTAATGGGTCGAATTTTATCCAACCCAATAAAGAATAGGGTCGGGCATGGGTTTTAAAAAAAATAAAAAAAAAAAAAAAAACCTGAAGCGGGTCTAGGTTTTATCAAACAAACCCGAAACTTGACCCAGATAAAACCCAGTTTTATATATATATATATATAATTACTAAATTTCCCTTACACATATATATAGTTAAAAACCCTAAACTTTTCTATTCCTCTCCCCATTTCAGCTCACACCTCCGCCTCTCCCTCTTCATCTCTCAGCTCTCTCACACACACGGCCACAAGCCCACAAGCAGTGAAAGATTCTAAGTTTTGATTTTTGGTTTTTATATAATAGTAGTGAGAGTAGTAACCGTTTCGTGCTCTCTCTATCTTTCTCTTTTCTTTTTCTTTTCTTTTTTTTTTTTAATTTTGTTTTGCCAGATCAAAAACTAAACTCTATGTTCTCAAATCTCGCCAGAAATCCAACCGTTTTTTCACTCGCCGGAAAATCCAATCGCCATAAAAGTTGTTGTTGTTGTTGTCGTTGTTGTTGTTCCAAAAAGCAGAGCTTTTTTTTTTTGGGGGGGAAATTGGAAAAGCTGGATTCGAATCATGAATCGAGGATGAGAAGCGTGAATAATAGCATCGAGACTATAAACGTCGTTGCTTCTCTCATTTTCCTCACGTAGCACAGGCTCTCTACTCTCTCAACTCCAATTCGTCCTCACCATCACCGATCTCGTATTGTCGCACAGTCCTCTGCCCCTCTCATCTTCCTTGCCCATGGCCACAACTACAAGCGTGACACGGCCTCACTCCACCTCATTCTCCATTTCTTTTTTCTTTTTTCTTTTTTCTTTTTCTTTTATCTTGGTTTAGTTTGCCTCAATCATGTGAGTTTGTGTTTGTGTTTGTGTTTATGATTTCTGAAAGGGAAAAATGAAAATCATAGATCTGAAATTTGTGTTTGGTTTGTGATTTTGAAAGGGAAAATCATAGATCTGAAATCTGTGTTTGTAATTTCTGTGTTTATGTTTGTGATTGTATTTGGATTTATGTTTGTGTTTGTGATTTGGGCCGAAAAATCATAAAACAAAATTTTCGTTTCTGATTTTGGGCTGGGCTGGTCATGAGGGACGAGCCCCACGGGGCCCGCGAGGCTCGACAAGGGCAAGTCCAAGTCCCCAAAAAAAATTCATTTAGTAAACGGGCCGAGCCCAGGCCACGGGTCTTGACCAGCGAGTTAGGTCCGGGTATGAAAAAACCCGGCCCGAACCCGACTAGTTGTCATTCCTAGTTTTTTCAGGCTTGCTTTATTTGATAATTATTATTAATAATCCTTCCACCAAAAACTCGAGTAAAAAGCAAACCAAAGAAACATCCCGTGAACAGAAAACAAAGAAAAATGGTGTAGTTGGCTTATATTTTAGTATTTATTTTGAAAAATTTCAGCTAAACGAACTTATGGCTCAAATCCTGATTGCATGGATGATCAAATTCTTTTTTCTTTTTTTTTTAGAATCGATGATCAAATTCAAGTTAGTGATAATTATAAAATTTCACTTTAAAAGTTAGTCATCATCATTGATGATGATATATAAATTTATGGCTGGTCACCTTTGATGGGTGGAGCCTGACCAACTCGATGTCAACTCAAGAAAAATTCAAGGAACGCTCCTAAGGGTGAGTTTGGTTTACCTTTTTGTAAAAGTGCATAATGAAAAAGTTGAGTTTTCAAAAAGTGCATAATTAAAAAGTGCATTTTCAAAAAGCTAAGTGTTTGGTAAAAGCTGTTAAAAAGTGCTTTTTGAAAAAACTGAGTGTGTGGCTAGCACTTATAAAAGTGGCAGTTTGAGGGATAAATTACCAAAAATGACAATGTATATATAAGGGAGTTTATTTCATACTTTTTTTTTTTTTTATGTGAGTTTATTTCATACTTAAATCAACTACTTTATATACTTAAATCAATTTTTCTCTTTCTAAAAAAATTATTTTTTTTCTCATCAATATTAGCTAATAATAACCTACCACTTAAGATTTATTGTGAAAATATTATGAAATTACTGTGATAATTGAAACAAATTTTAATTTTAATGTACTATTAAAATTATTTTTTTCTCTTTCTAAAAAAATTATTTTTTTTCTCACCAATATTAGCTAATAATAACCTACCCTTTAAGATTTATTGTGAAAATATTGTACAAATACTGTGATAACATTTCCTCCTTTTTTTCCTTTTTTTTCTCCTCTTTTTTTCTCCTCCACCCACATACCCTTCTCTTTTTTCTTTTTCTTTTTTTTTCCCCCTTTTTTTTCCCTTTTTCCCTACCATTTCCCCTCCAAAACATTCCACTTTTCACTTTTTTCTTCATTCTTTCCCCTTTTTCCCTTTCACTTCCTCCAGAACATTCCACATCTAAGCTCTTTTTTTTTTGACAATTCGAAAGCCGATCTTTTACTTCCTCCAGAAAAGATGATGATGATGATGAAGATGATTGAAACATTGGGTTTGTATTTGTATTTGATTTTGATTTTGGGTTTGGGTTATGGGTTTTCAGTTAATGGTTTAATTTTGAGTTGATTTTTTGTGGATTTTGGGTTTGATTTTGAGTTGATTTTGTTTTGGGTTGATTTTGAGTTAGGTTTGAAATGGGTTTGTTGATTTTGTTGATTGTGGTGGTAGACTGGTGATAGACCGGGTTTGAAATGAGTTGATTTCGATTTTGTTGGGTGGTGCTGTGTTTGTAACAGAACGATGAGGGAAGAGCAGAGAGATGAGATGAGATGAGAGGAGAGGAATGAGGCGCACAGACTGAGGACTGAGGACAGATTGAAGGGTAATTTGGTAATTGCCAATATTCTCCAACGGATATACGATGAACGCGCATGGGACTTTTGCAAAATGGACCGAAGTGGAACTTTCAATGAATGTGCGTTTCTTCACAAATATAAAACGCAACTTTTGACAAAAAGTTGCGTTTTGGGCTTCACCAAACACACATTTAGGCCTGAATTTTTTCAAAAGTCGCTTTTTGGGCCCAAAACGTGGAAACAAATGGGCACTAAGTCAGGAACAAGCCCAAGAATTTACTTTAGGCGGGGCCAAGTATAATTGATTTTCTTTTATTAAATGTAAACTAGTATTTATTTAGTATTAAACCCAGTGGGGTTGGCCGAGTAGTTGGACACTTGATCTCAAAGTGGTTATCTTGGATTTGACTAGGAGCTCCCTAGTTCAAGTCCAAGCACCAGCACTTTAAAAAAACTCTTTGGGCCAGCGATTTACCCCGCTATGGGCTCACCTGTCGCAAACAGTGATTAATCTCTGGTTGAAAGGTTTGAAGAAACACTGTGAGAAAAAAAAAATTAGTATTAATAAAATAACCACAAGAAAAACGTTAAAGCTGCTATTAAATGCTACAAGTTTACAAACTAATGTGACAATAGATAATGTTTGTAAACTAATCACTGTCACTATCAATATGTTTACAAGTTTACAATTAAATTAGTGTCATGTAAAGAGGATAATAAATAAAACTTCAAAACTACTACCAATTTTTTTTTTCTTTTTGATTTGAAATACTTCAAAACTTTATTGAAACGAAAGAATTAACAATACATCATTTAGAAGAGCTTGTTCAAGAAAGCAAGGACTCTCTTCTAACCAAACAGAGAAGTCATCAATGCCTAGAGCATATTTAGCTAAGAGATGAGCCGGTCTATTGGTTTGCCGACGAGCATGGGAAAAATCCATTTGGCGAAAATTGTGGGAATCAAACAGCAAACTATACACCACATCAGCTATTGAAGAGGATGGGGGAGGTCTCTTTCAGTGCATTTATGAGAGTCAATGAGTCACTCTCCAAAACAAACTCTTGGATCATCATCCCTCTCAAAATGTAGACCGAATTCAACAACTTTGGGTTCAGCTTCCACCGCTCCGAAGGTTACCTGGATTTTCTTAATACATGCACAATAATCCTACCAGCCGAGTCTCTAATTACCACGCCAATTCCAGCAGACTTTTGGTGCATAAAAACTACTACCAATTTTACTATATAATATTTAAAAATGGATATGATAATGAATATATTTGGTATCATTTCAATAATATGATAAATAAAAGTCTTAATTACTTATATGTTGTGTCTCAAAAATCAATTTTTAAGACTTATCTAGCAAAATTTATAATAGTTGCTCCATCATTCTAAATAAATTCATTTAACAAATTAATAAAAAAAAATAAAAATAAAAAAGACACATGATAGTTGTTTTTGAATTATATGCATTTTTTTCTTGAAATAAATCTAATATTGTAGCTAGATTTACCAATCAAATATAAATCATATTTACTATAAGGACACAATTTGGATCCTCAGCACAAAAGATAAATGAACTTAGACCCAAAAAACCCAATACACAATTTGTAGAGTGTGTTGGAAAACTGCACTTTAACGAGTTGGACAACAAGTAAGTGGATCCAGATGACAAGGAAAGGAAGATAGACTGATTTAAACTACAGAAAATTATTCTCAGCACAGTCCGAGAAGATCAATTCTTATATATATTGTTTCTTAAGTTTGATTACAAGTTCAATTCTTGATTGCTACAATGTCTCTCTCTCTTTCCTTTTTCCTCCAATTGTCCTCAGGGGTCTCTTACATTATATAGTCCCCTTTGAATGATCTTAGCCCTTCATTTATTGACTATCCAAACCACTACTTGAGTGCTTGTCCCATCAGACACCCCCTTTGGCCCTCTATAAGTTGAAGTAGCCAAGGCATCATTGTTCAGGGGTCTTCTTCACATAAATGCAGCCAAAAAGTTAGCTGTAGGGCATTCAATGCGGTGGCAGCAGTTTTTCCTTAGATATTTCCAAGCTCCCCTTTTTCCAGTACATTCATAGTGCATGTCTTTATCAATAAAACCTCTTGGAATGTCACCCTAGATGACAAGAGGCATATCTTGATCTTCATTGCGTTTGGTCGAGGGGATATTCCTCCTTAGACAACCTCTCTTAGCCATTACAGTCATAGTTTGCTCATGAAGTTCAAAGTATTACTTCTTTCTTGCTATTGATCTATTCTAGAACCATTATACCTCCTCAAACAAGGCCTAAGGCCCGAAGGATATTTGGGCCTACGTCCCCACATTTATCATCTAATTATATGTCAAATATTATTGAACTAAAAATAATAATTAACATCGCCAGGGAAATAAAAAGAACCACGCTTCTAAGTCCCAAACAACAAATAACCAAAGTCAAAAACTATACAACTTGAGTCATTTGCATATAAAAAATGCTAATTAATCAATAAATGTGTTCTAAAGTTTACAAAAAGTCAAAATCAATAAACATAAGTACACGCACCACCCAAATACACTTGATCATATAGTGTAGAGTCACAAGGAACGAGATGTTTATTGTGTTTTATTGGCTTTTATGACCAATTTTAATTTTTAGGGAGGCCGAATATAAATTTTTTTATTTTAAAATTTTAAAATTTCATATATATATATATATAATATAGTTCTATTACTGTCCTCAACCCTAGCTACCTTGTGTAAAATCAAGATTGAAGTATGTCCTTTCCCAACATAGAAATGCGATTGACCCCATTGGAAATGTTGAACCCTACCATTGATATTTCGGGATCGTATCCATAACAACCCCTAAGTCAAATATGAAGTATGTGTTGCAATGGAAGAGAGATTTTCATTTTCTCCTCCCCCCACAAAGTTTAAAATGGGAAGAAGGACCTCCGCAAAGGTGTGCACAACTTTTTTTTAAATACTGCATTTCTTTATAGACAAAGTATGGTTAAAACTTAATTCAATGTCTTTTTAATAAATATGAATTTTGACAAATCAAATATTTTCTTTTTATATTTTCCAAGTTTGCAAAAGTTTCTAAAAATCAAAGATCAATATTATATTATCAATTAAATGTTTAAATTTCAAGTTTTTATAGTCCAAAATTATTCATTAAAAAAAAATGCTTATGGATCAAATAGTAAATAACAACGAATTGACGCAAAATTTGACATGCATATTAAGAACATACAATCTAATAGTTAGATTTACAAAATATGTAGTAGTGTTAACTTTTTAGTGGGAGGTGTAGCCATTACAAAGCAAAACTTTGCATTTTCCCTTTTTATTGAAAAGTTCATTACTAACTTATGTACCAAAGCCTTCTCAAAAAAAAAAAAAAAAAAAAAAAAAATCCTTATGTACCAAAGAGTCTCCTGCTAGAATCATCCCTGACAAATCTCTAGTTTGTTTTTACTTTTTACCTTGTTGGTAGGTAATCAAGGTAAGATTTCTCCATCCATCAACAGTATCATCAATTAATATTATTGTTACCATCATTTTGATTACATTTTTTTATTTATTTATTATTAACTAATTATGTTTGTACAATGCATAGAATAATAATAATTATTATTATAATAATGGAATACTTGCCTATCAACCCTTTTTTTTTTTTTTTTTTTTTTTTTTTTTTTTTGGTTTAAGACAATTTCACTTGCATGGTTTTTTCCCCGTTTATACTTCAACATGAACGTTGAGGACAATAGGCTATTGAGTTGTGGTCTCGAGTTTCAAAAGGGCGCGTCATGGTTTGTAAAAGTTTTTGACCTTGAAATGAATGAGCAACAATTCTCCTTAATAAAATGGCGAGTCAAAAGACAACCGCTGCTTATATGGGCCCGAAAGAAGATTCTAGTTATAATTGGTTTGTATGGAAATGGTCATGTCAATATACCCTTTCACTTTCTAGATATAAGCATATATATTATCATTTTCAAAGTTTCCATGCACATACATTTGAATCATTTGAGCCTTTAAAAATTACCAAGATTATATGACCCACCTCTTGACACTCAAACCTATATCATTTATAATGCCGGGTCATAAACAACACATGCATGCGGATTTTCCAATCTTTTGATGCTATTTTCAACAAATAGTTTTATTTCTAACTTCTTCCCAAGTTGGCCTGCTAGCTGCTAATTTAAAACTATTTTTGTTGCTTCTTAAAGTAAGATTCAAAGAATACAGCAGAAGAAAAGTGCAAAACAGGACCAAGAAAACTTTTATAATAATTATATATATTGTCAGTGAAACCAACACATCAAATTAGATAATAAGCTTACCTATCAGCAAGATCTGATGTACACTAACCAAAGAAATGGGGCACAACAACTCAACAAGTTCTGAGACCTGTCAAGTGTCTATGTCAACCAGGAAAATGGGGAAGTAAAAGTAGGTACATAACAACATCAAAACAAAAATCTTATTTATTTCATCCTTGCTTAAAAGGAAAACTCACTGGTTGCCTTTTACACACGGGAAGAGGTATTTTGTTGAAACAAACATCAAAGTCAAAATTACTAATTAGAGATTATATATGTAGTTATCAAGATACTACGCTACCGCCTTCTGATCTCCAGGTCGAGGAACAGACTGCCATCCTGTGCAATGCTGGAGAACTTGCTTAAGATCATCCGTGGGCGGTTCCACTGTCCATATAGGGTAGTGTTCGCTAGGATGAAACATTTTGTGTGCAGTATCCTTGGTCATTAGCCCCGCTTGAGTTGCACTTATGAATAAATCCCCTTCAGAGTTTATGCAGCCAGTTGTTGCCTCCTCCTTGTCAGTTGCCTAGACAGAGGTCACAAAAACCAACTTCAATCTCATTAGGAAAAACACATCTCGGCTGTTAGATGCTGAAACAATTTATTGGACATGGACAAATTCACATACTTCCAGTAAAATATACAATTTCACAGGAAGGATCATTCTAACCAAATGGAGACGTGGTACTTTGAAAAAGATCATATTCCGCAATTCCACAACTCAAAAACTATTTATTCAACACTTTTGATGGCATTTGTCTGTGCAGCTTAATTGGCAAGCATTTTTAAATATGCTACTACTATCAACCAATGGATTTACAATGTACGGGCAGCTAGTAAAACTCCAACATATATACTTTCACATAATGTCATGCTTTTCCCAATATCTAGCACAGGGATTTATAGTGTCAACCATCCAGTAGATGAAAACAGGATAAGGCCACAAGGGAAAAATGGTTAACCAACATTTTGGTTGTTTGTATATGGCTAAGACGATCAAAAGGTGGATCTAACAAAGTAGGCAATTAGAAAAATCCAACATAAACACAATTCTAAATTATGTCATGCATCCTCAATTATCTAGTCAAGCAACAAAATGCATATGCATATGCATATGCATACACAAGACACATTGGATAAGTATCAGCTAATGGACCATTACCTCCATCTTTCCATTCCTTGAAAGCTGAGTTTAAGCCTATCATAAATACTAACAAAGCTTGACAATTAAAAATAAAATAAAATACTAACAAACCTTTAAATAACACAATAAGAGTCGGTTCCTACCTATCCTGACTAGGACCTCCAATATCCAAAGATTCTCATGTATATGTCTCATGAAAATTCAACTTGTTCATATGAATGATTAACATAACCAGCTACATGAAACCATCACAAGGATTTATGTATGAAATTGACAACTCAAGATATTTGTCTTCTTTTCTTATGGGAGGGTATGGGAGATTGTTTGGATTACTTTTGGAGCGGAAAATTCCTATGAACACCTTGAAAGTTAATTTCAAAGTTCAATCCAACTGGTCATGAACTATAAGAAATAATGCTTGTAGAAGGCCACTACAGGTCAGGACTCGGGAGTCTTTTCACAGTTCTTGATTAATGAACTACAGGTCACATGCCTTTATGAGTGAGAGAGTGCAGTCATTCTACTCAATTTTGCATCATGTGCAGAAGTCACATACCATCTATTCCATTGCTATGAGGTGTCCTCTTTCCATCGGATAATTCTTCTATAATTCAGTTAGATAGGCATCAGGGGCCTCATCATTGAAAATCTTTTGCTTTTCTTATTTTTTCCTCTTTTATTCCTACTTCTAAATGTTGGGTGCTGTATGGCTTCTAGATAGCAAGATTATTAATCTCAATCATTGATACTTGAAGACATGAAATATTGAAAGAAATTCACTGCTAAATGGAAATGGGAACCAAAAAGAGGATAACAAAAGCTCTTGTGGAATGCTAAAATATAGTCACTCATGTTGAGAGGAAGCCAAAATGTCTTAATTTATGCAATCATAATTGTTGTGCTCCTATACCACATTTAGAAAGGAACATAAAGAGATAGATATCGTAGATCAAAACACAATAGAGACAACAGAAATTGAAAAAAAAAAAAAAAAAGACAGAAAATCCATAGGTTTGCTTATCCATTTCTACTTTCATATACTAGCAAAAAAATATCTACCTACTGGAAAGCAGAAAATTATTAGCATATAAAGCTCTCTTACTGCAGACAAATTTTTTACATGAATAAGAAACTGATATTTTAATGCAAAAATGTGTCTTTATGTATGTTACATTTTAAATTTTTTTCCTTTTGCGGTTTCAATTAAAGAATGCTCAAAGAGCTGAATTCACAACCAAAATCCCATTGTGTTTGTGTGTATTTACACCTATGTATACAAACTTTACTTAAGCCCTCAGACAATTAAAACCAATCAGTTCTAGATGATTGCGCAGACTTCAGAAATGTACTCAGTTCAAAACTAGAAAGTGGATATACCTTCTCTGTGAGATATTTAAATGCAACCCTCTTTTGTCCTGCTTCATATATATTGCATTGGGAGTATATCTGATATCACAATATAGATACAAGATCTTTAATCACCTAGAGTAGGAAAAAACTTGAAACCTTTTAAATGTTCAAACCAACAAATAATAGAATTTGGTTAATAAAAATAGCACCTGTGATTCCACACTGGCACAAACAGCATAAATGCCCCAGTTTCTGGTATAATTGTTGTAAAGATGCACTTTCCCATATCTAACTCGAGGATGCCGCTGTTTGGTCCCATCAAAAAAACAATGGTGAATGGTCACTCGAATGCATCTGTCGCCAATATGAGAAGGGTCTGCTCCAATGAGCATTGTCTTGTCATGTTGTAAAAAGTGACACCTGAAGCCAATGTTTGAAGACATTAACTATTATTCTTTATTTTTCAATGAGAGAAATTTCTTGAAACAAGGAATTTTGATCTCACCTAGAAACAGTAATATCTGTGCTTTCCCTAGTGATATCTATCAGTCCATCATCATAGTCACGAAGGGTGCAGCGGTCTATCCATATATGTTTTGAATTAGGTTTGATTTGGATGGCATCAACATCAGGACCCCTACCACCTTCAAACTCCAGATTGCATATAATTACATGTTCACACTCCTTCAGCCTCAAACCTTTCCCAGTGAGTTTAATCCTTTGTCCTCGGCCATCAATGGTCTTATAGGATGACACATTCAAGTAAGAAGATAGATGAATGGTGCCTGAAACTTCAAACACAATCCATAGTGGTTCTTTATTGCGACATCCTTCACGAAGTGATCCTGGCCCATCATCTGCAAAACCATAATGAAGAATATGTTATGCATATCAGAACACAATCAAATACAGACTCTTGAAAACCTCTAGAATGGTCCTCCAAAGAGAAGAGTTTGACAAGCTGATGCCCCAACTACACCAATACAATTTGTCAATAGTTCAGGTAGGGAATACCAAATTGAATTACAAATTCAGGTTTGGCAACCCAACCCACATAACCATAATCACACTGAAGACTATCAATAAAATATACTTGTAGCCCCAATAAAAACTTATAGTGCTACAAAGTCTAAGAGTGATGTTAGAAATATTATAAATTTTACTATATAAGCTTTTCAAACAGGTGTGTTATCAATCATAAAAAGGTAATTCAAAACTTATCATATCGTTGAAGTGGCACCAATCACATTCATTGTTACATTGCCATGTCAATTTGTAAACTTTTCTAATAAAATTTACACTAAGATATTTAGCATTTTCCAAAGTCTAAACTTTGCAACAATGAACAACCTAGTAAAACTCTACCTCAATTCCACTTGCCAAAATTCTACTATTCGCTAAAACCTCGAACATTTCCATTATTTGCATTAGTGAAATCCCTATTAATGCAACAATTCCAAACTCGCTAATCTACCTAACCAGTTGAAACAACCCCATCGAATTAACAATGTCCAGGCAATTCACATTATCATGATGATCATATTTACACATATATATATATATATAAGTAACCAAAAAGTAAAGCTCAATAAACTAACTGTTAAACCAGTGAACAGTAAAATCCCAAAAGCCTAACATATAACCATAAACCACTGTCTCGCATCCAACTTTTGAAACCTAATAAAAACACAAAAAATCCCAATGCGCCAGAATTTTGAATTTCATAAACACGAACACATAATTTTATATAACCAAATAGAGTGACGAAATGAAAAGCAAGAAGGTGGTGGTGACCTGCTAAGGTGGTGACATGGTAAAGAGAACCGTGGAGCCCACCGATGGCGCGGTGGCCGAACCCCTCGGCTTGGCCGGCGAGGGCTCGTAGGGTCGAGTCCACATGACCGTAAGGCAAGGAGACCATGTTGGTTTTGGGCTTGTGCTTGCTGGAGCTGGGGACTTGTGGAGCTTGATCGGACGGACCATATTTAAAGGGCTGTGAATTTGAAGGCGGTTTATTTTGATGAGAGCTGTTACGGTGTTTGCGATGGCCGTGGATGTTCCCCATTTAATTGCAGACGTTTTTTTTTTAGCTCAGATATTAATTAAGGTTGGAACTTCAACTTTTAAAGTTGAAACTGAACTCTAAGCTGTCTGAATGTGTGTGTTTCTGTTTCTGTCTGTGTCTCCTGTTAACAGAGATAACTGCCGACATTCGAGGTTTAAGGTTTTATTCGTTGCTTCGGATATGTAAAAATGTTATTCCATCTAAGCCTTCTCGTTGGTTGATCTTCGCGGGACACTACTTTGGACCGTTAGATTTGAAACTGTGCCTCATTTTTATCTTTTACTATTGATAAAGATTTTTTTTCCCCAAATGTTACTTTATCTTAAATATAAGGATATCCATTGTTAAAGTAAATTTGTAATTTAGATTTTCCATAGTTAAGTAAATTACACAATTTAAACCTCTTTTTTATCTTTTAATGATCCTGTTTTTCTTTTTCCAAATGTTTATTTCATCTTAAATATAAGAATATATCCATAATTAAGTAAATTTGTAATTTAATTTTTCATAGTTAAGAGCATTTAAGTCTGGTTAATTGTATTCCAATTAGCTCTGTAAAATCTCTGGTAGTTGAATAAGAGATTTTGAATTCAATCTTCATTTATATTAAAAACTGATTGATGTCTTAGCTGATGATAAAAAATATTCATAAAAAACAGACGTTATAGATTGAAACTCTTTTTTTTTTTTTTTTAAGTTTGATTAATTGTCATTTTAGTTTTATTAGTTTCGTTTTTATTATTTTAGTCCTGTGATTTCACATTAGCTATCAAAATTAGTCCTTAACAAAAACTTTTTAAACAAAATATAGGAAGGACTAATTGTATGTAAATATGATAATTGATCAAATTTAAAAAGATATAGTTTGACTTCAAACAAACTAAAATTTATCTTTTCCAACTCATTATAAAATTATTAGTGTATATTATTATTATTATTATTTAAACAAGTCATTGTAACTAAAAATACATATAAAAATATCGTTTCAATCCCCACCTTACAGCAAGACGCATCTAAAAACTGTCCAACATAACAGGATGTAGTATATAATTTTTGACTTATTTTTATCATTATTATGCTGACATGGCAAATACAAACAACCAACCAACCAACCAAAAAACCCAACGAGCTTCCAAGTCCCAAGTCGCAATAAAAGCTCCCTGGTGTGTGATTCGCGCCCGACCCCGGGTGGTCCAGTGGTCATTATTCTATCTCCGGCGCCGTTGACATTTCCATTTCCTTAGATCACTGCCTCCTCCTAACCTTGGATTTTTTTAAAAAAAATTTATTATCAAAAAAAAAAAAAAAAAAAAGTTTCTCTCAATTATGAATCAATAGGGCTCCATTGTCCCCTCTCCATATGGAGTCTGTACCTGAAGAAGGTAATTTTCCTTTTCCCTGCATTATCTTTTGATATAAAGCAAATGAAAACTGAGATTTATGTGTTTCTTAAATGAAAAGCTAAGAATGGCTGGCACTTTATTTAGGATGACATTGTTATACTGACATTTTCATGTTATAATTTTTTAGAATTTGCTTGTGTTACCGCGTCATACTGGTATCTATAGAAAAAGCATAGTTTGCGTTAATTTTTTGAATATTTTGGTTTCTTTGAACCAAACCCACGAATTTTTTTTTGTAAAAATGTAGCGAGATTGTGTATGTTTAGTATGTTTGATCGATTTGATACGAAAGCTTAAGTAAATGGTAGGTTGTGAAGGAGACGAGAGGTGTATGGAGAAGAGTCCGGGCCGGGGCTTGGGCTTGGGCTTAGTCCTGGACCGGAATGCCAACCATATCTCTGAACCTCCAACTCCAAGGACACCGACTATGGTGCTATCCAATTCCGGCAAGGCTCTGCTGGTTTCGAATTCTAGCAAGTCTTTGGTTATGTCGAATTCGGGCAAGAAGATAGATAAGAAGAAGTATGTGAAGCAGGTGACGGGTCGCCACAATGACACTGAGCTCCACTTGGCTGTGCAGCGTGGGGATTTGGAAGCTGTGAAGCAAATCTTGGGTGAAATTGATGCACAGTTGGTTGGGACACTGAGCGGGGCGGATTTTGATGCCGAGGTGCTTGATATAAGGGCAGCCATTGTGAATGAGGTGAATGAATTGGGCGAGACCGCGTTGTTTACTGCAGCCGAGAAGGGTCATCTTGATGTTGTTAAGGAGTTGTTGCAGTATACCACTAAGGAGGCAATTTCGTTTAAGAATAGGTCCGGGTTTGATCCTTTGCACATTGCTGCAAGACAAGGTCATGAAGGTAATCCTTTTAGAGTTTTGATTTTGTTGTGCAGTCTAATCATTTGTATCATAGTTTAGTTGGTTTGTTTGATCTTGTTCTCTTTTATAGGCTATGAATCAAATGATGTGATAGTTAAAATTGATGACCACAGGTCCATAACATGCCTCTAATGTGTAAGTTGAACGAGAGGAGCAATTTGTTCTTCATGCCCACAAGAGACTAATTCTGTAACGTATATGATAGAAATTGAAGGATATTGTTGAGACATTCTAAGGCAAGAAGGGGAAAAAAATAATGATGGAAGGAGTTCAAAGTCCATTCTAGTAACATTCTGTTTAATTTTACGGTCTGCTCAAAGCATATATTAAAATAAGTCTTCTAATATTTAGGGGTAGTGCTGTTTTCAACATGGTTTCAGAAGCAGATATGCTTTTCTTATGAAGTGTTTGTCCGCTTATCTTTCAGTATGTGCAACCTTAAGTTTACGCTGTCTAATTGTTTGCCTTCATGGTTCTGTTTTCAATATGTGCACTGTAAATACATCATAGTTCTGGGCCATCCTCAATCGTCAACTATCTCTGTGCAGCCATTGTCCAGGTGCTATTAGATCATGACCCAGGGCTAAGCAAAACAGTTGGCCAATCAAATGCAACCCCTCTTATAACTGCTGCCACAAGAGGGCATACAGCAGTAGTTAAAGAATTGCTATCAAAAGATCCTAGCTTGCTGGAGATATCTAGATCCAATGGAAAGAACGCATTACATTTAGCTTCCCGGCAAGGGCATGAAGATATTGTAAAGGCATTGCTTGACAAAGATCCCCAATTAGCTCGAAGGACTGATAAGAAAGGGCAGACTGCTCTGCATATGGCTGTAAAAGGGGTTAGCTGTGAAGTGGTGAGGTTGCTTCTTGAGGCAGATGCAGCTATTGTCATGCTCCCAGACAAGTTTGGCAATACGGCATTACATGTAGCCACCAGGAAAAAGCGGGCAGAGGTATTTATTGTTATTGCTAAATTCTTATGTTCATTTATAGATATTTTCTGCTGTTGACTACAATTATAATTATTTCCCTTAATTTCATGCTTTTCAGCCTTATGAGAAGGGTTGCAAATTAAACTGAGACAGCCTAATACCTTTTTGTTGTTCCTTGAAAAAATCACTCTTCAAGCTTATTTGAGCCTAGTTTGAGCAAAGTTTGGTCCAAGTATTGAGATATTAAGTCTTTATATGCTTCCTCATTCTCTTGCTCAGTTGGACTTGCAACACAGTGTTAGTTGAGAATGAGAATTAACTTTAATTACTCAAGTCTAGGCCACTGGAGATCTTTTCTTTTTTCCCCCCTGACAAATGATATTCCTAACCCTTTAAATCCCACATCCATAGCAGGATGAACCATGGACCTATATACCTTTGAGAAGAGGATAAGTACCAAGACCTTTAATGAAGTCACCATATGTCTGAGTAACACATATGCTAATAAATGAAATTTCCAAGAGACTTCTTGAGTCAGCCTGGATGAATTTAGCCTGTAGGTAGCTCATCCCGTTATGTTATGAGCCAAGTACCATTTGGTTCGGCCTTGCTTGATTTCGACCCTCAGTTATGCAACAACATCTTGTGAAGGTTAATAGATATTTCAGCTATATTTAACTTGTGCTGGCTATCCACGTGTTATATACACCTGTTCCTACGTAATGTTCTTTTAATAAATTTTGTTATATTTGAAAAACTGCTTCAATATTTAGAGAACCTTTTCTTCTCTCTCTCTCGTGTCCCAAGTCCCAATTTAGAATTTTTATTTTTATTTTTGATTAATGGATGTCTGGAAATTGGTTGGGAACTGCTTCAAAGGATAGCATAACATGCTTTTACAGGTTCTAGGGAAATTATCAAAAATGCAAAATACTGTCTTTTGTATGATTTCGCTTTAGTGCATATTACCATTTTTATTTTGGTTCAGAAGCAAACTCTATACCAGCTAGGAAATGGATTTGGATTTATTTTCTCATATAATATGGCTGGTAAAATTTGATTTATCAAACATTCATAACAAGCCATAGAGTACATGTGAGCTCTATGGGGCTCAGTTTTCAGACATTTGATTTGTTGTTTTCTATTCGATTTCTTCTTTTTCGTTTTTGGATTTTATTATTTACATAGATATAGCACAATAGTTGTCATGTTTGGACGAGAAATCATTACCATACTGGTAGTTAAGAACACGTAATCACAATTTTAAAGTCAGTTCAAATGCAACAATTGTGACACTTATTATTTCTTGCAGATAGTGAACGAGCTGTTATTGCTTCCCGACACTAATGTGAATGCACTAACACGAGACCATAAAACAGCCTTTGACATAGCTGATGGAATGCCCCTCTCTGAAGAATCCACAGAAATTAAGGACTGCTTGGCTCGTTATGGTGCCGTAAGAGCAAATGAACTTAACCAGCCACGAGATGAGCTTAGGATAACAGTGACGGAGATAAAAAAAGATGTACACACGCAGCTTGAACAAACCCGCAAAACGAACAGGAATGTGAATGGGATAGCCAAGGAGCTCCGTAAGCTCCACATAGCTGGAATCAACAATGCCACCAACTCAGTCACAGTGGTTGCCGTGCTATTTGCCACAGTTGCATTTGCTGCGATTTTCACAGTTCCTGGTGGTGATACTGATAGTGGGACTGCTGTGATGGCGAGCAGTACACCATTCAAGATCTTCTTCATCTTTAATGCCATTGCACTCTTTACGTCATTGGCTGTTGTGCTGGTGCAAATCACAATTGTCAGAGGGGAGATGAAGTCTGAGAGGCGGGTTGTTGAGGTGATCAATAAGCTAATGTGGTTGGCCTCTGTTTGCACTACGGTTGCATTTCTCTCTTCGGCATATATAGTGGTTGGTCGGCATAACAAGTGGGCTGCAGTGCTTGTTACAGTTATAGGGGGAGTCACCATGGCAGGAGTTCTTGGAACCATGACATATTACGTGGTTAAGTCGAAACAAGTTCGCAAAGTGAGGAAGAAAGAGAAGATGTCAAGAAGTGGGACTAGCTTATGGAATCAATTGGATTCTGATACAGAATTGAACCCAATTTATGCCATTTGATGTTAATCATGGATTGGCTATACCCCAAAATTTTTGATTTTCATCCTGGCCTTAAAAGTGGCCACAGCTGCCTAGTCTGATTTTTTGCATGTCAAGAGAACAGAAAAGAAAAATAGCAGTTTGTGCTGTAGATACTACATCCATGGATAAGAATAGTGCAAATGGATGCCTATCTTGGAAGTGGAGGAATTCTTTTTGGTGTTTGGAGGATGAATATAAATATTGGAGCAAAACTGGTCATTGATCATGAATCTTCAAAGGCTAGGAATCTCATGTGGCTATTGCATTTATTTACGTATTGATAATTCATTAAGTATCATTACAGGTGATACGGTCTCCAAATGGAGTACATATAGTGGTTTAATTTGTGTATTTGTAGATACAATTTTTTATTTTGAATCCATTCTGTCTTTTTTTTTTTTTTTTTTTTTTTTTTACTTGCAAATGTACATGTCTGTTCACTTTTTTTTTTTTTTTTTTTTTTTTTTACTTGCAAATGTACATGTCTGTTCACTGTTGAGTGTTGAGTGTTGAGTGATATTCAAATACGGTAAATGTCTGAAGCTCAAAAGCGGATTGCATTTAGACTTCAAGTCAATGGGTTCTCACTGGCGATGCTCTCAATGCACAGTTGGATGTTCATGCCTCAATCTCCTTAATCCAACATATACAGTCTTTCATACATATTTTAAAAAAAATAAAATAAAATATACCCATTAGATATGTGATTGCAAACAATAGTTTTTAAAACGAAGTAAAAATTATGATTTAAAATGTGTTATGAAAATATATGTTCAAAGTACTTATTATGTAAAAAATGTATTTAATATCATGTTTCTAGTAATATATTTTTAAAAGTAAAAAAATAAAATTGTATGTTTGACATGGGTATGAATTTTTTTTTTTTTTTTTAACAAGTGATGACCGATAGATATGTATAATAAAATTGTCGTGAGTTTGTAAAAGGAGAGGCAAAGAAAAAGAAAAAAAAGGATGTGAAATGAAGAGATAGAGGGTCCCATTAGCAATCATGCATAGAGTGTTTGGTCAAATTATATAGCTTACACGATGTTCAATAAATTTACACAAAGCACGATGCCACTTGTATCGTTAGTCAAAAGCTAAAAGTTTAAGAGGGTTGATATATGTGTTTAAAAATTAAAAATTATTAGTTGAAAATATTTGTAGAAATATATATATATAGGTAAAAAAGTGTATTAAAATGTATGAAATGTTATTTAAAAACTAAAAATAGTTATTTGAAAACATTAATCAAATACCTTCTTAGAGTCTTAAATAACAATTTTTTAGATTTTTTGAAATATATATGAGTTAAAAAGTATATAAAAATAGGTGTGGTGTTATTTAAAAATTAAAAATTAAAAATATGTGTTTAAAATAATGTACAAACTACCAAATACCTCCTTATTTTTATGTGTCTTCAAAATATGGTGTTTTTAAATTAAATTGAAAACTATAACTCTCTGTAGGGCATTTATTTTTAAAATTATGTGTTTGATTTTTTGTTAGGTGATGACTAATTTGATATGTATAATAAAATTATTAATAGTCGTGAGTTTCTAAAAAGAGAGACAAAGAAAAAGAAAAAAAAGAATGTGAAATGAAGAAAAAGAGGGTCTCATTAGCAATCATTCAGAGTGTTTGGTCAAATCTTTTGGGTTACACGATTTTCAATATATTTACATAATCCACGATGCCACTTATATTGTTAGTCAAAAACTAAAAGTTTATTTTCCTTCTCAAAAAAAAAAAAAAAAAAAACTAAAAGTTTATTTTGATGTGTTTTCAAAATATGGTGTTTTTTAAACTATGACTTTCTTTTGGGGCATTCACATGATCTAAAAAAAATAGCTTTTAGTAACATAAAAATTTATTTTATCTATTTTAATAATTTATTTTATAATATACTCGACATCAAAGTTTTATTTTAATAAATAACACATTAAAATAATATAAATAAACAAATAAAATAAATATAATAAACATTAGACATGTTCAGTATTGAGTGAGAGAGAGAAACTAATTTAATAACGAGACAAGAAAGAGAAAATAATTTAATATTTGTAACAACTTATTACAATGAGCTGCTACTACTAACAATTCACTATAGCAAAGCTAACTGTAGTAAATTAGTAAAATATTTTAAGTTTAACAACATTGTTGTGTGATGTTTTTGTTTGTTTGGAGCTATAAAATAACTAAAAAACTATTTTAAGAGCATTGATGTGAATGTTCTTAATCAAATACCCTAATCAAACATACTTTATTTGTCATAGTTTTCAATGGCTAAACTCTTATTATTGTTTAAATTTAAAATGACAAAGTTTGGTTACAAATTTAATTATAGCCTAAAACTACAACTTCACTTAATATCTTTTTATTAGATGTGAATTTTGACAAATTCACTATTAGATTACATTTTCTTATTATATCCTTTGTGCTTGCAAAATTTTCAGAAAATCCATGATCAATAACTATGTCATCAATCAATTGTTTAAATTAAAATTTTTGTAATTTAAAATTATGCATAAAACATAAATTTATAAATCATATAGTAAATAAAATCTGATTGGCACAAAATTTAACATGTATATTAAGAACGTAAAAAACATGAAATTTAATAATTAATTTTCAAAATATGTAACAATGTTAATTTTTTTATAAAAAGTTGTAATTTTACGTTACAACTTCAAATTTTGTCCAATTTAAAATCACATATAAAAGGGGTAGTATTCACTGTTGAGTGATATTCAATTACGGAATGCAAATTAAAATAAATAAATAAATGTCTAATAAGCATTAGATCTGAAGCTCAAAAGCGGATTGTATTTAGAGTTCAAGTCAATGAGTTCTCACTGGTGTGATGCTCACAATGCACAGTTGAATGTTCATGCTTCAATTCCCTTAATCCAACATATAGTCTTTCATACAAATTTTTTAAAAATAAGAAAAATATATTTGTTTAGTTCGTGATTGCAAACAACCGTTTTCAAAATTATAGGAAAACTGTAATTTAAAAAATATCATGAAAACATATATTTAAAATATTTATAATAAAAAAATAAAATATTGTATGTAATACTATATTTGTAACAACATATTTTCAAAAGTGGGAAAAAAATCGTATGAGTGATGACTGATTTGATATGTACAGTAAAATTATTAACAGGCGTGAGTTTCTAAAAGAGGGAAAGAAGGAAAAAAGGAACGCGAAAGAAAAACAAAGAGAGTCCCATCACCTATCATTTATAGTGTTTGGTCAAATCATATGAGTCCCACGATTTTTAATATATTTATTACAACATTATACAATGTCACTTTTCAATGTCTGTTGTTTAAAATCAAATACATTAGTCTTCCATGTTGAGCAGTTCCGACCACACTTAATACAAACCCCACTTTGACATTTCAAGAACGGCACGTCACTAAAAACGTGGGGGCGGCAAACGTGTGTTTGAAATCTTGTGGCGTGAGGAAAGAGTATTTTGGCTTTTTGTTTTGTTGTGATTTTGTTTTGGTTGGCCAAACTCACGCGGAACACCATATCAGTTCCTTCTTGAACACCATAGTTAACTATTGTTTAGTTCACAATCAGCCTAACTCTTTCACCCATTCTCTACAAATTCATTATTTTGGGTTGAGTGGACTCATAATCCAAACCTTTTGGGCTTGGGCTACAAAAATAGACCCTACAATTGGCGCCGTCTATGGGAAGAGTTTGAGAAAAAGTGGAAGCAACAGTTGATAATGGTTGAACCAGGGCAACAACCAGCAGAATCTAGGGTGTCCCAACACATAGACCATTTTCTCAATTTGGAGCAGAGATAAGATCGTGAAGGCAGTGTGCATACTACACACCCTGAGCGAAGCCAACCACATGGAGGAAGTCACGTGTCTCATGTGGAGAAGAACCACAACATGCAACTGGAAATTGAGAGGCTAAAGAGGGAGTTGCGCCATGCAAAGAGGAAACGAATTTCTTCGCATTCTGATGAAGATTAGGGTGACGACCAGGATGTCACTTACGAGCAAAGATCTCGGACACCAATCAGTGAATCATTTTCCTATGAAGAGGAGCACCGTTGCAAGAGGCAACCTCGAAGCCCATCACGTGGAGGTGTAGGGAACGATGCTATGAGCAAAGCCTTGAATCAAATCTCTAGGTCACCCTTCACGCATAGAATTGAAGGAGCGAGACTTTCTCGGCGTTTTAACCAGCCAACCTTCACCATTTATAATGGTAAAACGGACCTTGTGGAACATGTGAGTCACTTTAATCAGAGGATGGCTGTCTATTCCAGAAATGAGGCTTTGATGTGCAAAGTTTTCCCCCTTTAGTCTTGGACCGGTTGCAATGAGATGATTTGACAGCCTAGAAGCGACTCCATCGACTCCTTCAAAAAGCTTACATAAGCATTTGGTTCCCGTTTTGTCATATGTAGAAGAGTGGCCAGGCCCCTGTCTTCATTGCTATCCTTAAGCATGCAAGAAGGTGAGACCTTGAAAACGTATTCAGATAGGTACTAGAAGATGTTTAATGATATGGAGGGCAATTTTGATGGAATGGCCCTTAGCACGTTTAAGCTTAGCCTCCCCATTAACCATGGTTTGAGGAAGTCCTTAACTGGCAAACCAGTAACTAACATGCGTCAGCTTATGGACCATATCAAAAAGTATAAAATAGTTGAAGAAGATCAACAGTAAGGGAAGGGAAAAGATAAGGCTATCCCCCAGGAGAAGAGGAATTTCAGGTCGGACCATTACAATAACAACAAACCACGGAGAGATTTCACTGGGCAGTCAGGATCAACAAACCTTCAAGCAGTTAACACTATATTCAAAGAGCCAGTACACCAGGTTTTGGAAAAAGTTAAGAGTGAACCATTCTTCAAGTGGCTGAACAAGATGGTGGGAAACCCTAAAAGGTGTAACCATAATCTCTATTACCAATACCACCAAGATCATGGGCATACCACAGAAGATTGCAGGAGCCTGTGGGATCATTTGGACCAACTGGTCCGCGAAGGTAAATTGAGACACCTCTTGCATCACTCTAATGGCCGAGGAAGTCAGATAAATTCTGAACTCCAAAGGGATGACTCTTCAAAGCCTCCATTGGGAACTATCAACGTCATCTTCGCCGCATTAAGGAGAACAAGATCCAGGTTGTCCAAGGTTATGTTGGTAGCCCGGTTACCAGCAAGGGACGTTGGCCAAGATTCGAAGAGAGCTAGACCAGATATTCAACCTGTTTTAGGCTTCTCGGAAGAAGACAAGATTAGAACCATCCAACCCTATGATGACGCTTTAGTAATCACCCTCAGAATTGGAGGATATGATATGAAGAGGGTAATGGTAGATCAAGGTAGCGTGGTAGAGATAATGTACCCTGACCTCTACAAGAGACTGAACCTAAAACTTGATGACTTAACACCATACAGTTCTCCCCTGGTTAGCTTCGAAGGAAGAATCATCACCCCGAAGGGCTAAATATGGTTACCTGTACAGACTGGCTCAGAGGTAGTGGAGGCGGATTTCATTGTAATAGATGTGTATTCCCCTTATACGGTAATTGTAGCCAAACCTTGGCTCCATACGCTAGGGGCTGTTTCCTCTACTTTGCATCAAAAAGTTAAATATCCATCTGAATGACAAGTTTATGAAATCCGGGGAGATCAATCCTCGGCTAGGTAATGCTTAGTGGCTGTCATCCAGCACAAGCCCGAAACGGAGTCCTTGGCCAGGGCCGAGAGGGATTTATAACAGTTAAAAAGTCGGGTATCGCCCGGCGAAGATCCAGACGAGGGTGTTAGATGTGAAGATTTAATAAAAGTTGTAATTGGAGATAATCCCGAAAGGTTCTTTCAAGTCAGATCTCAGATGCCTCTACAAGAGAGGGAGGAGCTAGTAGAATTCCTTAAAAGAAACCTTGATGTATTTTCCTGGAATGCCTACGAGGCCCCAAGAGTGGATCTGAAATTCATTTGCCACCATTTGAAGGTCAACTCATTGATCACCCCTAAGAAGCAACCTCATCGACACCCATCTAAAGAGCATGCTGATACAGTAAGAGAAGAGGTAACAAAGCTCAAATAGGCCGGAGCTATTAAAGAGGTTTTTTATTCTGAATGGCTAGTAAACACTGTGGTGGTAAAGAAGAAGAATAGGAAATGGCGAGTGTGTGTAGACTTCACTAATTTAAATAAGGCATGTCCTAAAGATCCATTCCCTATACTGAAAATTGATCAGTTAGTAGATGCCACCGTCGGCCACCCTCGGATGAGTTTCCTGGATGCCTTCTAAGGTTACCACCAAATACCATTAACCCTGGACGATCAGGAGAAGACTGCATTTGTCACCCCTATTGGTAACTACCATTACAAGGTAATGCCCTTTGGTTTGAAAAATGCAGGATCCACTTACCAAAGGATGATGACGAGGATATTTGAGCCGCAGTTGGGCAAAAGTATTGAAATTTATATAAACAACATGGTGTTGAAAAGCAAGATCGTTTTTGAACATATAAAGGATCTTAAAAGCATTTTTGAAGTTCTAAGAAGGCACAAACTACGTCTAAACATCTCTAAATGCTCATTTGGTGTGGCGTCAGGTAAGTTCTTGGGGTACATGATGACTCACAGGGGAATTGAAGTTAACCTCGATCAGATAAAGGCTATCCACAATCTACAGGCTCCTCAAAATCCCAAAAAAGTTCAGAAGTTGACCAGAATGACGGCTGCCCTAAATCGATTCATTTCCCAATCAGTAGATAGGTGTAGACCTTTCTTCTCGTTGATCAACAAGTGGAAGGGATTTGAGTGGACTGAAGAATGTGCTGTGGCTTTTCAGCAACTTAAGGACTATCTCGCTCGGCCACCCATTATGTCCAGTCCTGAACCAGACGAAGTCTTGTTTGCCTACATTGCTGTGGCTCATTGCACTATGAGCTTGGTGTTAATACGGGCAATTCGTGGTGTGTAAAAGCCAGTTTATTATGTAAGTAAGTCACTGCATGAGGCAGAGGTTCATTACTTGCCACTGGAAAAGGCTATCCTGGTAGTGGTCTTGGTACGCGGAAACTCCCTCATTATTTCCAAGCTCATACGGTCATTGTTCTCACCCAACTCCCGCTCAAGGCTATACTCCGAAGTGCTGATTACACTGGGAGGATTGCTAAGTGGGGCATGATTTTGGGGGCTTTTGATATCAAATACATGCCTCACACATCGGTCAAGGGCCAGGTCCTTGCAGATTTAATGGCCAAGTTCACGGAGCCCAGGTTAGAAGAAATAACCCCAACCTCGGACATGGGTGAAAAATCGGTTGACATGATTTCTTAACAAAGCCCCTCACATTGGGAAGTGTATGTGAATGGTGCAGCGAACCAGAAGGGTTCTAGAGTGGGGCTAGTGTTGATATCCCCCGAAAAAATCATCATTGAAAAGTCGCTAAGATTGGATTTCTCAGCAACAAACAATGAGACGGAGTATGAAGCTCTACTAATGGGAATCGCTATGGTTCGAAGAATGGGAGGAAAGTCAGTGAAGGTGTTCTCGGACTCGAGATTAGTCATTGGCCAAGTACAAGGTGAGTTTGAAGTAAAGGATGAGAGAATGCAAGGATACCTGAGCCGAGTTAAGCGTCTACAATAAGAGTTCTAATCTTTTAATTTGCTGCATATCCCCAGAAATGGTAATGCACATGCTGACTTCTTTAGCCACGCTCGCTACCTCTTCTGCACAGGGCTTGCCGAGGTTATCCTCATTGAGGACATGCATGGCCCTATAAAAGCACGAAGAGAGGTAGCCCAAGTTCACCAAATCAGGGCCAAACTCAGCTGGATGGATCTTATAATTAAATTCTTGACAGAGGATATTTTGCCCGAAGAGAAGGGCGAAGCTGACAAAATTCGGAGGAAGGCAACCAGATTCTGGCTATTCGAGGACCGAAAATTATACAAGCGTTCCTATTCAGGACAGTGCTAATTATGCATGCATCCTGAAGCAGCTGAATTACTACTGGAAGAGCTACATGAAGGAATCTGTGGGAGCCACACTGGAGGTAGATCCTTGGCTCACCGAGCCATTACCTAAGGTTACTAGTGGCCAAATATGCAAAAAAAAAGCCCATGAATATGTCAAGAAGTGAGACCAATGTCAACGGTTTACCCCAAACATTCATCAACTAGGGGGAACCCTTAATCTGTTATCCAACCCACGGCCCTTCGCTCAATAAGGTTTAGATATCGTGGGTTCATTCCCTAAAGCCACAGGAAACAGGAAATATCTTCTGGTCAACACAAACTATATTACCAAATGGGTTGAAGCTGAACCTCTGGCCAACATCAGAGACGTAGATGTATAGAAATTTGTGTGGAAGAATATTGTCACTCAGTTTGGGACTCCTCATACTCTCATTTCAAACAACGGCTTACAGTTTGATAGTAAAGCGTTCAGGAGTTATTGTGGTGAATTGAGAATCACAAAGAGATACTCCACCTCTGCCTATCCCTAAGAGAATGGGCAAGCAAAAGCAGTTAACAAGGTTATAGTTAATGGATTAAAAAAGAGACTAGACGATGCAAATGGCAAACGGGTGGAAAAACTGCCACACGTACTGTGGGCATACAAAACTACACCTCGTAGGTCTGCTAGGGAAACCCCCTTTTCAATGACCTACGGTGCTGAGGCTGTCATACCTCTAGAGACTGGGTTCCCAACTATGAAGACTAGTTCATTCAGTCCAACCAGCAACAATGAGCAGCTAGAAAAGAGTTTGGATCTGATTGAAGAACAAAGAGAAAATGCAATGGTCCAATTAGCACATTACCAACAAAAGCTCAGGCAGGACTATGATGCCAACGTAAATCTAAGGCCTCTAGAACCTGGCAATTTGGTACTCAGGAAAGTTGTGAGCACTGCAAAGAACCCAGCTTGGACAAAGTTAGGACCCAACTGGGAGGGGCCATATCGTATTACTTCAGGAACTGGCATTAGGGCATATTTTTTGGAAGATTTGGATAGTCATGTAATACCACGCCCTTGGAATGTAAACAACCTTAAAATGTATTATTATTAATCAAATCTTTAATTTAATCATTGTACCAATTTATTATGTAAAATCTTTGGACCTCTCCTAAGTGTTTAAACTTAAATCCAATCATGTCTGAAGTCTTTGGACCAGATGATTTGGGTTAGTTAACACTCGTTTACAAGTTTTCTAAGTGTTTAAACTTAAATCCAATCATGCCTGAAGTCCTCGGACCAGATGATTTGGGTTAGTTAACACTCGTTTGCAAGTTTCCTAAGTGTTTGAACTTAAATCCAACTATGCCTGAAGTTCTCGGACTAGATGATTTGGGTTAGTTAACACTCGTTTACAAGTTTCCTAAGTGTTTGAACTTAAATCCAATCATGCCTGAAGTCCTTGGACCAGATGATTTGGGTTAGATAACACCCGTTTGCAAGTCTCCTAAGTGTTTAAACTTAAGTCCAATCATGCCTGAAGTACTCAGATCAGATGATATGGGTTAGTTAACACTGTCTTATAATCATTATCAAAGTTCAAATTTAACAAATCATGCTTAAATAACTTCGTCTTGTAGTCTTAAATATTGAAATAATCCAAAAATCCAAGAAAATCTATAATATCTTCACATCATTCATTGCATTTTATGTTCGTTAATAACTCTTATATGACCTACTTCTTCCAGTATTTGAATAAGGTGTTTACATCACTGGTCTAATATTGTTGTTAAGTCTGTTTATATTACAATAGTAAATTTCATAACATGTACGAAGAAAATAGAAAATAGAAGAATAATTTCATTAATTAAAAAGAAAGTACATTGCAATCCCTTACATTAAAAAAAAATTAAAAAAAAAAACTAATACAAGTACAAAATAGAAATTCCTAGGTGTCTAAGTCTTCGTCTGAGAAGTCAAAGGGTCAGCAACATGGCTAGGCTGGGTGGTAGCATCCGTAATCTGATCCTCAGCCTGCTTGCCCTGGTCTCCAATCTGACCAGGCTCTTGGGGTGCTTCAATAGGATCAGGAAGAGTCTGGTCGACTACAAACTGCTCCGAAGCTTCTGTCAATTCGCAGATGTCTGGGTGGTAGAAAATGCTTTTAGGCTGCCTCAAGTCAGCCTTTGGAAGGACTCCAACAGCTTCAAGGGCTTTATCCCAAGTTACATCACAATATTCCCTGCAGACCTTCGTGAACTCCTCAGTAAGTCTGAGTTGGGTCTCCTCCACCCCAAGAGTATATGCTGCCTGTCTCTCAGCCTCTACTGCCTCTTTGGCCAGCTGAGCAGCTTTCTTAGCCAATTGAGCAGCTTCCCTGGCTTTCTTTAGTTCAGCACAAAGACCTTTGAATGACTCTCTCTGTGTCTCCAGATTGGTCTTAGTCATACGCAACTACTTGCATTGGTCTTCGGCCTGCTTTTCAGCAGTCCTCATGCCAGCATCAAGATTGTCCCTTTGGCTTGCCATATCTCTCAGCTACTCGGACAGTCAAGAGTAATCTTCCTTCAGACTACCCAGGGATTTTTCAACCTCAGACCGAGTGTGAGCCTCAGCTTGGGCTTCATTAAAGGTTCTTTTATTCCACTCTTCGGCCACATAAACCTGCTGGGTAACCTGTATAGTAGAAGAAAGAATTTCAATACAAAGTTAAAAAAAAAAAAAAAAAACTAATTAAATTAATTAATCAACATTTTAATAAATAAAAAAAAGGATTGGTTCACTTACCATGGTCAAATCCCTTTTAAGGGATAAGAAGAGTTCATATTGGCTGAAGCGCCTGTAAGACTCTATATCCTTCAGAAGGAGGAGTGGCTGCTCCAGGGCTTCAGCAACCAAACCTGCCCTCCCCCCTTGGTAATTCATGAGGGAGGTATCCTAGGGGATAGGAGCATCGTCTAGCTCCAACTTAGGGGACCAAGTGCGCGGCCCTCGGCGCACCTCAGCGGCAAGAGCTTCGTCTCAGCTCTCGGTGGACGAAACCCTTTTATTCTGCTGGCCCTTATCTACTTTCTGTTGCTTTGCCTTTTTTGTAGGTGCCACCTCCCTCTCTTCATCGATCGTAATGGGCCTTTTCTTCTTCATATCAGGCAATGGTTTTACGCCGAGATCAGAGGGAATTTGAGAAGGTGGTGGAGGAAGACTAACCACTGGCTGAGACGTCCCAGTCTCTTTAGGCCTAGCCTTCTTGTTCCTATTCTTCATCAAATCTTTCAAGCTTGCCATGTCGTCTTCTTCGTCCGAAGAGACTTCTGGAAGAGCTGTTTTCAAGACTGGAGGACGGACACTAGATTGCCTGTCAACTTTCTCCTCGGCATCCGAAACGTGTATCACTTGAACCTCTTCTGAGGCTTCTCCGAAGGTAAATTTATCATTTTTTTCTTCGAGTGATGAAGTCGAGGAAGCAACACCCTCGCCTTCTGCTGCTGGTTCGAGAGGAATCTGCTAAACTAGCTGGGCGAGCAGCGGTACACCCTGCGGGTTTAGATGTGGCACGAGGGGAAGATCGAACGAAGCCAAAAAATCTTTCCGAGCAACGTCGATGCGGTTGATATGATAGTCTCCTTGTCTAATCGCGTTGCCAATTGGCTGAAAATCGAACGGTTTGGGCGGGTAACCAAGAATGAGGGGAACAGACCAGAGTTGCCCGTCTTCACTTACAAAGATTTTCGATCGTAGTAGATAGTTGAGCGTGGCGGTGTTTATGAGGCTCAGCCAAGGAGAAACGTGATTTTTATCTGTTAACATCACAACAGAATTTAGTCAGAAACTTGAAAACAATAAGACACAGAGGACAAAATTGTTAAGAAACGTTGATCCTAAATTTATTGTTAGCAAACCTAAATCTAGGATGCCCCCACCTGGCTCTCCTGGTTGGGTTGGGCAGTGAAGACCGTCATGCCATACGCCTGAGACGATCAGATAGTCGTCTTTCATCCCTCTGTTAGATTTGGAAAGGCAGGAGACGAGCCTAACAGCGTCGGATCGAGATTTTAGATAATATCCCGCTCCTTTCTGACTTTGGCACTCGTACATGTGTACCACGTCCCGTAGGTTAGTCCCAATCCTAGATGACGGTTCAAATCGTCAATGGCTCCTAAGACTCTAAAGACGTTAGGCGCACATTGTTTAGGGATAAGCCTATGGTTTCGAAGGTAACTAGTGGTGATAGGGCCCATATGGATAGTTATTCCTCCTTCCAGGAAGGCGATGATGGGGATTATTACTTCACCTGACTTTTGATTTATTAGTATTCTTTCTAGAGGGCAGTATCTCAAACCCACATCTTCAAGTATGCGGTATGTGGCCCTAAAATCCTCCATTTGAGCAGGGCTATCCACCAGATACTGAAATCTAACCATCTTAGATAAACAAGAAAAAGGAGACTCTAAACACAGTGACTAGAGAGCGACTACTCGAAGGCCAAAGAAGGTGTCCGAGGAGAAGATGAAAGATTTAAGTATATGAGAACTTACATGAACTAGATCGGAGAATGATCTTTAAACTCGTAGAGATTCTTGTAGATTATGGATTTGATGATTGAAGAGCTCGGTGGATTTGAATGCTTTAGTTCATTGGAAAGTCTGAGAATCTGTAAAGTAAAAGAGGAAAAGCCTTTTCTGGGGCTTTATATAGAGACAAATGAAGGGGTAGGAGTCATCCCGCCCAAATTACGAGGAAGAACTACGTTCGTTAGATCAGTAGTCCACCGTTGGATAATAAAGACAAAACGCCGCCTGGAGTAATTAATAGCGCTTTGGGAATATTGAAATGGCAGAAGCAGTTATGAAACGCCTAAATCTATGCTCTTACACGTGTGAACTTAGATAATTTTTACTTTTATTTCATAACAAATCAAAATCCTATTTTTTCTCCTCGGATGCGAGGAAAAAATTAAAATTTTGAGGGGCTATTGTGGGGGGTGGAAACCGAAACTTATGTATTGGGCCCAAGACCCTATTTGAAGATTACTGTGTATCTAAAGAGGCGAAAGTTGTTGAGAGGGAGTCTGCATGAAAGAAAGATACCTGGAAGTGAAGGGGATCAATCCGAAGAGAGCACTAGTGGTCCGAAGAGATCATTCTCCTCGGATGTAAAGATTCTTGGTCAAACAAATATCTGGAGGGTTCGAATGATCTTACTAATGACTTCAGCGATCTGGATAAGTTTTGGGCATGCTTGGAGATAAGAAGAATGGAGAAATATCTAAAAGGAAAAGCTGCCACCACCACATTAAATGCACTGCATCTGCTTTTCTGGCCGCATTAATGTGGAGAAGACCCCTGAACAGTGTCATCCCAGCTACCACCACTCACAAAAAGCTAAAGAAGAGATCTAACATGACACATATTCAAGTGGACACTTAAATGAAGAACAAGTGGACGATGAAGATGGGGAGGAAGGATGCTATATAAAGAAAAAGTCTCTGGAGGAGAGAGGGGGGATGGTTTTGGAGAGTTGTATTGATTTTTCATTCAATAATATTCCTCTTCGGACATCAAATTGAAAAAACTTGAAGTGTGTTTTTTATATCAGTTCCTTCTTGAACACCATTTTTAACTATTGTTTAGTTCACAATCAACTTAGCTCTTTCACCCATTCTCTACAAATTCATTGTTTTAGGTTGAGTGGGCTCATAATCCAAACCTTTTGGACTTGAGCTACAAAAATATACCCTACAATACTCATAAAAAAAAGGACTAAAATTAAATCTAGTCCTCCGATTTTTATTTCAATTAACAAATTAGTTTTCTAAAGTTTAGTTTTTGTCAATTTAATCACTCACTTTATTAAAATGAGTTAATTTGATCATTGTCTCCAAATATGTTAGAAAATGATGCTGTTAAAAAAAAAATTTCTTAATTAAAATTTTATCTTAACATATTCATGAGATGCATGATTATTAAGACCTTATATTTTGCTAACTTCTATTATAAAAATTATTTTAAAAAAAGTTTAAACAGTTTCATTTGTTAATAGATTTGGCTAAGTTGTTCCTAAGGAACCATGAGAGCTTGGATTTGAAACCTCTCGTCAACATTTTAGAGCTACCTCTTGTCCAGTTTGTTCAATTTGGGCCTCAAATTGATTCATTTTTGTAGGATACCTTTTTAGTTTTAGACTCAATTTTTCATTTTTTTCCCCTTAATTTTGAGTTGAAAAAAGTATAAAATTTTATTCTATTTGGGCCAAACTCTTTAATTTTGGGTTAAAAAATACAAACAAAATAGGCACTAGAAATTTATATGAGTCCTAGAAAAGCAATATTAATGATAAATATCCACAAGATTACTTTAATATTCAAGTTTCAATAATATAGGCATTATATTTATATCTAGAAAAAAAAAATGCTTAATAAACTTAATGTAATATGTTACATGTGTTCCATGAAATAAAGATGACATTTTTTTTAATATTCTTGGATATATTCAAATTACTCAACTGATTATGGTATATTTAAAAAAAATTAATAACATCTTCTCTTTATATAAAATAGTATTACAATTATGTAATTTAAATCTTTTTATTAAATTATGTTCCTCATATATATATATATATATATATCACTATATGTTGTTGTTGAATGCAAAATATATTATACATTTCATTACATAAAGTTTATTAAATTAAAAAAAAAAATACTTTTTATAACACATGCACTATTTAACCTATAAATTTTACATTATATTCTTATAAATAATTAGATTATATTTTTCGGTGCATTGTGTGGATGTTTGACAAGTTTTGATAAAGTGAATATTGAGCATTGACTAAATTGACAAAAATTAAAACTTAAGGATTACTTTGACAATTAACGTTAAAATCAAGAAACTAAATTGACCTCAAAAAAAAAAAAAAAAGAAACTAAATTGAATTTTATCCTTGAAAAAAATGGTATGATGCAAAGTTACAATTTGTCATAATTCTCATTTCTTTTCATGCATTCCTGATAGCTTCTTTTATGCTTAATCTTCTCTATTTAAATCTTTTTATTAAATTATGTTCCTCATATATATATATATATATATATCACTATATGTTGTTGTTGAATGCAAAATATATTATACATTTCATTACATAAAGTTTATTAAATTAAAAAAAAAAATACTTTTTATAACACATGCACTATTTAACCTATAAATTTTACATTATATTCTTATAAATAATTAGATTATATTTTTCGGTGCATTGTGTGGATGTTTGACAAGTTTTGATAAAGTGAATATTGAGCATTGACTAAATTGACAAAAATTAAAACTTAAGGATTACTTTGACAATTAACGTTAAAATCAAGAAACTAAATTGACCTCAAAAAAAAAAAAAAAAGAAACTAAATTGAATTTTATCCTTGAAAAAAATGGTATGATGCAAAGTTACAATTTGTCATAATTCTCATTTCTTTTCATGCATTCCTGATAGCTTCTTTTATGCTTAATCTTCTCATGTTTTATTCATATATAAAATCACTTCTTGGTTTTTGTGTGTGGTTAATTTCAATACGTTAGAAGAAAATAAATGGGAGATAATAAAAAACTCAAACCACAAGTGTGGACTGTGGAGTGGACAATGCTCTCTTGAACAGCAATGAATCAATCACCATCTAAACAAATTTAATTCCATGGAGAAATTCAATGCCTTAATATTGGACCATATGATTTGCATCAAGGCATTTGATTTGGGTCATCTCATAACATTTTTGAGAATTCATTGAGGATTCTCGAGCGTTGCCTTAATTATCTAAGAACTTTCGTGTATTTTCTTGGTTGGCTGTAAATAACATGGAGTGTAAATTGTGGAATGTGTATTCCCTTACGAAATGACCAGAGTGGATTATGGTAATTGCCTCAAATTATGGAATGCGTACTCCCTCATGTGATCTTGAACATCCACAATCCCAAGGCAAGAATGTTCTATTTATTTTCTAAATAACAAAATTATCCTCATTTAACTAGAAATTTTAGAGCATCTCCAATAGAGTAGGTAAAGCCAAAATATAAAAAATGAAACCCGGAAAAAAAAAATTGAAAAACGAGCTCCAACAGCTTCTTTAAAACTCAAAAAGTTTTTTGCTAATGAACAGTCATTCTCCAAACTTGATGTGCTACTGTTCATTAGCAAAAGAATAAAACATGATAAAAAATTATCAAATAAATGAGTGGGGATAGGGGTATGGGGATACATGTGTTAAAAAATGAAAAATAATTAATGAAGAAATAATATTTAAATGAGATAGAAAAATGAGAGAGAATTTGTCGGAAGATGTATTTGAAAAAGTAAGTAGGTAAAAGGTAAATATCACTATTCACTGTCCAAACAGTACAAAAATATAGAGAAACTGTTGGAGATGCTCTTAACCTCAAATTAGATATCAAAATGATTAATAAAATGTTCATTTTTTAATAAGTTCAAAAGTATTAAACTTTCTGCAAAAATCAAACAACATATAAATAATACATATATCCTTTTAAAAAAAATTGCATATAAGAATTTTATATATACTTACTATATTAATAGCAGGATTCTGAAGTTTAGAATGACTTTCCGTTGTCCCAAAATACCCTCGCACATACCTTATTAAATCTTAAAAATGTTTAAAGAATAGGGTAAACTAAGTAAATCACTCAATTTTCATTATTGTTTTTTTTTTTTTTTGAAAAAAATCCTAAATTTTAGGTTTAATTACGTTTGTGAGTCTTTATAATTTATATTTTAAAAAAGACCTACGTATATGAGTCTTGCATTTTTTTAAATCTTAAACAAAAATAATTAAATATAAAACAAACAGATAAACTTCAAACAATTATGATAATTGAGTAGGGAAATTAACAAAAACAAAAACAAAAAAAACTTTTTTTTTTTTTTGGTTTGTTGAGAATACTAAGTATTTTTAACACACACACGGGGGAAGAGTGAAAAATATTTTTTTAAAGAAACTTACAATAGTATATATCCAAAATGACCTAACTTTTGGATACACAACACATGCAAGCTCTAAATCTTTTTTACCTATACTCATTTTTTTAATGTGAGATTAACCCACTATTTTTTCTTTTTAAAATACTAAGTATTTTTAACACATACACACACAGAGAGAAGAGAATTTTTTTTAAAAAAAAAAAAAACTTACAATGGTGTATATTCAAAGACTTACCTTTAAAAAATATATATATTTAAATATAGAACAAGTAATAAACTTCAAATAGTTCTGATGATAATTGAGTAGGATAATTAAAAAAAACAGTCACCCACTTTTCTTTAATCACATTTACATTTTAAACACAATAATTTTTGGAGATGAAAAAAACGTAGAAAAGCCCCTAAAGTCTAAGCACAGGCAACACGTCTGCGAATAAGAATCTAGTAGCCTAGCTAGTATATATAATAGGCATTACTCTCTTGTTGAGACTTTTTTTTTTTTTCTTTTTTCTTTTCTTTTTTTTTTCTTTTTTTTTTTAATATTATATATTGGTGCTATTGTTATGGTTATATATAAATGAATATTGGAAGATGTTTGCGCTATGTCCTAATTTCTTTTATTTGGGTTTGTCCATAATTTTCTTTAATTCAACCGCATCAATTTTTAACACATTATTATTGATGTCTTAAACTAGAATTACAATGTGAAGTATTTCTAGTTGGGCAAAGACTCAGATCTAAGGAATTCAAATTAAATGTAGAACTCGTTTTAGTATAAAATGGTATGAAAATTTTTTTTTTTCTTTTTCTTTTTGAGAAGAAAATGGTATGAAAAACATGAAGCTTGTTCTTTCAAACTCTTATAATAGTCAGCATTTTATGTCAACATAATAGAAGTGGAACATGCATGTCCTTTGGAAAAACGATTTCATCATATATTGCTTGAACTCATCTCTCTAAATGTCTCTCCAAAGGAGCAGTTAATGAAAATGCTATTTTCTTAAGTATCTTTAAAACAGTGTTACTTTAGCAAATAAATAGCTTCTCTTTTGCTTTGAAAATCATACCAGAGGAAGTACTTTCATTTCCCATCAACACCGGTCATATAACACTAGCAATTGAAGTCAAGGTCAATGTAAACTTGTAAAAGAATCCGCATGATGAAAAGCTAGGCTATTATTTTGTTGATTTGGTGGTAGTGCCCACTAGTCTAGATTGCGACAGCCCCATTATGATACTGTCCTCTTTGGCAGCATCACAAGAGCAAAATGATCAAAGCATATCATTGGGAGTTATCTCAAGTTCTTCATGTACTTAATGTATCAAAAAATTTTAGTTCCAAATAACCAGTTTGAAGATATCTAATCTCTAATTCATTAAAAAGATTTTCTATGTGTAGTTTTAACCACATGAATTTTTTTAATGGTTTATGTAACTTATTTAAATAATAGAAACAAGTTTAGCTCCAAATCAATTTGGACTTATCTTCCTTCAAACTACTATGTAACAATTAAAGAAACTATCAAAATTTTAAATTGATTTAGAATTAAACTATATTCTTAAATGATATACATAAATAGTTTTATAAATTGCTACATATCAAATACTCAATACAGTAATAGTCTTAGGATATAGCTCCAAACTTATTTTGGAGCTAAAAGTCGTTTATAATGGAGACAATATAGATTCATTAAGTGTTGTAGCCCACCTAAGGTGCATATGAAGTCTTCCATAGATAGGACCTTTTTTTCTTAATTTTCTATAGGGTTGGTGGATGCCTTTGTTTTGCCATTTCATCTGCGTGATTAGTTTTTGTCCACTATATGGATGGCAACTTTAATAGATCTTACCACATTGGTTGTGTTCTGATTAGGGAGTATGTCCCAAAACTCATGAAAATCCCCATGATTAATATTCCATGTAGTGGGAGAATTTAGGAGAACAAGGCTTTAGATTACAAATCACGGGGATCACAATTTTCTTTAACAACCCATCTCATCTTAATGGCTTTACAAAAGGCAAAAACTTGTTTCATGTAGTGTATTTTACACACTGTAATTTATAACTAAAAACGAAGTTTAAAGTCTTGTTTTCAAGTTATAAAGACACAATTTAAACATATTGGGTAAAACATACATAACCCTTTATTACAAAAAAAATGGTAACAAAACAAAGATGGGCTTCTCTCTCAGTTTGTGAGAAATCAATCTAGCTCTTAGATTAGATTACACGTGAAAATCATGATGGTCGGTTAGTGTACACGCGGTTTAGCATGATTTTATTGCACCCAAACAGCAAATGTGAAAACAAACTTAAAAAAGAGGCTATCATTTGTCTTGGGGCATGTATGTGCGTGTCAACGTGTTAGCAAAAAAGGGCCAAGACCCACGTCAGAAGAAAAGGACCAAAAGGTCCAAAACCCATAAAAAAAAAAAAAAAAAACAGAAAACCACCCTTTCTGTGAGAGAAATTGGCGTCGGCGTCGGCGTGGAAGTGATCGTCGGCATCGGCGTCGCGTGGCGTCGGCGTGGGCGTGGAAGAGCAGTGATGAGGAGGGTGAGAGAAGAGAGGAGAGGATTGAGGTGAGAGAGGTGAGAATGACCAGAGAGAGAAGAGAGAATGACGGAGAGAGAAGAGAGAGGGGAATAAAAAAAGAAAAAAAAATTTTTGCCACACGCATCCGTACCTGGCAAATTTGTCACCGGTACTGTTCAATGTTGCAAAAAATATGATATG